>NC_135065.1:14177500-14490792 GCF_051401765.1 Calliopsis andreniformis | reverse complement strand
CCCAGACCTAACCCAGACCTAACCCAGACCTAACCCAGACCTAACCCAGACCTAACCCAGACCTAACCCAGACCTAACCCAGACCTAACCCAGACCTAACCCAGACCTAACCCAGACCTAACCCAGACCTAACCCAGACCTAACCCAGACCTAACCCAGACCTAACCCAGACCTAACCCAGACCTAACCCAGACCTAACCCAGACCTAACCCAGACCTAACCCAGACCTAACCCAGACCTAACCCAGACCTAACCCAGACCTAACCCAGACCTAACCCAGACCTAACCCAGACCTAACCCAGACCTAACCCAGACCTAACCCAGACCTAACCCAGACCTAACCCAGACCTAACCCAGACCTAACCCAGACCTAACCCAGACCTAACCCAGACCTAACCCAGACCTAACCCAGACCTAACCCAGACCTAACCCAGACCTAACCCAGACCTAACCCAGACCTAACCCAGACCTAACCCAGACCTAACCCAGACCTAACCCAGACCTAACCCAGACCTAACCCAGACCTAACCCAGACCTAACCCAGACCTAACCCAGACCTAACCCAGACCTAACCCAGACCTAACCCAGACCTAACCCAGACCTAACCCAGACCTAACCCAGACCTAACCCAGACCTAACCCAGACCTAACCCAGACCTAACCCAGACCTAACCCAGACCTAACCCAGACCTAACCCAGACCTAACCCAGACCTAACCCAGACCTAACCCAGACCTAACCCAGACCTAACCCAGACCTAACCCAGACCTAACCCAGACCTAACCCAGACCTAACCCAGACCTAACCCAGACCTAACCCAGACCTAACCCAGACCTAACCCAGACCTAACCCAGACCTAACCCAGACCTAACCCAGACCTAACCCAGACCTAACCCAGACCTAACCCAGACCTAACCCAGACCTAACCCAGACCTAACCCAGACCTAACCCAGACCTAACCCAGACCTAACCCAGACCTAACCCAGACCTAACCCAGACCTAACCCAGACCTAACCCAGACCTAACCCAGACCTAACCCAGACCTAACCCAGACCTAACCCAGACCTAACCCAGACCTAACCCAGACCTAACCCAGACCTAACCCAGACCTAACCCAGACCTAACCCAGACCTAACCCAGACCTAACCCAGACCTAACCCAGACCTAACCCAGACCTAACCCAGACCTAACCCAGACCTAACCCAGACCTAACCCAGACCTAACCCAGACCTAACCCAGACCTAACCCAGACCTAACCCAGACCTAACCCAGACCTAACCCAGACCTAACCCAGACCTAACCCAGACCTAACCCAGACCTAACCCAGACCTAACCCAGACCTAACCCAGACCTAACCCAGACCTAACCCAGACCTAACCCAGACCTAACCCAGACCTAACCCAGACCTAACCCAGACCTAACCCAGACCTAACCCAGACCTAACCCAGACCTAACCCAGACCTAACCCAGACCTAACCCAGACCTAACCCAGACCTAACCCAGACCTAACCCAGACCTAACCCAGACCTAACCCAGACCTAACCCAGACCTAACCCAGACCTAACCCAGACCTAACCCAGACCTAACCCAGACCTAACCCAGACCTAACCCAGACCTAACCCAGACCTAACCCAGACCTAACCCAGACCTAACCCAGACCTAACCCAGACCTAACCCAGACCTAACCCAGACCTAACCCAGACCTAACCCAGACCTAACCCAGACCTAACCCAGACCTAACCCAGACCTAACCCAGACCTAACCCAGACCTAACCCAGACCTAACCCAGACCTAACCCAGACCTAACCCAGACCTAACCCAGACCTAACCCAGACCTAACCCAGACCTAACCCAGACCTAACCCAGACCTAACCCAGACCTAACCCAGACCTAACCCAGACCTAACCCAGACCTAACCCAGACCTAACCCAGACCTAACCCAGACCTAACCCAGACCTAACCCAGACCTAACCCAGACCTAACCCAGACCTAACCCAGACCTAACCCAGACCTAACCCAGACCTAACCCAGACCTAACCCAGACCTAACCCAGACCTAACCCAGACCTAACCCAGACCTAACCCAGACCTAACCCAGACCTAACCCAGACCTAACCCAGACCTAACCCAGACCTAACCCAGACCTAACCCAGACCTAACCCAGACCTAACCCAGACCTAACCCAGACCTAACCCAGACCTAACCCAGACCTAACCCAGACCTAACCCAGACCTAACCCAGACCTAACCCAGACCTAACCCAGACCTAACCCAGACCTAACCCAGACCTAACCCAGACCTAACCCAGACCTAACCCAGACCTAACCCAGACCTAACCCAGACCTAACCCAGACCTAACCCAGACCTAACCCAGACCTAACCCAGACCTAACCCAGACCTAACCCAGACCTAACCCAGACCTAACCCAGACCTAACCCAGACCTAACCCAGACCTAACCCAGACCTAACCCAGACCTAACCCAGACCTAACCCAGACCTAACCCAGACCTAACCCAGACCTAACCCAGACCTAACCCAGACCTAACCCAGACCTAACCCAGACCTAACCCAGACCTAACCCAGACCTAACCCAGACCTAACCCAGACCTAACCCAGACCTAACCCAGACCTAACCCAGACCTAACCCAGACCTAACCCAGACCTAACCCAGACCTAACCCAGACCTAACCCAGACCTAACCCAGACCTAACCCAGACCTAACCCAGACCTAACCCAGACCTAACCCAGACCTAACCCAGACCTAACCCAGACCTAACCCAGACCTAACCCAGACCTAACCCAGACCTAACCCAGACCTAACCCAGACCTAACCCAGACCTAACCCAGACCTAACCCAGACCTAACCCAGACCTAACCCAGACCTAACCCAGACCTAACCCAGACCTAACCCAGACCTAACCCAGACCTAACCCAGACCTAACCCAGACCTAACCCAGACCTAACCCAGACCTAACCCAGACCTAACCCAGACCTAACCCAGACCTAACCCAGACCTAACCCAGACCTAACCCAGACCTAACCCAGACCTAACCCAGACCTAACCCAGACCTAACCCAGACCTAACCCAGACCTAACCCAGACCTAACCCAGACCTAACCCAGACCTAACCCAGACCTAACCCAGACCTAACCCAGACCTAACCCAGACCTAACCCAGACCTAACCCAGACCTAACCCAGACCTAACCCAGACCTAACCCAGACCTAACCCAGACCTAACCCAGACCTAACCCAGACCTAACCCAGACCTAACCCAGACCTAACCCAGACCTAACCCAGACCTAACCCAGACCTAACCCAGACCTAACCCAGACCTAACCCAGACCTAACCCAGACCTAACCCAGACCTAACCCAGACCTAACCCAGACCTAACCCAGACCTAACCCAGACCTAACCCAGACCTAACCCAGACCTAACCCAGACCTAACCCAGACCTAACCCAGACCTAACCCAGACCTAACCCAGACCTAACCCAGACCTAACCCAGACCTAACCCAGACCTAACCCAGACCTAACCCAGACCTAACCCAGACCTAACCCAGACCTAACCCAGACCTAACCCAGACCTAACCCAGACCTAACCCAGACCTAACCCAGACCTAACCCAGACCTAACCCAGACCTAACCCAGACCTAACCCAGACCTAACCCAGACCTAACCCAGACCTAACCCAGACCTAACCCAGACCTAACCCAGACCTAACCCAGACCTAACCCAGACCTAACCCAGACCTAACCCAGACCTAACCCAGACCTAACCCAGACCTAACCCAGACCTAACCCAGACCTAACCCAGACCTAACCCAGACCTAACCCAGACCTAACCCAGACCTAACCCAGACCTAACCCAGACCTAACCCAGACCTAACCCAGACCTAACCCAGACCTAACCCAGACCTAACCCAGACCTAACCCAGACCTAACCCAGACCTAACCCAGACCTAACCCAGACCTAACCCAGACCTAACCCAGACCTAACCCAGACCTAACCCAGACCTAACCCAGACCTAACCCAGACCTAACCCAGACCTAACCCAGACCTAACCCAGACCTAACCCAGACCTAACCCAGACCTAACCCAGACCTAACCCAGACCTAACCCAGACCTAACCCAGACCTAACCCAGACCTAACCCAGACCTAACCCAGACCTAACCCAGACCTAACCCAGACCTAACCCAGACCTAACCCAGACCTAACCCAGACCTAACCCAGACCTAACCCAGACCTAACCCAGACCTAACCCAGACCTAACCCAGACCTAACCCAGACCTAACCCAGACCTAACCCAGACCTAACCCAGACCTAACCCAGACCTAACCCAGACCTAACCCAGACCTAACCCAGACCTAACCCAGACCTAACCCAGACCTAACCCAGACCTAACCCAGACCTAACCCAGACCTAACCCAGACCTAACCCAGACCTAACCCAGACCTAACCCAGACCTAACCCAGACCTAACCCAGACCTAACCCAGACCTAACCCAGACCTAACCCAGACCTAACCCAGACCTAACCCAGACCTAACCCAGACCTAACCCAGACCTAACCCAGACCTAACCCAGACCTAACCCAGACCTAACCCAGACCTAACCCAGACCTAACCCAGACCTAACCCAGACCTAACCCAGACCTAACCCAGACCTAACCCAGACCTAACCCAGACCTAACCCAGACCTAACCCAGACCTAACCCAGACCTAACCCAGACCTAACCCAGACCTAACCCAGACCTAACCCAGACCTAACCCAGACCTAACCCAGACCTAACCCAGACCTAACCCAGACCTAACCCAGACCTAACCCAGACCTAACCCAGACCTAACCCAGACCTAACCCAGACCTAACCCAGACCTAACCCAGACCTAACCCAGACCTAACCCAGACCTAACCCAGACCTAACCCAGACCTAACCCAGACCTAACCCAGACCTAACCCAGACCTAACCCAGACCTAACCCAGACCTAACCCAGACCTAACCCAGACCTAACCCAGACCTAACCCAGACCTAACCCAGACCTAACCCAGACCTAACCCAGACCTAACCCAGACCTAACCCAGACCTAACCCAGACCTAACCCAGACCTAACCCAGACCTAACCCAGACCTAACCCAGACCTAACCCAGACCTAACCCAGACCTAACCCAGACCTAACCCAGACCTAACCCAGACCTAACCCAGACCTAACCCAGACCTAACCCAGACCTAACCCAGACCTAACCCAGACCTAACCCAGACCTAACCCAGACCTAACCCAGACCTAACCCAGACCTAACCCAGACCTAACCCAGACCTAACCCAGACCTAACCCAGACCTAACCCAGACCTAACCCAGACCTAACCCAGACCTAACCCAGACCTAACCCAGACCTAACCCAGACCTAACCCAGACCTAACCCAGACCTAACCCAGACCTAACCCAGACCTAACCCAGACCTAACCCAGACCTAACCCAGACCTAACCCAGACCTAACCCAGACCTAACCCAGACCTAACCCAGACCTAACCCAGACCTAACCCAGACCTAACCCAGACCTAACCCAGACCTAACCCAGACCTAACCCAGACCTAACCCAGACCTAACCCAGACCTAACCCAGACCTAACCCAGACCTAACCCAGACCTAACCCAGACCTAACCCAGACCTAACCCAGACCTAACCCAGACCTAACCCAGACCTAACCCAGACCTAACCCAGACCTAACCCAGACCTAACCCAGACCTAACCCAGACCTAACCCAGACCTAACCCAGACCTAACCCAGACCTAACCCAGACCTAACCCAGACCTAACCCAGACCTAACCCAGACCTAACCCAGACCTAACCCAGACCTAACCCAGACCTAACCCAGACCTAACCCAGACCTAACCCAGACCTAACCCAGACCTAACCCAGACCTAACCCAGACCTAACCCAGACCTAACCCAGACCTAACCCAGACCTAACCCAGACCTAACCCAGACCTAACCCAGACCTAACCCAGACCTAACCCAGACCTAACCCAGACCTAACCCAGACCTAACCCAGACCTAACCCAGACCTAACCCAGACCTAACCCAGACCTAACCCAGACCTAACCCAGACCTAACCCAGACCTAACCCAGACCTAACCCAGACCTAACCCAGACCTAACCCAGACCTAACCCAGACCTAACCCAGACCTAACCCAGACCTAACCCAGACCTAACCCAGACCTAACCCAGACCTAACCCAGACCTAACCCAGACCTAACCCAGACCTAACCCAGACCTAACCCAGACCTAACCCAGACCTAACCCAGACCTAACCCAGACCTAACCCAGACCTAACCCAGACCTAACCCAGACCTAACCCAGACCTAACCCAGACCTAACCCAGACCTAACCCAGACCTAACCCAGACCTAACCCAGACCTAACCCAGACCTAACCCAGACCTAACCCAGACCTAACCCAGACCTAACCCAGACCTAACCCAGACCTAACCCAGACCTAACCCAGACCTAACCCAGACCTAACCCAGACCTAACCCAGACCTAACCCAGACCTAACCCAGACCTAACCCAGACCTAACCCAGACCTAACCCAGACCTAACCCAGACCTAACCCAGACCTAACCCAGACCTAACCCAGACCTAACCCAGACCTAACCCAGACCTAACCCAGACCTAACCCAGACCTAACCCAGACCTAACCCAGACCTAACCCAGACCTAACCCAGACCTAACCCAGACCTAACCCAGACCTAACCCAGACCTAACCCAGACCTAACCCAGACCTAACCCAGACCTAACCCAGACCTAACCCAGACCTAACCCAGACCTAACCCAGACCTAACCCAGACCTAACCCAGACCTAACCCAGACCTAACCCAGACCTAACCCAGACCTAACCCAGACCTAACCCAGACCTAACCCAGACCTAACCCAGACCTAACCCAGACCTAACCCAGACCTAACCCAGACCTAACCCAGACCTAACCCAGACCTAACCCAGACCTAACCCAGACCTAACCCAGACCTAACCCAGACCTAACCCAGACCTAACCCAGACCTAACCCAGACCTAACCCAGACCTAACCCAGACCTAACCCAGACCTAACCCAGACCTAACCCAGACCTAACCCAGACCTAACCCAGACCTAACCCAGACCTAACCCAGACCTAACCCAGACCTAACCCAGACCTAACCCAGACCTAACCCAGACCTAACCCAGACCTAACCCAGACCTAACCCAGACCTAACCCAGACCTAACCCAGACCTAACCCAGACCTAACCCAGACCTAACCCAGACCTAACCCAGACCTAACCCAGACCTAACCCAGACCTAACCCAGACCTAACCCAGACCTAACCCAGACCTAACCCAGACCTAACCCAGACCTAACCCAGACCTAACCCAGACCTAACCCAGACCTAACCCAGACCTAACCCAGACCTAACCCAGACCTAACCCAGACCTAACCCAGACCTAACCCAGACCTAACCCAGACCTAACCCAGACCTAACCCAGACCTAACCCAGACCTAACCCAGACCTAACCCAGACCTAACCCAGACCTAACCCAGACCTAACCCAGACCTAACCCAGACCTAACCCAGACCTAACCCAGACCTAACCCAGACCTAACCCAGACCTAACCCAGACCTAACCCAGACCTAACCCAGACCTAACCCAGACCTAACCCAGACCTAACCCAGACCTAACCCAGACCTAACCCAGACCTAACCCAGACCTAACCCAGACCTAACCCAGACCTAACCCAGACCTAACCCAGACCTAACCCAGACCTAACCCAGACCTAACCCAGACCTAACCCAGACCTAACCCAGACCTAACCCAGACCTAACCCAGACCTAACCCAGACCTAACCCAGACCTAACCCAGACCTAACCCAGACCTAACCCAGACCTAACCCAGACCTAACCCAGACCTAACCCAGACCTAACCCAGACCTAACCCAGACCTAACCCAGACCTAACCCAGACCTAACCCAGACCTAACCCAGACCTAACCCAGACCTAACCCAGACCTAACCCAGACCTAACCCAGACCTAACCCAGACCTAACCCAGACCTAACCCAGACCTAACCCAGACCTAACCCAGACCTAACCCAGACCTAACCCAGACCTAACCCAGACCTAACCCAGACCTAACCCAGACCTAACCCAGACCTAACCCAGACCTAACCCAGACCTAACCCAGACCTAACCCAGACCTAACCCAGACCTAACCCAGACCTAACCCAGACCTAACCCAGACCTAACCCAGACCTAACCCAGACCTAACCCAGACCTAACCCAGACCTAACCCAGACCTAACCCAGACCTAACCCAGACCTAACCCAGACCTAACCCAGACCTAACCCAGACCTAACCCAGACCTAACCCAGACCTAACCCAGACCTAACCCAGACCTAACCCAGACCTAACCCAGACCTAACCCAGACCTAACCCAGACCTAACCCAGACCTAACCCAGACCTAACCCAGACCTAACCCAGACCTAACCCAGACCTAACCCAGACCTAACCCAGACCTAACCCAGACCTAACCCAGACCTAACCCAGACCTAACCCAGACCTAACCCAGACCTAACCCAGACCTAACCCAGACCTAACCCAGACCTAACCCAGACCTAACCCAGACCTAACCCAGACCTAACCCAGACCTAACCCAGACCTAACCCAGACCTAACCCAGACCTAACCCAGACCTAACCCAGACCTAACCCAGACCTAACCCAGACCTAACCCAGACCTAACCCAGACCTAACCCAGACCTAACCCAGACCTAACCCAGACCTAACCCAGACCTAACCCAGACCTAACCCAGACCTAACCCAGACCTAACCCAGACCTAACCCAGACCTAACCCAGACCTAACCCAGACCTAACCCAGACCTAACCCAGACCTAACCCAGACCTAACCCAGACCTAACCCAGACCTAACCCAGACCTAACCCAGACCTAACCCAGACCTAACCCAGACCTAACCCAGACCTAACCCAGACCTAACCCAGACCTAACCCAGACCTAACCCAGACCTAACCCAGACCTAACCCAGACCTAACCCAGACCTAACCCAGACCTAACCCAGACCTAACCCAGACCTAACCCAGACCTAACCCAGACCTAACCCAGACCTAACCCAGACCTAACCCAGACCTAACCCAGACCTAACCCAGACCTAACCCAGACCTAACCCAGACCTAACCCAGACCTAACCCAGACCTAACCCAGACCTAACCCAGACCTAACCCAGACCTAACCCAGACCTAACCCAGACCTAACCCAGACCTAACCCAGACCTAACCCAGACCTAACCCAGACCTAACCCAGACCTAACCCAGACCTAACCCAGACCTAACCCAGACCTAACCCAGACCTAACCCAGACCTAACCCAGACCTAACCCAGACCTAACCCAGACCTAACCCAGACCTAACCCAGACCTAACCCAGACCTAACCCAGACCTAACCCAGACCTAACCCAGACCTAACCCAGACCTAACCCAGACCTAACCCAGACCTAACCCAGACCTAACCCAGACCTAACCCAGACCTAACCCAGACCTAACCCAGACCTAACCCAGACCTAACCCAGACCTAACCCAGACCTAACCCAGACCTAACCCAGACCTAACCCAGACCTAACCCAGACCTAACCCAGACCTAACCCAGACCTAACCCAGACCTAACCCAGACCTAACCCAGACCTAACCCAGACCTAACCCAGACCTAACCCAGACCTAACCCAGACCTAACCCAGACCTAACCCAGACCTAACCCAGACCTAACCCAGACCTAACCCAGACCTAACCCAGACCTAACCCAGACCTAACCCAGACCTAACCCAGACCTAACCCAGACCTAACCCAGACCTAACCCAGACCTAACCCAGACCTAACCCAGACCTAACCCAGACCTAACCCAGACCTAACCCAGACCTAACCCAGACCTAACCCAGACCTAACCCAGACCTAACCCAGACCTAACCCAGACCTAACCCAGACCTAACCCAGACCTAACCCAGACCTAACCCAGACCTAACCCAGACCTAACCCAGACCTAACCCAGACCTAACCCAGACCTAACCCAGACCTAACCCAGACCTAACCCAGACCTAACCCAGACCTAACCCAGACCTAACCCAGACCTAACCCAGACCTAACCCAGACCTAACCCAGACCTAACCCAGACCTAACCCAGACCTAACCCAGACCTAACCCAGACCTAACCCAGACCTAACCCAGACCTAACCCAGACCTAACCCAGACCTAACCCAGACCTAACCCAGACCTAACCCAGACCTAACCCAGACCTAACCCAGACCTAACCCAGACCTAACCCAGACCTAACCCAGACCTAACCCAGACCTAACCCAGACCTAACCCAGACCTAACCCAGACCTAACCCAGACCTAACCCAGACCTAACCCAGACCTAACCCAGACCTAACCCAGACCTAACCCAGACCTAACCCAGACCTAACCCAGACCTAACCCAGACCTAACCCAGACCTAACCCAGACCTAACCCAGACCTAACCCAGACCTAACCCAGACCTAACCCAGACCTAACCCAGACCTAACCCAGACCTAACCCAGACCTAACCCAGACCTAACCCAGACCTAACCCAGACCTAACCCAGACCTAACCCAGACCTAACCCAGACCTAACCCAGACCTAACCCAGACCTAACCCAGACCTAACCCAGACCTAACCCAGACCTAACCCAGACCTAACCCAGACCTAACCCAGACCTAACCCAGACCTAACCCAGACCTAACCCAGACCTAACCCAGACCTAACCCAGACCTAACCCAGACCTAACCCAGACCTAACCCAGACCTAACCCAGACCTAACCCAGACCTAACCCAGACCTAACCCAGACCTAACCCAGACCTAACCCAGACCTAACCCAGACCTAACCCAGACCTAACCCAGACCTAACCCAGACCTAACCCAGACCTAACCCAGACCTAACCCAGACCTAACCCAGACCTAACCCAGACCTAACCCAGACCTAACCCAGACCTAACCCAGACCTAACCCAGACCTAACCCAGACCTAACCCAGACCTAACCCAGACCTAACCCAGACCTAACCCAGACCTAACCCAGACCTAACCCAGACCTAACCCAGACCTAACCCAGACCTAACCCAGACCTAACCCAGACCTAACCCAGACCTAACCCAGACCTAACCCAGACCTAACCCAGACCTAACCCAGACCTAACCCAGACCTAACCCAGACCTAACCCAGACCTAACCCAGACCTAACCCAGACCTAACCCAGACCTAACCCAGACCTAACCCAGACCTAACCCAGACCTAACCCAGACCTAACCCAGACCTAACCCAGACCTAACCCAGACCTAACCCAGACCTAACCCAGACCTAACCCAGACCTAACCCAGACCTAACCCAGACCTAACCCAGACCTAACCCAGACCTAACCCAGACCTAACCCAGACCTAACCCAGACCTAACCCAGACCTAACCCAGACCTAACCCAGACCTAACCCAGACCTAACCCAGACCTAACCCAGACCTAACCCAGACCTAACCCAGACCTAACCCAGACCTAACCCAGACCTAACCCAGACCTAACCCAGACCTAACCCAGACCTAACCCAGACCTAACCCAGACCTAACCCAGACCTAACCCAGACCTAACCCAGACCTAACCCAGACCTAACCCAGACCTAACCCAGACCTAACCCAGACCTAACCCAGACCTAACCCAGACCTAACCCAGACCTAACCCAGACCTAACCCAGACCTAACCCAGACCTAACCCAGACCTAACCCAGACCTAACCCAGACCTAACCCAGACCTAACCCAGACCTAACCCAGACCTAACCCAGACCTAACCCAGACCTAACCCAGACCTAACCCAGACCTAACCCAGACCTAACCCAGACCTAACCCAGACCTAACCCAGACCTAACCCAGACCTAACCCAGACCTAACCCAGACCTAACCCAGACCTAACCCAGACCTAACCCAGACCTAACCCAGACCTAACCCAGACCTAACCCAGACCTAACCCAGACCTAACCCAGACCTAACCCAGACCTAACCCAGACCTAACCCAGACCTAACCCAGACCTAACCCAGACCTAACCCAGACCTAACCCAGACCTAACCCAGACCTAACCCAGACCTAACCCAGACCTAACCCAGACCTAACCCAGACCTAACCCAGACCTAACCCAGACCTAACCCAGACCTAACCCAGACCTAACCCAGACCTAACCCAGACCTAACCCAGACCTAACCCAGACCTAACCCAGACCTAACCCAGACCTAACCCAGACCTAACCCAGACCTAACCCAGACCTAACCCAGACCTAACCCAGACCTAACCCAGACCTAACCCAGACCTAACCCAGACCTAACCCAGACCTAACCCAGACCTAACCCAGACCTAACCCAGACCTAACCCAGACCTAACCCAGACCTAACCCAGACCTAACCCAGACCTAACCCAGACCTAACCCAGACCTAACCCAGACCTAACCCAGACCTAACCCAGACCTAACCCAGACCTAACCCAGACCTAACCCAGACCTAACCCAGACCTAACCCAGACCTAACCCAGACCTAACCCAGACCTAACCCAGACCTAACCCAGACCTAACCCAGACCTAACCCAGACCTAACCCAGACCTAACCCAGACCTAACCCAGACCTAACCCAGACCTAACCCAGACCTAACCCAGACCTAACCCAGACCTAACCCAGACCTAACCCAGACCTAACCCAGACCTAACCCAGACCTAACCCAGACCTAACCCAGACCTAACCCAGACCTAACCCAGACCTAACCCAGACCTAACCCAGACCTAACCCAGACCTAACCCAGACCTAACCCAGACCTAACCCAGACCTAACCCAGACCTAACCCAGACCTAACCCAGACCTAACCCAGACCTAACCCAGACCTAACCCAGACCTAACCCAGACCTAACCCAGACCTAACCCAGACCTAACCCAGACCTAACCCAGACCTAACCCAGACCTAACCCAGACCTAACCCAGACCTAACCCAGACCTAACCCAGACCTAACCCAGACCTAACCCAGACCTAACCCAGACCTAACCCAGACCTAACCCAGACCTAACCCAGACCTAACCCAGACCTAACCCAGACCTAACCCAGACCTAACCCAGACCTAACCCAGACCTAACCCAGACCTAACCCAGACCTAACCCAGACCTAACCCAGACCTAACCCAGACCTAACCCAGACCTAACCCAGACCTAACCCAGACCTAACCCAGACCTAACCCAGACCTAACCCAGACCTAACCCAGACCTAACCCAGACCTAACCCAGACCTAACCCAGACCTAACCCAGACCTAACCCAGACCTAACCCAGACCTAACCCAGACCTAACCCAGACCTAACCCAGACCTAACCCAGACCTAACCCAGACCTAACCCAGACCTAACCCAGACCTAACCCAGACCTAACCCAGACCTAACCCAGACCTAACCCAGACCTAACCCAGACCTAACCCAGACCTAACCCAGACCTAACCCAGACCTAACCCAGACCTAACCCAGACCTAACCCAGACCTAACCCAGACCTAACCCAGACCTAACCCAGACCTAACCCAGACCTAACCCAGACCTAACCCAGACCTAACCCAGACCTAACCCAGACCTAACCCAGACCTAACCCAGACCTAACCCAGACCTAACCCAGACCTAACCCAGACCTAACCCAGACCTAACCCAGACCTAACCCAGACCTAACCCAGACCTAACCCAGACCTAACCCAGACCTAACCCAGACCTAACCCAGACCTAACCCAGACCTAACCCAGACCTAACCCAGACCTAACCCAGACCTAACCCAGACCTAACCCAGACCTAACCCAGACCTAACCCAGACCTAACCCAGACCTAACCCAGACCTAACCCAGACCTAACCCAGACCTAACCCAGACCTAACCCAGACCTAACCCAGACCTAACCCAGACCTAACCCAGACCTAACCCAGACCTAACCCAGACCTAACCCAGACCTAACCCAGACCTAACCCAGACCTAACCCAGACCTAACCCAGACCTAACCCAGACCTAACCCAGACCTAACCCAGACCTAACCCAGACCTAACCCAGACCTAACCCAGACCTAACCCAGACCTAACCCAGACCTAACCCAGACCTAACCCAGACCTAACCCAGACCTAACCCAGACCTAACCCAGACCTAACCCAGACCTAACCCAGACCTAACCCAGACCTAACCCAGACCTAACCCAGACCTAACCCAGACCTAACCCAGACCTAACCCAGACCTAACCCAGACCTAACCCAGACCTAACCCAGACCTAACCCAGACCTAACCCAGACCTAACCCAGACCTAACCCAGACCTAACCCAGACCTAACCCAGACCTAACCCAGACCTAACCCAGACCTAACCCAGACCTAACCCAGACCTAACCCAGACCTAACCCAGACCTAACCCAGACCTAACCCAGACCTAACCCAGACCTAACCCAGACCTAACCCAGACCTAACCCAGACCTAACCCAGACCTAACCCAGACCTAACCCAGACCTAACCCAGACCTAACCCAGACCTAACCCAGACCTAACCCAGACCTAACCCAGACCTAACCCAGACCTAACCCAGACCTAACCCAGACCTAACCCAGACCTAACCCAGACCTAACCCAGACCTAACCCAGACCTAACCCAGACCTAACCCAGACCTAACCCAGACCTAACCCAGACCTAACCCAGACCTAACCCAGACCTAACCCAGACCTAACCCAGACCTAACCCAGACCTAACCCAGACCTAACCCAGACCTAACCCAGACCTAACCCAGACCTAACCCAGACCTAACCCAGACCTAACCCAGACCTAACCCAGACCTAACCCAGACCTAACCCAGACCTAACCCAGACCTAACCCAGACCTAACCCAGACCTAACCCAGACCTAACCCCGAAGACCCTAACCCCGAAGACCCTAACCCCGAAGACCCTAACCCCGAAGACCCTAACCCCGAAGACCCTAACCCCGAAGACCCTAACCCCGAAGACCCTAACCCCGAAGACCCTAACCCCGAAGACCCTAACCCCGAAGACCCTAACCCCGAAGACCCTAACCCCGAAGACCCTAACCCCGAAGACCCTAACCCCGAAGACCCTAACCCCGAAGACCCTAACCCCGAAGACCCTAACCCCGAAGACCCTAACCCCGAAGACCCTAACCCCGAAGACCCTAACCCCGAAGACCCTAACCCCGAAGACCCTAACCCCGAAGACCCTAACCCCGAAGACCCTAACCCCGAAGACCCTAACCCCGAAGACCCTAACCCCGAAGACCCTAACCCCGAAGACCCTAACCCCGAAGACCCTAACCCCGAAGACCCTAACCCCGAAGACCCTAACCCCGAAGACCCTAACCCCGAAGACCCTAACCCCGAAGACCCTAACCCCGAAGACCCTAACCCCGAAGACCCTAACCCCGAAGACCCTAACCCCGAAGACCCTAACCCCGAAGACCCTAACCCCGAAGACCCTAACCCCGAAGACCCTAACCCCGAAGACCCTAACCCCGAAGACCCTAACCCCGAAGACCCTAACCCCGAAGACCCTAACCCCGAAGACCCTAACCCCGAAGACCCTAACCCCGAAGACCCTAACCCCGAAGACCCTAACCCCGAAGACCCTAACCCCGAAGACCCTAACCCCGAAGACCCTAACCCCGAAGACCCTAACCCCGAAGACCCTAACCCCGAAGACCCTAACCGGCAATGTTCTCGTACTGGCCCGTTCTCGTACTGGCCCGTTCTCGTACTGGCCCGTTCTCGTACTGGCCCGTTCTCGTACTGGCCCGTTCTCGTACTGGCCCGTTCTCGTACTGGCCCGTTCTCGTACTGGCCCGTTCTCGTACTGGCCCGTTCTCGTACTGGCCCGTTCTCGTACTGGCCCGTTCTCGTACTGGCCCGTTCTCGTACTGGCCCGTTCTCGTACTGGCCCGTTCTCGTACTGGCCCGTTCTCGTACTGGCCCGTTCTCGTACTGGCCCGTTCTCGTACTGGCCCGTTCTCGTACTGGCCCGTTCTCGTACTGGATATAAATATATATATAAATATTCATATATATATAAATATATAAATATAAATATATATATATATATTCTCGTAAAGAAATGCGTCAAACTGGTGTGGTTCCTAACCAACATCCTGGAGCCAGGCCATCTTGCCAGTGTCCCTTTCGATATTCTCGCAAGTAATGCGTCAAACTCGCGTGGTTCCTAGCCAGCCTCCTGGAGCCAGGCCAACTTGCCAGTGTCCCTTTCGATATTCTCGTAAGGAATGCGTCAAACTCGCATGGTTCCTAGCCAGCCTCCTGGAGCCAGGCCAACTTGCCAGTGTCCCTTTCGATATTCTCGTAAGGAATGCGTCAAACTCGCATGGTTCCGAACCAGCCTCCCGGTGCCAGGCGAACTTGCCAGTGTCCCTTTCTATATTCTCGTAAGGAATGCGTCAAACTCGCGTGGTTCCGAGCCAGCCTCCTGGAGCCAGGCGAACTTGCCAGTGTCCCTTTCGATATTCTCGTAAGGAATGCGTCAAACTCGCGTGGTTCCGAACCAGCCTCTTGGAGCCACGTCAACTTAGCAGATTTCTGAACGGTATCCTCGTAAGTGAATGCGCCAAGTTCGAGTGGTTTGTGTGTAGTCGTTTGCAACCACGTCATCTTGGCAGAATCTACTTCGATATCGCCGTAAGGGACTGCTTCAAGTTAACATGGTTCGTGACTAAGAGCTCCTGAACTGCTTTAATCGCCCTTTTCGTGGCAAATCAATGATTTCCTCCAATTCTAAGAGTTCCGAAAAGGATCCACCGAACCTCTGCAATTATTCCGTGTCGGTTGATCGTCCGTAAATTTAAAATAATAATTCATGCTTTTATTTTATTTTTTTAGTTCGGCTTCTGCGTCGCTAGATGATGGCGCCACAAGAAACGAACTTTACCTACGTGTTCTTAATTCTCGGTCTCTAATAAATAAATAATTACGTAGATTCGCATCGTATCGTAATGACCCTTTGTGCCCCTGTGACGATTGTGCGTCGTTGAATTTATTCGTTCCTTGCGTATTATCAGTTTTTACTTTGTGCCACTCGATTTTGACAAATCTCCGCGTGAAAACGTCGTAGAAAGCTCTGTCAACTTCACCTGGTTGTAGGTTAAACATTCTTAGGCTACTTTTAACACCGTTTAATGTTAAACGTACAGTTTCTATGAACTTTATGATGATTATATCGTAACCGGTGTGTAATCACCCTAATGAATACACATTCTCGAATTGATCGTAAATTGTTCAACTATCTTTACGTTTATTTTTTCTTTCTGTTGGTTATCATCGCTGTGCGCCATCTGGATAACGTTGACGGTACTATCTCCGAAATATGCGTTGGGTTTCGATGACAGTGATTGCTACGCATCATCGAGACGCATCGTATGGGCGTACTGAGTCGAAAGTGGAGAAATCGACGAAGATGACAGATATTGTTACCGAAACGAAAAACTTTATTTCTGATTGTTGGGAACGTGTATTCTCGGAAGTGTGCGATACAGTGGTCTATATAGATCAATTTGCGAGTGAATGTTTACATTGGCACACAGGGGGTAAAGGTTATTTGGCGTTGAGAAATGCTGGAGCCATCGCTGTTCACGAGCTAGGCATGTATCGTTTTCGAGTAAGTGAATATGAGAGTATGTTCGGCTTTTGGCCAGCGAGCTGTACGTATTAACGTATTGCTAGTTCCAAAGGAAAAGGAAAGAAAACTAAATACTCTCGATACCGTTTTACTATCGTCGGAGACTTGTCCTCGACGCCTTGTTATGGATACGGAACTGATTTCTCTTCTTTTTTTTTTTTTTTTTTTTCCCTTTCATTTTGTAGTACTACACCGAAGTAAAAGCTGAGAAAGCTGTCATCGTGTCCACTGCTAGCGATCCAGCGTTTTATCAACGTACGATCAAAATGATTTTAGCGAAAAATGCGTTCCATAGTTGCACGATATTTTGCGGAATTCCTTGTTGCACCACCGATTACCTCACCGTCAAGGGAGAAATAAAGGAGAAACTAAACTACGCTAAGTTGAAAAAAAATGTTGAAGCTTGGATGAGTTCGGACAACCTGTCGCAAGTCCGTGAAGCTGTAATTTATGTTATCGTTATTATCTTTACGGTTATCCTTATCGTTCCGTGTGTGGATGGAACGAACTTAACGTACTTTCTAATCATTCTTATAGCTTCTTCGTAACGATAGTCGTTTCTTGTATCTAGAAAAGAGAACGGAAAGATGATAAACCTGTTTACAGGAACCGTCGGTGAACGTTATCCACGTACCGTTATTCCTCGCCTTCTTGAGCAAAAATCTGTTTGTAACGCCACCTTTCGCAGATGCGATACCACCTTTGGATTCGTACGCTTCGAACGTTACGTACGATGCCTTAAACTTTCTAGCGTATTCGTTTCAGAGATTGTTCGACGCCATAAACGCTAGGGTGGACGTTTATTCGATTGGCGAATTGAGCGATTACCTCGCCGAAAGTCTGGAGAACTATGGAGTGGACGTTAATCGCAGAGATGTAAGCGATAAATTATAAGACGATACGACGGATCGTACTAACAATTTTTTTATTTTTTTTTTACAGTGTACGTGGAAAGATACGAAAATGGAAGTGTCTCTCGTTTTAGTGGACAGAACGTTGGATCTCTGTACTCCTACTAGCAGTAGCGCGGAATCATTCCTCACGAGAATACTGCGAACGTTCCCTCGCCTACCGTGTCATAATAATGACGTAGCGATTAACTTGTCGCCTATGTTCGGAACAGTCGGGGTAATGCTACCGACGCGATTATATCGATGATGCGTGCGCCTCCACGCGTAGCTATATTTTCGTTTCTTTCGTGGATTTTAAGGGTGTACAACGAGCATTTGAGGTACCTGGATGTCTAGCGAGCATGGAAAAAGCTACTCTGGATCTTTTCGTTTTGGAAAAAGAGAAAAGATTATTAGCCATGGCCAATCGGTCGCTGACGGATATAGTTTCGACAAAGGATAGTCCAAAATTGAAAACACCGACGAGGATATCCGGTCACAGTTTAGAAAAAGTACTTAGTAAGTTTCGAACTGCGAACGACTTAGATTCTGCGACGGTTTGTACAGAGAAGATTCAGGTAATTCTGCCCTTTCTTTTCTCTCTCTCTCTCTCTCTCTCTCTCTCTCTCTCTCTCTGTCTCGCGCACGCGTTCTCTCTTCTGTATCTCTCGTCATATTTCTCAGCTGTACTCGATCTATCGATCGGTGTTTCCTTCCATTCTAATTTCTTTTACCTTTCTCGAACGTAGCGCATTTTGGCGATAGTCGAAGGAACGACTTCGCCCAAGATCCGTCAACTAGAATTGCTTACCAGTTTAGAGAAACTGGCGTTACAGAATCTTTCCGTCAGTCGAGAATCTTCGAGCATACTCGCGCAAGTAATTATCTACGATCGTTCGACTGAAGTTTCCGCGGTAGCTGGAACTTCCTGAACCGAAAGTTAATCTTCTTTTTAGCTGAGCAACGTCGTACGAACGCGAATTCAGAGGGGACTCGACGTTGAAAATCTGTTAGCTCTGCTGATACATGTTTACGCTCTCGCGGGAACGCAAATTCGTTTCTCCGCGGAACAAGAACTACAACTGGAAGAATCGCTCGCGCACGCAGTTTACGAAGATTTTGTAACGTTGCGAGAAAATCCATCGATCGATGCTACTGCCGTGTCGTCGACTCATTGGCTACCTTTTCTACTGTTAGGTATTTTTTGCATTCATCGGTAGAGTTAAGAGTATAACGCGTCTAAAGTAATCTCTCTGCTAAATCGCATATCTCTCTGTTTCTCTCTCTCTCTCTCTCGCTCTCTCGCTCTCTATGTGTCAGAATCGAACGACACGGGTACGACGGAAGAAACGTCGCGTAGAATAGCGAGGCGTATCGTGAACACGCTGCGTCTAGTTGCGCAACAACGTTCGACGCTGCAAGACTACAGGTATCGACGAGACCTTTTTTTTTTTTTTTTCTTCTCCTTTTATCGGTCCTTCCGTCTTGCCGATTGTACTGTGTAATCATAATAATTTATAGACACTGTATGATAAAGCCAAACGGGGAGGAAACTGTTAGACGCGTTGGTCTTTTGGAGCGAATAACCAGGGACGTATGTTGCTCCACCGGGATGCCACGAGAGTTGAAGGATCTGCGTCGAAGATCGTCTTCGCTCGTTTCGGCTGGCTTTAGGCAAGTGTTAGCGCGATGCGTGTTGCGTTGTACCTATTCGTATCGAACCGCGATCTACCGTCGCGTTGGCCACGTTGCGAAGTAATCCATCTCTTTCCCATCGTAGTTTATTCTCCAGAGGTAAAACGAAGCGACATCCTTGCGACAATTGTTACGTTTTGATATACGTTATCGGAGGAGTTACCTCGGAGGAGGCGAAAGTAATCGAAGAAATAACGTCGACTCGTAACGATAACGAAGATAAGACGTTAACCGTGATGTTAGGAGGTTCTAGGTTGTTGAATCCTTTGGATGTAGTGGACAAAATACTCTTTGACCGATAATAAATCTGTTTGTACGAGCTAATGAAATTTACTCGCGCGATATATATACATATATATATATATATATATATATAATGTGTCCTTAAATCGCATATCCCTCTCCTTCGCATATTTTCCACTTTATGCCGTTCGATGAAATAGAATAACGTAGTCTTCTACGAAGCTGTAGCGAGTATCTGTCCTCGAGTATATCCGCCGATCCTTGCGAGTCGTGCGTTCGATGCAAACGTACCTGATAATCGGCGATACGTTCGACTAAATTCGTTGCAGTTTTTACCTTTCCTTTGCGATCGATTGCATCGTTCTCGCGACGACGAGATCTGGTATATATCGTTGCAACGTTGAATCGAGTTGTCTGCGTTCTAACGTATTTTATTAACTTTCTTACGTAGGAATCGATCGTTGTCGTTGCATTGTTTTCGCGATCTTGCCAATAATATGCCGTTACGCTGTCGATAGCTAAAAGAGCAATCGCGGGATTTCCAATGAATAGATCCTCCAGAGTGCGTAACGACGAAAGAAATTGTTCGCTGTCGTAACAATCGACGATACGTAGATTCTGCAACGAATTTCGTACGATATCGTCTGAATTTGTATCGCGAGCAGCAGTATCTACGATATCTGTCATTAGTTGGATCATTTTCGAAACTTGAAAATGATGATCGGTATTTATTAAAATGGCTGATGCGTCGCAGCCGTTGATTCGACGAACGGATCCGGAACGATTCGGTAAGATGCATTTCGCGAGCATTTGAGAAAGAAGGAGAGTTTTCCCTGTCGAACCATGGCCACTGATTTCTACGACGTCCGTATCTCTGGGGCCTTTGAGAAATAAGTTATCGTCGAGGCCGTACAAACTCGTCGATTTACCGTTTAATCTTGCCAGTAATTCTGCACCAGATTCTATTTGCGATCGCATAGTTGCTTCTCTCTCGGGTGCGGGCACACCTCTGATCGCGAAGCGATTCGTAGAGAGGCGACGACGCGACGCTGAGCGAAACTTCCGTGGAAAGCGCGGCGATATTTGAAACGTAATGTCGCAACCTTCGCAGCAAAATCGTATCGAGCGATTTGCGTTTCGAGTAACCGTAATTGAGGATTGTGCCACGCGCGACTAAAGATTTGAGAAATATATGCACCGTGTCGGAAAGGTACGCAGCATTTCGAAAATCGGTCGTTCCGACCTAAGGTAACTTACTCTCGTTCGGTCTGAAACCTCTCTCTCTCCCCCCCTCTCGTTTTTACTTTTATCGCACCTACGTTCAGGTACATCGAAAAGACGCGCATGCGTGCATCGGGCATTGGCACCTGAAACCGGAAAATGTACCGAAACGTCCCTTTCGCCTTCCGCGATCGAAGGGGATCGAAGAATAACTCTTAATGTACGATAAAAGTTTATAAATGTGTTGAAAAATCGAGTATTTTGTGTTCCTCGAAATGTGCGCGCGTATGTATAATACGCGTATTCGCTGTTACAACCTATACGGGAGAAAATGATTCGTAAGAAATAATTGAAGTCATTTTTGGGTAAAACGTTTATAATTCTTTATTTTTTATTCTTATTTGTTGATAAGATCACAAATTAAAATTAACATCACATGTAACGCGGTAATAAGCGCAAGAAAGAAAGAAACTAGACGTTTCGCGAAATCTGTTAAAATTCTCAATGAAAAAAATATTCTGTTGTCGCTTGTGCATATGCATATACGTATACGTATGTAAAAAAAAAAAACATATATATATATATATACGTATATACATAGAGACATCATTCGATCTATGCGCAAATTTTGTAACGAGTACGATGTTATCTTTTGCTTCTCGTTAGAAGGAAAAGGTAAATTTTGATAAGTTACTCCTCAATATGTATGCGGGCTTTATTACGCGTTCGATTTCGTAACCTAATTCGCGCTTTCTTCTTGTTTTTAACTTTCCGCAAAGTTATTCTAAGCAAGCTATACCTAACGATAAGATCGTGTATAAAAAAGAATTAAATATTTTACGGTTATGCTTCTCTAATGTGTTCTCTCGTTATATGTCTAATCAACGAAGTACAAAATATATATATAACAGCGCTTTATACTTTGTTTTCTACATAAACGATAATAATGACACGAACGTCACACATACGCATTTTTCTTTACCTTATTTGTCTGTTTAAAATTATGGTCAAAGATCACTTCGCTCAACGACTCGATCCGCGAACTTCGCTAAGCGATCGTTGTTCGATATATATATATATATATCGAATATATATATACTTATTTAACACCGATGTGCAGCAAATTCTCAACGTTTCCTAGTTTCTTTTGAAGATTACACACACACACACACACACGCGCGCACGTACGCACACAGCTGTTCTACTACGTTGTTGAACATTTAAGTTGAAATGTCCATTATTGTAACTACCACTGATCAGTCTTATAAATGTATTTACACTTTGCGTGTATGCATAATTGTACGTATTTTCTCCAGGAAGAACTACCACGAATTCTTCGAAGACGGGTTGTTAGTTTTCGGCTTCGAACGATCAATTTACGTAATCGTTTGCGCGCAGCAAACGGATTTCCTTTCCGTAGATTGTTCCTCGATCGAATATTGTTGTTGTTGTTGTTGTTGTTGTTGTTGTTGTTGTTGTTGCCATTGTTGTCGATGCAAGAAAAATTGCGTACACCATCGTCTGAAATGTAGCCCGATTTCGCTTTACTTTGTTCCTTATGCTTATTGTGGTTTCTTCTCGTTGCTATTCTTCTTTTCTTTTTTCCTTTTTGCGCAGCACGTAATCGCTTCATAATTTTTATTTTAAAAAATCATGTAATCGAAAGATATAAGATTGACGAGGATCTTTCAACGATTCGTAAGTCGGAAATAGAGACGAACGCGATATAGAGAGTTAGGCGTAAAGTAAACGAACCGAATTTTTTTATGAATAATTTATATATGGTACCGAACGAAAAACACTTAGATATTCGATGGTGACGCGGAATATCTAAATTATACGCGACGATAGCATGAAATCAACTATTTAAAGTCGTAGAGCGAATCCCCCCCCCCCCCCCCCCCCCCAGGAAGATACGTACCGTGTGTTCTTCGATAAGAGAACGCGACATTTCTTCGCGCGATTCCAAAGTATTTTTACGATCACAGACATGAAACGCAAGTTCGTAATTGAGACGCTGCACCGATCTATCGAATTTACCTTTCGAAAATTTGCCTACTCTTAGATTAGATATGTTTGCGTCACCCGTGCAACGATTCGACAAGGAGCGCTACTATAATACGTATGTCCGCGATGCGTCCCCCAGAGCACAACGATGACGATGATAACGCGCAACGTTACGCTTTTACGGTTAAAGAGGAGTATGCGTAATGTTTCGAAATCGCGTTGAAGGAGTGTTTCTTCGTTCGTAATCTTCGTACTGAAATTTACTACGAATCGTTTTTATTATCGCAATGATCGAAACGTGTAAGCCTAATGTCTCACTGGATGAATACTAACGTGTACGTTACCGACCTAAAACACAGCCAATTCGCGCGATCTCCCTCGAGCCATTGTAAGATCAACGGAACGTAATGCTATCTCGATTCCTGTTCCATTGTTTTTATAGCGAGGGGTACACGCACGCGCACACGCACACGCACACGCTCACACTGTTGCTGCCCCCCCCCCCCCCCCTTTTTTTTTCTTCGCAACGTTCTGTTCTCTTTTGGTTTTCAGTTTTTCGAACGGAATGCATACATCGTACGTACGCACTCTCGTCGAGAATTCTTCGCAGTCCAGTCCGATTCCGATAACTTGAAAATTTCATGTATCGAGTCTTCTCCTTCCCTCTCATCTTCTCATAATAGTTGCTGTTTCTCGGCTCTTCGCGTGCCACCACTCTTATCGTGGAAGAATATCAGCTTTAAGAATCATTTCGATGATTCTGTAAAGTCGTAGAAAGAGCTCGAAATAAACGTGTCTAGCAAGAAAATTAAATGACACGGAAACAAATGGATTGCTCACTGTGCTTGCTGATACGATCTGTACAGTTTCTTTTTCTCCAACGTAAAATCTCTGCTGATCATTATGGTACCGCCTCGTGTCAAATTTCTAAACAAAGGAGCAAAATTAGGTATCGTAATCGAAATATCTTAGGTATTATCTAACGTTAAGGGATAAAACTTACTTTAAAAATTGAGGCAAAAGAATATGCCAAGACGTGTGATCCTGTTTCAACGTCAAATAAAGCTCGAAGGTGGACACAGCGTTTGGATCGCACTGTATTTTAGACAACCTTCGACAGACACTGTCCGTTTCGAAACTAATGAACAGAGTACACCCTCTGAAAATGCAAAGATAAACGCAGGATTACATTTTGCGTCTCGAAGGGAGATCGATTCGGATGAACTGTGTACGATGAAAAGAAAAGGGCAAACGAATGAGAAAAGGTAAATTACCTAAGGCCACAAGGTTCGTTTTCAGCCATGTTAAGAACGGTTCTGGCTATTCTAGGCAAAAGATCGGCAGGTAAAAGAACTTCTCCGCAAGAGAGTTGAACGTGCTTAGCCTGCCTTAGTTCGACTTCCAGGCGTTTCGCTAGAGCTTGGCAAGCTCCGTCCACTTCGTCTGCAACTGTTTCAGCTGCAACCATCGATAATCACGCATTATTGTCGTGGAACTGTCTTTTTCGTACATTTTACTACGTATGGTTAGGCGACAACGTTTGGTCGTCGGTCGACCGAATCGATCGACACCGAGAGTCGTCAAAGTCGTCCGTGTAAACAGCACGTTTCGATGAATCGTTTAGTCGATCGATTCCAGAACGATCGACTCGGTCGTTCGAGCAAAAGTCGTCTCCGATGTGAACGCGGTTTTAATAAGTATGTGAGCGAGCAAAATATATGAGAACCGTAATAATAATGAGTCGTTAATCATATTTTATATACCTACGTACGTATGTGTATGCATGTACGTTTGTACGTATGTAGGTAGGTATGTGTGTATGTGTATATGCATGCATGTACGTATGATGTACGCGTGTATGTGTGCATGCGTGTATGTACATACGTATGTACAGAGATCAAAAATAAAACAGAAAAAAGTTGAAAATAAAATGCATTTTCGAAGCTAGGAAAAGATCTCGTTACAACAATGCAGTCGATTGCGTTTCTAAATGCAATTACGAAACGTAAAAGAAGTAATTCTCGTTACCGGAAGAAATTGGACACACTAGCAGACTCATTTTTATTTGTAATCAGCTGATTGGAAAAGTCACAGTTGACGCGAATTCGAGGTTTGTCGCTAAGTTGTCTTTAATTCGCAACGATCGTTTGTTCGAGAAAACGCCGAAGTAAAGAAAAAACTATCGACGTTGTCTTTTCTGTAGAAAAAGGCCGGGTATCGGAGCCGCAACACTACTCACCTCTGGTGTTGCTAAAATTCACGTTTACAGGACACGGCAAAACCTCCATATTTCGAAGGCGTTGTATCGCACTGCACAATTAATACGGAACGACCTTTTCTGAATACGAAGGAGCAAAAAAGAAAGGACGATGGTTTTCTTCTATGTTACGATTCGTTGTTAGTTTTGTTCCTTACGCGTTGTCCGTAGCATCGATTCGTCGACTCGTAGTCCCAACAAAATTATTTCTTCGAATCTATAAATATAAACGATGGTCCCTTCTCTTAAACTTTCACTTCGGACACAGACTCACGGCGAACGTAACCTCTACCCTTCCCCCTTCCTTTTCCGAACAACTGATTCGCCGGCATCGATGACGCGACTTTTATACTAACAACCCCTTCCCTTTCGATTTTGCCCTTCCATGGATCCCCCAACAAACCGCCTAGCAACACCGGCTACGTGACGTTTCGCACTACGTCCACTTCGGCTGTTTCCGTTCCTCGTCGTTCGGTTATCGTCGGTTGTTCGGTTCTTAATACCGTTTTCCTTCGCCATCGTTTATATGTACCTATCTACGTACACACCGCTGTTGTGCTGAACGATGATCATCGAACGAACGCTGAAGCTACCTACCTACCTACCTACCTACCTACCTACCTGTCTACCTGTCTACCTGCCTACCTACCTACCTACCCACCTACCTACCTACCTACCTACCTACCTACGTACCTAGCTATCTACCTACCCACCTACCCTACCTACCCTACCTACGTATGTACACGTACTGTGTATTCGCGACATAATAATAATTACGCTAATTTACCACTGTTTCCGACTATTGTACGTTTTATCCGTTTCTTTTCTTTTTTTTATACATATTATGTAGTTGCCCTTGCACGTAACGTACATACGTGCTTAATTCGGCAGATTAATTTAACGTAACCTGCTATATACATATTTCGGTACAGTGCGATCCTCCTTTTGATCGTGAGTTAAGTTTGTTCGCGGTTGTATTCCAACAATTGATCGAGTGTGACACCACATACTTCGGTGTGTTTATCGAAAGAAGCTCGTGAGATGCAACGACCACCGCGTCCTTTGGTTAATTCTTCTTGAACGACCAATGGTTTCTTTGTTATCCTTTCTCTCCCTTAACTTCTCTTTTTCATTCTCCTCCCTTCCTTCTACTCCTTCGTCGTTAAAGTCTTATTTTCTTCGATCGACGACTCGTTATTTAATCTTTTCGCCTTATTTTCTACTTCTTTCGATTTCTCGATAGCGAATTACCGATATTTCACCCGTTTACGTACCTACAGACTCGGATAATTGCTTCTTATTAAAATAAATTTCATAATACGCGATGATAACTCATCGTCACGTTATCGCGTCATCTTTTTGATTGAACACGTTTTTCGAGGAAGAGTAGTATACACTTTAAATTGGTAAACGAAAGGAAATTCTAAATAGCGGTTAGAGATACTTTTCGTTAAATGATAATAATATTCGTAGATTCTTCGAAGTGAACGTTTGAACAACAATTTGATCGAGCCATTTTTACGTTGCGTTCTCGCATGAATATGCGTATACGTATGCGTGTATGCGTGGATAAATGCTTACTTACGGAGTAGCAAACGCGCGTAAGATTGTAGGAAAGAATGTACGTATATTTAATTTCTGAAGTAATTATGGAAACGACATCGCTGATGTATCGTTATCGATTCGATTGACTATGCTCGAAGCGTTATCGATCCAAATTAGACCAATGTTAAAAAGTTCGGTTGCGAGAACAATTTACGATCGCGACAAAATTGCTCGGTAGTAAACTGCGTTACTGTGGCGTTCCCTTAGATGAGAGGTTAGCCATGTTTCCGATATTTCTCCTCCGTTTTTACGTATCCGTGCATACGTATGTATTTACTAGTAGATACGTAGGCACGTATTCTACGTATACGCGCTTCACCGATACTTGTCCAACCCTGTTTTGTTTCTTGATCTTCTCTTCTATCTACTTAATAAAAATAGAACTGACGATAACCGTCTGTATTGTACCTATGTATGTACATACATACGTGCGATATGACAGCTATAAACATGTGCATTGTTTATTATGTTAACAGATATATTATATTAATATACGGATAATCGCACAACCCCTTTGTCGAGTATAGAGATTAGAAAGAGATCTCGTATGTGTATAGGTATACATACATGGCGTACGTACATACATACGTATCTAACTGATCGAACAAAAATTTCTAGAAAACGAGCATCGAACGACCGAAAAGCATCTATATATGTGTGTACACACGCGTGAAATGTATACATGTGTATGTACGTACGTACTACACAACTGTACATCGCTAGGGTACAGGTTGCATCAGATTCGCCTAAACGACAATGTTCTTTCTCCTCTCTAACCTATTGCATCATCGTTTCTATAGCACGAGCGATCGCATACGTAGCCAGTCTCGCTTGATTTTAATTCGTCTTCTTATTTTTTTATTTTATACACGTCGCGTACGTATCCTGTATCTCGTTAAATCGTTTTCGCAAATATTCGCAAAGATACTTTTATACGATAATTTTAGCTGCGAGACGAATAACGTTGGAACCATATAATTTGTTTACTTATGCACATAAATATTCGTGGGTTATAAAAGTTCGGAGCATTCGTACACGTACGTAGCGATATACGTGCGTAGCGTTTGACAATGATGTTCAGCGACAAAAATTGTTTGTTTACCGCGAAAAAGATGTCACAAAAGTTCGATAAGAACTCGACAGTGAAACGCTGTGGTCGTGCCTAGCGGCGATCCTGGAACTACTCACGATATTCAGTGAAATACGTTTTTTAACTATAATTTATTATTATTGACGAACTGATCGTGTAGAATCGTTGCAGAAATTCTACGCGTTATTGTGCGATGATTAAAAATTGTGAAAATTGTTTATTTTTTCCAGAGACGTTTTCTAAGAAAAAAATTGGACTAGAAAATTGTTGTACTGCCGTCGCCATCTAGCGGTGGCGCCTAAGAGCTAACGTTTGAAACAGGATTTCAGAAGATGCTTTGTTTATCGTTTTATCGACAATGTTGCGTTGCAGAGAAATTATACGGACTCTTCGTTTGATTATGGAGTAATGTTAAATGGCAGGTAACTGTTTATTTGTTGCAAAAGAGCGACTTTAGACGATTAAGAAATTACTGGTATCGTCCGATACATAGATAGGAATACGATTTTTCGTAGCGTCCCTATTGTAAGCAGATATAACACTATATATATATATATATACTATAGGGAGACAAGAATCGAATGGTCGAATATTTTGTTCGAATGCGTAACCATTTTTATAAAATTCTCGCGTATACATACATACAACGTACGTGCATACGTATGCAGGTATAGGATAAGAGTTCTAAGCGTAAATTTTCTTCTCGTATTATCGCTTCGAGATTGCGGTTATGGAGAAAATTTAGTGATTATCGCTGAAACGCCATCTATGCGAAACGTATCGGATGTATCGTTTCTTTTGCGCGTTGCACCTCGGTCTCGGATAACCGGAAAATGTCTACGACCAGTTTTGTGACGTGTAGTAATTCGTAGCGCTTCTCTTCTACTGTCAACGAATATGGAATATTTTAAAAGTAGTTTAAAATCTGTGTTAGGTTCTGCACCTGTAGAGGACGAATCGTCGGGTGCCGAGACGGTACTTTCAATTTCAATTTTATAATCGATTAACTTTATGATTTCGTTTGAACGTTTTCTGACTCGTAGAAATTATTATTATTGTACGTATGCGAACGATGTTGATCAGAAAATGTTGAAAATAGAAATAGTCTTACATGTTAGATCTTTCTTCCAATTTCGTTCATCGAAACGTTTGGCGATAGGTAGAGCGATTGGTAGACAGATTGCAATCGTCGACTCTGTTAAGTGACAGACGAGATGCTTGTCGTGCTCTGAAAGCACTTTCGCGTACCTACCGTGTGGAAGTGGGAGCTCAAGGAATGGATGCGTTGAACCTAATTCTTGAAATGGATAGAACGGATTGCGAAATAATTGGTTTAGCGTTGGATACTCTTTGCAATATAACTGATCCTAAAACTTTCGAAGAAGAAGGTAACGTAACGCAACGCAACGCAACGCAAGTGCTTGTACTTGTACTTGTACTGTACTTGTACTGTACTTGTAGGTATTTTCATCATCTTATCGAAACTTTACGGTACACGTATTAATTTTCAGTGACCAAGTATAGACCGGAGATCAAAGTGGGAGAACAGTTTACGGAAATATTTATCAAAAATACGGATAGCGTGGGATTAGTGCTGACACTGTTGGAAGAGTTCGACTTCAAAGTTAGATGGCCTGCGCTGAAATTGTTAACGCATTTATTGGTTAACAGACCGAAGGATACGCAAGAAATTATTTTAGTCAGTCCTATGGGTGTTTCCAAATTAATGGATCTTCTCACCGATAGTAGAGAAGTTATACGTAACGAGGTACATTCCTTTAACTCATTACCGACGACCGGGCGTTGTTCGCGGTGGTCGACGATGCGTTAAAAAACTGAGAAAGCTTTCGTGTTAGAATAATTTCGTTAGATGCGATACAGAGTTAATCGAGATCGAACGATCCGACAGGTTTTGTTGTTGCTCATTCAATTGACGAAGGGAAATGCGAACATTCAGAAAATTGTCGCGTTTGAGAATGCTTTCGATCGTATTTTTGATATTATCGCGCAAGAAGGTAACGCGGAAGGCGGTATCGTCGTGGAAGATTGCTTGTTGCTCATGTTAAATCTCTTGAGGGGCAATATAAGTAATCAAAACTTCTTCAAAGAAGGTAATTATTTGGCGTATCGATTCTTCGAACGAGAGTAGTATTTCCGAATCAAGACAGGAGAATCGAACGAAGTAATACAGAGAGACGTATCTTTTTTATAGGCAGTTATATTCAAAAATTAACACCTATGTTTCAAATACCACCCGAAATTGAAGAGAATCCTCTCGGTTGGTGGAGTCCACAGAAAGTGTCTAATGTACTTTGCATGGTCCAAGTGGTTCGCGCGTTAGTCGCGCCCAGTGCTCCTGCTCAGGTAAAGATTAAAGAATACGAGCGTAATACGTGCACATACCGAACTTGTCGTTTTCCTTTACTGCTGTAACGATCATGTATACAATTGTGACGAAAGAAAAACATTTGTAAAGGCGATAGCGTATTGTCAACGAATCATGAGAGCCTGTGGATTACTGCAAGCTTTGTGCAACATATTAATGGCCAGCGGTGTACCTGCAGATGTATTGACCGAAACTATTAATACAGTGGCAGAAGTTATCAGGGGAAATGCTAGTAATCAAGGATATTTAGCAGGAGTGATGGCACCTAGTAGTCCTCCTAGGTAACGTTGAAATACGTCGCTTGTATAACAGTTTTCCATTTCACTTGCAGTACGCGATATACGTAGCAATCGACCCTTTTTTCTTTATTTTTTGTCTCTTTTTAGACCTGCGATCGTGGTTTTACTCATGTCAATGGTAAACGAGAAACAACCATTCGTTCTAAGGTGTTCCATTCTTTATTGTTTCCAATGTTTTTTATATAAAAATGAATCAGGACAAAGCCAACTCATTCAAACGTTATTGCCGCAAGGTAACGAGATGCCATCCTTGACAACAGGTTTGTAAACGATTACGATCTTTTCGTCATTTACGTGGATTATTTTTTCTATTCATTATTTGTCTCCTAATGATGATGACGACGACGACGACGACGACGACGAGTGAAAAATATTTAATGAAAATGTCCTCTGTTGTTGCTAGGACAGTTGTTGTGCGGCGGTTTATTCTCCACGGATTCTTTGTCGAATTGGTTTTCCGCTGTAGCGTTATCCTATGCATTAATCGACGATGGCACGCAAAAGGAACAGTTGTTGCGTGTACTTCTTGCGACTAACATTGGGAAACTACCAGTAACCTTGATGCAACAATGCGTCATGTTGTTACAACAAGGCAATAAAACGCAATGCAAATTAGGTCTTTTAATGTTACTTTGTAGATGGACCGCGCATTGCCCAGTTGCAGTTAAATCGTTTTTGCTCATCGATTCTTCTGTAACTTACTTAACAGCCTTGTTGTCGTCGCAAGAGAACAGCGATGATTTACAGGAAACTTTGTTGCAAAGTATGTGCGCCATACTTATCGGATTGTGCGTACATTTTAACGACAACAGTGTTCCTAATTATACGAAGGTACGCGTCGGTTAAACGTCGTCGAATCAAGCCAGATGTGTGTATCGTAGAACGGTTCCACCGTTCGTTCGCGATCAATCAAAATAACTGTATCTTTTTTAGGAGAAATTATGCAATTTAATCGAGAATAGAATAGGATTAGAAAGATTTCAAGACGCTATTGGTGGTCTAGCTAGGCACGAGGTTTATTCTCGAACGTTGAAACATCCTCAACCATCGGCAAGAAATCCCTCGGAACTTCTACTGGATCACGAATTCTGTAGATTATCGAAAGCATTGGAAGGTAAAGATTATCCCGAATAGTAGGTTTCGTAAGTTTCGTATTGCCCCCCCCCCCCGTCAAGTTATTGGACAAACAAATTTGTGTACTCGAACAAGTAAGTTTGAATGCATATACGTTACAATGTATACTTCTAGGGGTCATTACGAAGTCGGTTTTAGATGCGAGTAGCTTGTGCTACAAAAATCAAATCGCAACACCGGCACCGCCTGACTCTGTTTTGGTAACGCAATATAAAGAAGTTATTCGGGACCAGGATTTGCAAATACAGAAACTTAATCAAATTACAGAATCATTGGTTAAAGAGAAGCACGAACTCGAAGTACGGTACAGTACTTGTTCATGTCGATAATAATTATTCGATGATACGTCTAATTTTCGTAGTTCATGATCGAACGTTTTCGCATCGGTTTGTTTAGTTGCCGATATTATTGTGTTATAGGTGCAAGTTCGCGATCTCGTATCGACTGTTAACTATTTGAAAGATCAGAACGTAGTTCTGCGAGCAGCGCGAACCAACGCGTTGTCGGAAGAGACAGAATCCCATAACGCGCTGAGCAACGGAGATACTGAGAAGGAATTGGAGAAATGTAGGAACGTTAATGCGGAGTTGGAAAATCGTTTATCGGAATACGCTTCGACCGTGGAAGAGTATAAACGGAAACTCGAAGAAAAGAATGAAGTTGATTTTGAGCGTAGATTCAAAGAAAAATCCGAAGAGTTGGAAAAATTGAAAAAGGATGTAGAAGATCTTTTGCAGCTTTTACTGGATCAAGACAGCAAAATTCTACTGTACGAGGAGAGATTGATCGCGCTGGGCGAAAAGGTATTCGTACATGTTTTAAATTTAACTCGCGTGTTACTTTCGCGATATTTTTAATAACTACTAACGGGGTTATCACGACTTGCAACTGAAACCGTTACGAACTTTTTCCGTTAGGTTGAAACCGATTGAAGTTCCGTCGCTGTTGGATACCGATGATCAACCAGAATTTGACGATTCGATCGATCGAATCGATTAACTTTGTTTTTAAGATTCAATCGCTATACTTGTAGTAATAATAACGATGAAAAGTTTTTTATTTCTGTCATTCCTCCCCCTTCCGTCCCTCTCGAGGATGAGGTGGGTGATTTTCATTAGTCGGTTAATGGCAGCAAACGTACGATGGCGGTATGTTTTCAAATGTTTACAAATAATTACAAGCTTCCGTTAATCGCGTTCTCTCTGTTTTCCGAAACGGAGCCAAACGAAACGGAGCGGCTACAGGGGAAAGGATGAAACTGATATACTTTATATTTCGTTGAATGAAATATGTATATCTCATAAACGATAAGTTAATGCAGTAATTGCGAGAGATGCTTTGGTTTCTTAACGTGTCTCTTTAATGGGATCATATTTGAAATATTTTTCCACGTATGTACTATTGCGTATCTATCCTTAGTACGAGTTATTTTTATTTACAATCGACGATTAATGATACTTTAAACGGTACTTTCTCGCTGTTTGATGACTGCTTGCACGCATTTTGCCATAGTAGGAGAAGCACGAGATATTGCATCCGTCATGAAAAAATTATCTAAACTCTTCTGTTTGATGTCCAATGGATTCGAGGAAAAAGATCCGCTCGATTCCTACGGAAAGTGAAAAAAAATTGATCGTAAAACTCATTCCTTATCTCCCGCGCGCGAGATTACGACACACACACACACACACACACACAAATACCCGTATCGTTACCTTCGATAATTCTAGTGCTTGAGCAAAATAATTAGCTGGTTCCACGTTACCATATCTAACTAAATGCGGTGCGATTTCTTCGAACCTGGATCGAACTTCTGCCAAATTATCGTAAGGTAGACAAACTCCACAGATCTGTCGAAAGAATTTCGTTAGACTCTCGATCGACGTTTGATTCTCGAAAAGGTATGAAAAGTTTGTTACCTCCGACAGAGCTCGTATAATTTTCCAATCTGGTCTTGCCATTCCCGGTGGTGTAATAGCGGCACAGGTTTGTTGAGCACGACCTTCCGTATTCACGTACGTGGCGACTTTTTCGGTGTACGCAGCTCCGGGAAGTATAACGTCCGCGATTGAAGCTCCTTCGTCACCGTGACTACCTGCGAATCGATCGAGAAGCAAAGAAAAGATCGGTATTTTCGTGTTTTCGATGGTTGCGAATAAGGACAAACAAATAACGCAAATGTTCGCCGCAGCGTATACATGTACCTATGTACACGATGAAAGTGTTCGGAAAATCTTCCTTTTTGATATTCGCGTCGTCGGCTCCCAGTAAAAATAAAACTTTTGGTTGTTGTTGTTTAATTTCTTCGACGGTCGAGGAATAGCCTACGTCTAAAGCGGCCGCTTGCGAAGCATTCGTATGAAGTATATTCAGTACTTTCCATCCTTCGGAATCCTAAGAAAGAGTTGACGAAAGCAGATGTATCTACACAGTTTTGTGATACGATGCGTGACTAAAGGAAAGGAAAGATTATAGAATGATTCCTTCTCTCTTACCTTTGAGTTGTTTTCCAAAGCTTGCGCCAATAACTGTGTCTCGGACAAAATCTTTGCTCCATCTTTTCTACTTAATTGTTCGGCACCCAAAATGATCAAGGGCTTTTTAGCATTTTTCAAGATATTTGAAAATTTATGAGTACCATGACGTAACTGCGTTATAACTTCTGGAGATTGGCCCAAATTCTAAAAGGTTACATACGTAAAGTGTACTTGTGTAACGGTCGTATTTCGATACAGGCACAACATTAATTTTAAATGTTGATAAAAGAATGAAACGATCGTCGAGATACCTCGTGGCTATACGTCAAATCTACGTCCGGTCCGATCAAGGCAATAGTTTGTTCGCCATGAATATATCCTTTTCTCAAACGAGTGTTCACCAACGGTGCTTCGTACCTCGGATTCGTTCCGATCAATAATACGACGTCCGCATCCTCGATCGCCGCGATTGTGTTATTCAATAAATAACTGCTTCTTATATCGATACCTGCGCCCTGTTTCGGATAGCTTTGCTCCGTTGCAAGAGTTTCGCTGCCGAGTCTGTTGATTAGATCCTTCAGCGCTACGAGAGACTCGGCATCGGCCATTTTTCCAGCGATTGCGGCACACTTGTTCAACGATATGTCCTGTACCACTCGAGCAACTAACGACAAACAATGTACCATTTTAATTTGGCAAAAGTACCATTTCTATTCCATTAATGACGTTCCAAGTTCGATGTACGGGATTACAACGTACTTGATACGAGGACATCCTCCCATTCGACAGCTTCCAATTTTCCATCGATTTTCATCATGGGAGTTATGAGTCTTTGACGCTTAAGTCCATCGTAAGAGAAACGTGCTTTATCCGATAGCCATTCCTCGTTTATTTCCTGCAAAGTGTCTTGTTAGTAAGAATTACGAATACGGCTCGAAGGATGGTTATAGGTAACAACAATGATATACTAACTTCGTTTACCCTTGGCAAGATTCTCAAAACTTCACCTGTTCTATGCGATATCACTATGTTACTACCGACAGCGTCGAGGACGTCGATGCTATCCGTACGACGCGTCTCCCATGGACGAGCAACGAAAGCGTACGGTTTACTAGTTAACGCACCGACAGGACACAGATCGATGATGTTTCCGGACAATTCGGATAGAAACATTTTTTCTACGTACGTTCCCACCTGTTAGGATGTAACTCGAAAGAATATTAAACGTACATACGAGTGTAACGAGTAGCACGATACGCGAATGCGTTATACGTAGTAGCGAGTATAAGGACCAAGAAACAATTGGAAACAATTAAAATACCTGCATGTCGTTTCCACGACCGGTTGTACCCAAATCGTCGATACCGGCTACTTCGGATGCGAAACGAATGCATCTAGTGCAATGAATACAACGTGTCATGACAGTTTTTATCAATGGTCCGATGTCTTTATCTTCCACTGCTCTTTTACCACTGTAGTTAATATCGACGAATCTGCTGCGATCACTACCGAATGCCATGCTTTGATCTTGCAAGTCGCATTCGCCACCTTGGTCACAGATCGGACAATCCAATGGATGATTTACCAATAAAAATTCCATGACGCCTTCGCGAGCTTTACGAGTTAAATCAGAATTAGTTTTTACTCTCCAACCTTTCATTACGGGCATGGCACAAGCTGCGACAGGCTATGTATAAATTGTGCAAACAAAGAACTTTGTTTAAATCGTATTTATATTTACAATTTATATTATGTGATATATAATATAATGATGATAATAATAATAATAATAATAATAATAATAATAATAATAATAGTAGTAATAAGAAAAAGAAGAAGAAGAAATAAGAATGAGAAATACCTTAACTTGTTTTTCTATCTCCACAAGACACATTCTACAATTTCCTGCCACTGCTAAACGTTCGTGATAACAAAATCTAGGAATTTCCACTCCTACCTTTGCGGCTGCCTACAAAAAGACAATTAACCAACGATAAAGAGGAATAAGATGTATCGTTTGGTTTCTATGCATCTTTGCAAAATTTGAAAAAAATATATAAATTGTGACGCATTTATTGAAAAATAAATACTTTGATAAGCAAAAGTTTAAAGGATATATTATGCTACCTGCAAAACAGTAGTGCCTGGTGGAACTTGAACGGGTTTATCATCTATGAACACTTCTACTAATTCTTGCTGAAGTTTCGTGGATGTATGTAATCCCGCAGCGAAAGGTCTACCGTTTTGGAGTCCTGTAGACAGTCTCGTTACCGGCAGCCTCAACATTTTGGCTTCTTCGCCCTTTACGCGTCGATCTTATACTGTTATATAAGAAAAAGTCATAGTTGAAGTTTCGAGTAATGAACCGAGCGTAATAACCTGATTCTACGATAATCGGTAGGTTTACAACTGTTTCGATTAATCAAATTGGAAACAACAAGTCGATATATTGTACTGTATAATTGTCTAACGAAACTATTTTAACAACTGACTTTCGTTCCAAATTATTTGCGTTAGTTTCACTGAATTAAAAATTACCGAAATGTTCTAAGTTGTGCCGTCTCTCGAATTTCTTCCAAACGTTAGAAGTGCTTGCGACAGACGGATGGATACGGGCCAACGAGATCGATCTCGAATAGGGTTATTGTTGTTAAATTCCAAACATTTGTAAGAAATCGCTTCCGTAACAATGTCTAATTTTTGAACACACCTGTCACGGGTTCTCTTATAAATAAAATAATGTATAAATATAACATGTAATTCGTATGTGATCGTGAAACGTATTCAACGATCATGAAACATTAGATTGCATTCGTTAGGTAATTCTACGATGTAATGTTTGATTTTTAAAAAACGAAGAAATTGATAAAGAAAAATGGAATGGGAGGTGAAAGAAATTTTTCTGTTGCGAACAAGAAATTTGTTTAAATATAGTAATATAATGTGCAACACGTATGCGTGACCACCCAATTGTTGTCTCCTTTGTACACATAAGGATGCTACAAAAAACGGAAAAACTAAAGGAAAAACCGCATTCCTATCTATGATGTCAGATTCCGTGACGCAGTGCGCAGTATTCAGCGCCACGCGTTCGAACTGTTCTGTCGGACGATCTACAAAATCTATCTACTACAAATTTCCGATTTCTAATCCAGCAACTTTTCCTTGATCCTCTGTTCTAAACGAATAACGAGATCAACTCGAAAAGAAGATTTGCCACATGAGCAAAGGTGGGACAAGAAGATTCGCGTAATGGGGTCTCGATCCTCGATATTACAGATTACAGGTCTGAATTTAAGCGCGCCCTCGGTAAGTAGACCTTTGCGATACTATTTCAAGTAATGTCGACATGCTGCACTTATTGGCAAACTTATTCGACAGCTGAAATTAATGTTCCAAATAGAAGGCAGTCCAATTTTGAAAAGTTCGCGTGTTCCGTGGCCTCGTTTTTCTATTCTGACTCTCTCGGTCAGGAAAATACGACGTACCGAAATCGAAAGCGTATACGTGTTCCCCAGTCTTTAATGTTTCGTATGCTAGCTTGTTTGTTATTCGGAGCCATAAAATTCCGCGGTCGCTTGTCTGCCCCTTCCCGCCACCGAACAACCCCTTTCGCTAACCTTGAAAAATGAGACCACGAACAACGTCATTCGTTCGGTGGCAGTCGTTGAATTCGGACGTTCGGTTTAGCGAAACTCTGCGAATATTTCGGTGTCTATTGTTTACCTATCGACGCGTGTAATGGCTTTCTACTCTCTGTCTACTCTCGATTATTCTACCTACTTCTATCTATAATGTCGATAGACTGTTACTTAAAAATTTCCTGAATAATTTGAGGAAAATTTAACTGGATCTCGATTTATTTTAAATTTTTTACGTTTAATCATCGGTTTCCTACGAAACATTCGGTATTCAGTTTTTGCTTAATCGAAATCTACTTGTATTTTTATAATTCATTTAAATTTCTGTTCCTTTTGTGTTAGAGATGTAGTATCCGGTACGAAACGACAGGAATTGGCGCCGAAGTGAAACCGACGCGACGCCATGACAGTTAATGATCAATTTGAACGAATTTTCACCGAGCATGGATAAAACGTGAATTATAAATTACGGGCAGTGTGGTTGTATCGTAGAATCTGTTTGTTTCTTAGATAATTTGTATCGATTTCGAAGTGGAAAATGGCTCGAGTAGTGTCCGTTCATGTTATAGATTGCAGAATCAGTGTTTTTGTCGTACATTTACGAACGATTCCACAGTTCCGCGGGAAGCTTTGACGCGCGAGAATAGAATCAGTATTTTCTGCCAGTTAATCGTTTTCGATCCCGTTAATAATCTTTTATTGCGACCTTTTCTCTCCTTTTTTTTTTTTTTTTTTTTTTTTTTTATTGCTAAGAAATCGCGAAGTGCGACGAGTCGATATGTGCAGTAGAGTTACGAACGAGAGTCGAAGAGTTGGCGAATTCGAGCGTCGCCGGAACGTGAAGGATAATGTGAGTATTATTTTATTCTATCGAGATTTAATACAGAATTTGCAAATTTGAAAGTTAAATTTAGGGTTTACGACTATTTGAAATCCTGAAAATTTGCAACTCGTAAAAGTTATACACGCGTTTGAAAGCTTAAAATTGAAATAAAATTGGAAACTCTGGAATTGGATTTTCTAATATTTCGTATTTGTTTGATTTCAGGACCAGCAGATACCCCCTGGCTAATTCGTCGAGCTGCCTTTATCCTGTGGTTGTTAGAAGGTAACGCATAATTACTCCGTTCACACTCCAGAAACTCTACTATAATTTAAATATCTGTTACGACAAATTACATGGAAAAATATAATGTACTCTATATATCATTTTCTATACAAATACTATTTCGCTAAAGATATAAGAACTTTATTCACGCGAAACAAATGGATTTTGTTAAGGTGCAATAGTAATAGTAAGGGTAATCGTTCGCATAATGCTTACCGAAAATTAAAATTAACGTATATAATGTAATAATTTGATCCAAGTTAAATTTTCCAAGTTAGTGATCGATACTTTGCTTCCTTTCGTTACGTTTTACATTCTACATGTACAGATAATAGCATTGCTTGGTCTTACGAACGGATGCTCATGTATGTCACAAAAGTATTGGATTCCTTAGCGACACAAGAGTTAATAATCGTCAACTACAAATTAGTATCGATCACGTTAATGGAAATGGTAAGAGTAGCAAAAAAGAATAACGATACAAAGCGTAGAATGACGCTAATGGTGATGGATCTGTGACGTATCGTAGTAGTCGCAGTAGTAGCAGTAACGGTAGGAGATAGTTAGTAACAATGTATAGTGTAGTTAACAGCAATGTATAGCGTACTGGTGCAAAGGTAATTATACGTAGTAACAATAATTACGGTAGTAGAAAAGGTAACGGTAGTATCGTAACGTTTATTAATGACCAATAATGATCGAGTTGACGAAGACAAAAACGATGATATTAGTAGTAATGAAAGCAGTGATAGTGGCAAGGATAATAACCGTAGCTGTAATAACATCGATAGGAGAGACAGCAATAAGGAGAGCACTGAACAGTAGATTTAAGAAAGACGGTAAAAAACAGCAACAATAGCGACAATGATACCTACTTACTGTTGCGAATGATAATCTCTCTCTCGCTCTCGCTCTCTCTCTCTCTCTCTCTCTCTCTCTCTCTCTCTCTCTCTCTCTCTCTCTCTCTCTCTCTCTCTCTCTATTTCTCTCTCTCTATCTCTATCTCTGTGATGAAAGAACGAAGGGAAAGGATGGTAATCGAGATGACTGTAACACTGATGATTATTCTAATGACAAAGACGACAATGATGATGAAAATTATAGTACACTATGTCTACAATTTGAACAGTATAAACTAAATACGAATTAATCCATAGTCTTTATAAATTCGATAGCGGAACAAAATTGCGTCCACCAATATTGTTCTTCTCCCTCCAGTCGATTCCCATAAAAGCTATCCACGTACTGTATAGTTGAAAGCAAGGACGGCGGATTGGTCTGAAAATTGAAAGAGTAAGAGAAACGGTAACGAATATTAAATTAAAAATGATAGATAACACGTTGGTGTTGTAGAAAGAAAGAGAGAAAGAAAGAATGAATGAAAGAAAGAAAGAAAGAAAGAAAGAAAAGGGAAACTTGCTTTTATGATGACGTATACTAAAACTGGAATGAGATCATCGGCTGCGGGTACTCCTCTCTCGGTTGCCATCGAAAGCAGATTCATGATAGTGGTAGCACAACGAAATACACATTGTAACTTATCTCTAGGAGTTTTATATGCCGATATCACAGCCAGTTCTGCTTGAGCCCAGGGCCAAGGGCACTCGTAATGATATATCTTAGGAATTCGTAAATCTTTATGATTTGGTGTCACGGCTTTGGCCAGTTTCTTAATATGATCGTGAAGTAATTGATCTCTATAAACGTCTCCATCTCCATTTGGATAAAGCGCGTTATGATAAACACGTGCCATCACCGTTCTTTCCACCACCACTCGGGCCAAAGTCAGCTGATTTTCGCTCGCGCCTATAAATTTCAATCGATTACGATCAATTATTATTATCATCATCATCGTCAACATCATTATCATTGTTATTATTCTCATCATCATCGTCGTCAGAGTTAAATCTAAGGATAGATTTCATTCTTACATTGCCATATCGGATCGTTATCCATCTTTGCGTGAACTTTTCCTAGAAAACTGTCAACCAAATCTTGTTTCTCATCGGCCAGTGTCAATTTTTTGAATTCGTCGCAAAAACGTAAGAGAAGTGATTCTCTCTTCTCCAAAAAGACTCTGACGCACACGGACACGAGGTGATTGTTAACAGCATCACGGTCGCACTTTATTCTGACACATAATCTTCGTACGATCGTACGAAACAACAGGCAACGACGTTAGTTAATGTTGGAAATGGTACACGACTATGATGAGATTACGTTGGTTAAATCGATTAACAAAATATTATGATACCTGTCCAGATGAGCTAACGTAGATAATAGCCCTTGCCGGCATCTGATTAGATAAGCGATATAAGGTGATCGTTTCTTATAATCTTCCCGCAACGATTTGAATAGTTTCTTGCATCCGTCGTCGTTGAATAATCTAACGCAACGCAGTGTTTCGTGAAGGTGAGCTATTAACGCTCTATCCTGTAAATTGATAGCCTCTGCTAACTGTAACTGTAGAAACACGACCAATTCGTTCTCTTTCTGTGACCAAGAGTTTCGCTGCAACGGTAGACAATCGTTGTATTTCAAAAACACGAATAGGTAACGATAAAAGAAAATAATACACGATACACGTAGAATGAGAAAGGAATGAATGGTGGACGGATGGACGGATGGATCTTATTATTTTTTCATTTACCTCGGTCGCAGCGGTCCAAGGAATATGCTGAAGATCAGCGGTACTGAGTACCATGCGCAACTTTCTTTTCGCATCGGCAAACGCGTACGAGAGTTCTACGTTATTTGGATCTATAAGAAGTCTCTCGTCTTCCGTTGTCTCTTTCGCACGAGACTGATTGCTTTCGATCGACGCTGTGTCACTGGTTGCGCTCGGTTTTCTTCTATACTTGGCCAAGATGTCATCCGTGCTATCTGTCAAATTTTGAAACCATCGTATTTTTTCGCTAGTTTTTCCCTCCTTACAACTTTATTGTTTTTAGTTTACTCTGTTTGTTCGATATCAAGGACGAACACCTTTAGGAAAGATGAGCAATACTACGTACCGTTACCAGTGGCGTTCACGTTGCCGGTTGACGTCGCATCTTCTGACATTATTCTACGTAATCTATGTCGACTACTCGCGTCGATACTGTCCCTGCCAGTTTCTCGATCGTAACATCTGCCGACAACGTCGTCTGTACCACGGATAGCTTTACCTCGGCGATTTCTTAAAGACATTTTTAACTTTCCAAAGAAGCTTCTTTGCTTCTTCTGATCATCGTCTAACAATTCTTTATCCCCTCGTTCCGCAGTCATATCGAAACTAATACTTTTCGGTATGGCACCGCTAGATACAACAGGTTTAACGGAATCGTTTGTGGCACTGGTAACAGTCGCTTCGCTATTCCCATTGACTAACGTGCTCGACAGTCGTAAATCCGAGCCCAAGTTTTTCGCTCGCGACTCTGAACCGGAACTACTGCTAGACGTCAAGCTGCTGGTGCTCAATCCAACCGCAGTTTCGGAGCCAATCTCGCGAATAGTTTCGCCAACCGAACTAGAACAGTTTGCTAATTCCTGTCGCCAAACAAAGTATCCACAAATTAGTCAAGAGAGTATATCGAGCATATTATTAACGCGTTACGTACAATAAATATGTATGTATATATTTTTTTTTCCGCCCTCGATCGATCGGAACTCGTCGAGTCTATAATATACGTATAACGATGCGACGGAAAATTAAAAACAAAAATCAGACCTCTGTTTTCATATCGATGTTTCGCGGTTTCTCTGCGGCCGACAAACCTGGCAGAGAGATGTGATTGGCCAACAATAACGCTGGCGCAACAGCTGCTGCTCCGATATGATTACGGGCGGAAGTTTGCCGTTCGATTTGATTGTTTCCAACCTCGATGTGAAGTTTGTCCATCAGATGGACCAATCGATCCTCACCTAATGGTTTATCATAATCCATGTTACTGCCAATATTGTTGGCATTTTTGTCGACATATTCTAACGTGTTTCGATGATAATCAAGTCTGTTCTCACTTTGTCCAGTTGTATTTAAAGAGGATATCGAAGGAGATGCGGGGGAAAGAATAACGGCGGCGGCAGGATACCGTGTATCCTCTCGATTCGCTGGCATCTCTTGAAAACCTGTCGACGTACATTCGGCCGATGTTGTGTTTTCTAAACGCGTGCAAAATACCGTGAAACCAAGTGGATCGTGTATCCTCGACGAATGCTTAAGATTAATCATATGAGCTTACGAGGCATAGCGTGCGACGATAATACTTCTTCTGTAGTCTCTGTTTCGCTACGAGCTTCGACTTCGATTTCCGATCTCGCAGTGTCGTCGGACCTAGAAATGGAAATAGCGGAATAGAAACCCGTTACTTCAAATTCTAGTTTTTCCATCCCATATCCCACATTTTTGTTACCTAATCGTGGTCGCTTGTTTGTTTAACACGCACCTTGCGACACTAGCGGTATCGTCGGTGTCAACTTCGGTAAGTCTTTCGGAATCGCTGGCAAGCACGTCGGTACTCCATGCTTCAGACGCGGTTTCGCTAACATCTAACGCAGCTTGCGGCGTTGACTCCGACGTTGCTGGCAAAACCGACGCAGGGTTTTGCTCGGAAGGAGGAGGATACGGTATCTTTTCTTGCTGTTCGACTATTTCGCTATCGGAAGCTAAGACATCCGTTGACCACGTGTCAGATACCATTGAGACGGTTTCGTCTCCTGAAAAAGAAGAAACGCGAAAGAAAACGGGAGAGAGTTTATTCAAATTTGTTCGACGTGTTCGTTTAGACGTTCCATTTCTATTTTTTCTTTCGCTTTCAAAAGTACCTTCGATCAATTTTTTTATCTCAAACTTGCAAAATTTATCATCGATTTCAGATCTACTTTGTTTCGTTGGTATATTTGGCGGGGGTAAATCCAACTGTCGCGCTTCGCCCACAACCCGTCCCTCGTCTCCTTCCGTAATTTGAGACGATGGCGTATCACGACCTACGTACAGAAACTCGAAATAATTCGCTTTATCCCTTACATTTCTTGCTTATAACTGTAACTGTACACTTCGCAGCAAAATTCCAGTTCAAAGATATGAAACTCTAGAGGCTTTGCACCTTAAAATGAGCTCAAGCTCGTCGTGGTACGATTCTTTTTCGGAATGTTGCAGCAGCAGCTCTCAGATATCGACAATGTTTTGGCTCGAAATTAGTGATCCTTTAATTTTGTTGCGAAGTGATCCTTTAGTTTTGCTATGTGTCTATTATATTTTGACATACCCGAAATATTGGGTGTTCCTCGTCCCGAAACACTAGCCGACACCATATCCGATAAATTGTCGTTTTGATCTTCCGTTTCGAGTTCCAAAGAGGAAGCGACGCTGTGATTTGAAGCAGCTTCCGATACAGCCTCCAAATTATCCGGACCATTTCCAATGAACCCCTCGAATAAAACTAATCATATTTAGCGTCAATACGATGTACGACATGTGTACGATACGTGCATGATTCTTCACGAACATGATACGTACATGATTCTTTCTTTCGTGCTACATTTTTATACGTACAATTTGTGTGTGTGTGTGTGTGTGTGTGTGTGTGTGCTCTCTCGAAATATTGCGTATTACGAATTCTTCTAACTGTAAAATCTCAATATCTACGTTTGTGTTAGATTGTGATTAAAGTATACCACCTTCGTCGTGGGACAAAGAGAACCGAGTCTTCTTCTCCTGTGTTTCGATTCGTTCGATGCCACCACAGCTCTCTCGTCTATCGCGTACGGTTGATATGTCGTCGGAAAGATTTAGAGTAATAGATGCAGTTTCCGCGTTAGATTGAAGGTCCATGCACAATACCTGCGATAATGTGAAAAAGAATAACTACTGTATCGGCGTTAATGACTTTGAACGTTATACGAATGAATTGGTAAAGGAAAAGGCAAAATGTATCGCATCGCTCGTTGAATTCGATTCGAGTTTTTACTTACTTTTTGTTCGCTAAGAAGACCCACGAATTCTCCAGTGTTTGGTCCGAATGGTATTACAAGTACGTCTTGTGGGTGATTTTTATCGACCGAGTCCTCCTCAGGAGTCGAAGTACCGTTCAATTCGTCTCCTCCGTCGTTAGTCGCATTCGACGAGTAGGAAGACGACGACGACGACACTCGTACTCCGCATCCTTTACCTATCGAGAAAAACTATTTTCAACATCTGTTCGCCACTCTCGTTGTTACGAATCGAACTGTTTCGTTTCGATGCAATTAATGAGTGCACACGTTTCGTCGGCTACTAATATTTTCTTCGTAAGCTTTTATCTTTCTTCCGTTTTTTCATAAAATGAAATTACCTTTCCCTAAAAGGCCGCCTCGTTGTTTACCGATCGCCTCAGCGCTGATATTATTCGCCAATTTATTAACGGCTATCGAACCGGCAGGTAATTGGGAAAGCATATCGGTCAGTTGCTTTGCGTCGAACGCGACCGCTGATTGCGATTGATCGTGGTTTTCCATCGTATTCTCCGTAGCGATGGCTTGTAAAAATACTATCAACGTGTTCAACTCCAATTCGGTAAATAAAGCAGCGGAACGGGAAAGGCCTCGAAGTTTGTTATTGTCGACGACGGTAGGTTCCTCCTCCAGCTCTTCTATTGCACCGTCCACCATTGCATCTATTATAGAAGAGACTGAATCTCTGTCAAATTTTTTGTAAAGATCGTACGTTTTGCTATCGACAGTTTGGTATTTCATTAAGGAAAGCATTTGCAGAATCTGTCCGACTTGCATAAGATTGAACCTAGCAACGTAACTAATAGGTGCATCGGTAATACCGTATGGTTCTGGATTCACTATCGCTGGACATATGAAATAAGTGAAAACCAAATCGGTGCACATCGCGTGTACTTCCTTCGGATCGATGTTCCCGTTCTTCCTCAAAAGTCCCGCCATTTGTCTGACCAACCAGCACACACTGCTAGGAAAACAGTGCATATTTTCCCTTATACTGATTATAAACCTTTGCGTGATACGAAATAAAGAATTGATCGTCCAAAGTCTATAACGTTGCAACTTGGTTTCATATTCGGGGGTACCTTCCTTTCCAAATTTCTTCAACCTCTCGGATGGAGGAAACCTTATGGGCGCCTTGTCCGGATCAATGTCGAGAAACATTTCATCCTCCATTAGCAGCTGTACAATAGGGTTGTGTAAAGCAGCTGTTAAGAAGAACTTAGCTGAGAAAAGACTCTCGTGAAAGACTGAGTAAAATTTAGAAAAAGCGCATGTGCCGTGTCTGAGTAATCTCCGAGGATTATCCGATGGAACAATTTGCAGTAACATTAATTGTTTCAGTAGTTGCAGGACCAAGATTTTATCCTCCGGTAGCAAACAACTACCGTACAAACCTGCTACTAACGACTGAACGATATTTTGCACCACATCGGGCAATAATTTGTCTCCCTCTACCAAACATGATGCGAGCAGTTTGGGAGATTTTCTGAGCGCGCCTAGAAATTCCCCGTAAGACAAACAAGCTTGGTAACGTAAATACTTGTACGCGTCGACGAAATGTGAATTTTCCAATGCATTCGCTTTCTGACAGCAGGATGCCGGTGTACAATCTGGTCTGGACATTATCAGCCGATTCAAGTTAACTCTTTGTTGCGCTGTGATCCATGCTTGTTGAGCCAAATTTGACGAAGCGTACAATACCTAAAAAAAAACCCGTTAGGCGACGATGCTTTCAACTTTTGTCTCCTGTTTTACGATGCGATAATTATAGTGTACCTTCTCGTTCAGTATTTGTAAATTCTGTTGTTCCGAACCAATGAATAGACGTTCCTGACGTAGATGACTGGCCAATTCGATCATATCCGATTGCAACGTTCCTAAAGATTTTATATTGTTCCCAGACAACATTACTGATCATACCCAAGAAAACAGCAAATATTATCGTACAATCTGTGAGTCAGTAATAGTGACGAAAGATTCGCACGCTTTGATTGTGCAAATGTTTTACTTGATGTAATATAACAACTTTAGCTCTGTTCAATGATATGCAACAGTCCTTTTCTATCTTGTACAGGAAACGTGTTACAAGTTCCTGTAAAGCATGATTTGAGGATAAAAATCAAACCAAATGGTTCGAATCTAATATATGTATAAGAACAATTAATATTCGCTAATCGCTTCTTTATCGAACTACTGTACCTACTTACCTACAGGTAACAAATAACTTCAATTTCGATTTTCTGAATTTTCCAAAGACGTTGTTACTCGTTGCGCTTAAGATCGCCAATCTTTCTTGTCAACCTTTTTATCTCAAAACAATATTCCTGCCGAAGTACGATCATTTTCTATTTTAGGTTAAAGTTTTCTTCGACAAATGGCTACACTTGCGCTTTAAATCGCAAATCAAATCTCGACTAGGTCATTCGATTACTCGATAATTATTTGATACAATTTATAGGGAAATCGAACGTTATCGATTATGTATGTATACGATATGATTAGAGTCGAAAAGTATCGATGAACAACGAAACGACCGCTTTTATAAAAAGTCAACACGCGTAAAAGAAAAGAGACCAACGACCATAGTGTGGTGGGTGCAGTCAGGTGTAGTCGTAATCGTATGCACTTATGTATGCATATACCACGTGTGTACTTGGTGGAAGAGAAGAAACGTGCACAAAGTAGAAAATGAAAGAAATAGGTAAATGAATTGAATTTTTTTTTACAAAGTTCTGTGAGAATTTGCTGTTGATTCTGTAGAGTAGAACATGAGTTCTTTGGACCGGTCGAAACTAAAGCGTAAGGATGAAAGGCATGCAAAATTGAAATCGCAACAAAAATCTCGTAAGCAGTTGCGCAAGGAACTCAGAAAGCAAAAGAAAATCAATAAAACGATCTATTTTCAAACAATATGTAAACTACGTACTGCACGTACACGAACTGTTGAACACGAAGCAGCTGCAGCGACAAATGAAACTGAAAACGACAGTAATGTTGTCGCTGACGAGGATGTTTCTGTAAGAAAGAAAACAGTGAAGATAAAGGAACGACAGGAACTTCAGAGTAAGAAAATAAATCAGAAGACCGAATTGCTTAAGAATGCGAACTTGAAAGAAGATAAGATCATTAAAAAATTGGAAAAACAACTGAAATTAAATAAAAGAAAGAAGAAGACGGTTCCCAAGTCTTTCGTAGCGGATGGTTTAGATTGTATCCTTTTTCGTATTTCGTGTTTCTTCTTAAAGCTTGTTAGAATAAATCTTTTTTTAGAAAATATTACATGTTCTTCTTACTACGATTACAAATTTTAGTATATGACTAAGCAGACATTTCCTTAACGCGTACGTACAGATCTTCTGAACTTTTGCTTAGAAAAAGATAGAAAATGCATGGTGGAGACAGAAAGAGAATTGTTGGAGAATGAATTTAACGATGAACTTAAAGCAGATTTAACCGTGACAATTGCAGAAGATCCTGCAAAAAATTCATTTATCGATAAACCGTGTCAGGTTAACAGACTCGACAGAACAAGCATCGAAGAAAATATTAAAGATAGTCGTCTTTCTGGAATCGGAAACGAAACAGCCAATAACGATAGCTTGCGGGTACGTAGAACTAAAAGAAGCAAACCTGACGTTGAACGTGACAGTGGTATAACTCCAGAGAATCGTAACGATGGAGAAGATTTGTGGGAGGACATCTATGGAAGAAAGAGAGATAAAGATGGTAATGTTGTGCGTGAAACGAACAAGTACGTTCCTCCAGCTGCAAGATCTACTACAGACGATGAAAGATTATGTTCTTTGAGAAAACGATTAAAAGGTTGTCTGAACAGGGTAGCGGAACATAACATTCACAATATAGCTAATCAGGTGACTATGCATTTTGAAATAAAATATATCTAGGTGTGAACGTAACGAACTTTCATTCGTTACACGTTTTGTTGTCTGTTGCAGATAGAAGAAATGTATATGACGAATACTCGTAATAATATGAATCGCGTTTTATCAGATTTAGTATTCGAGGGTTTAATTTTGAATGTGCTAACACCGGATCGTCTTATATGCGAGCATATGATGTTAATCGCTATCTTACATGCAAATGTTGGAATTGAAATAGGTGCTCATTTTTTAGAGAAACTCGCGAGAAAATTGGTCGATATGATGGAACGCCCGCAGGATGTAGAAAACAAACGATTAGATAACATGGTTCTCATGATTTCGCATCTGTATAACTTTAAAGTATAACGATTCTACTAATAGAGAATGAATTAATCGTTAAAGAAACGCGGTAACTACAATCTTTTCCAATTCAATTTAATAATGCAGGTATACGGACACAAGCTCCTCTATCAGATACTCGATAGACTCGTGGTCAAGTTCTCAGAGAAAGAAATCGAATTGATATTGCTGATTCTGAGAACGGTAGGATTCTCATTAAGAAAGGATGATCCAATTGCTTTGAAACGATTCATAGAAAATTTACAAGAAAAGGCTAGTAGCGAAAACGGAAAAAGGTGCGTTTTATATTTCGTTTAATTTTTGGTAACCGAAACTTACGAACACACTTGTTTTGAGAAATATTTTTGTTGGCATAGTTCAAGAATTCAATTTATGTTAGACATTTTATTAGCGATAAAGAATAATAATGTCAGTAAAATACCTCAGTACGATCCTTCTCATGTGGAACATTTGAGAAAAATAATAAGAACTGTGATACGCAAAGGAAATACGATAACGCAGTTCAATGTATCGTTAGAGGATTTGTTACGCGGTAAGCAATAACACAGTTTTCACAGAGTCATTTTTCATCGTATACGCAAATGGATATAGGGTATACATACGTAGAGTTCTTTGTTTTCCATTACAGCTGATGAAAACGGAAAATGGTGGATCGTAGGTTCTGCTTGGTCTGGATTCGACGAGGTGCACGATCAACGAAAAACGAAGCAAAAAAATGTTCATTTTAGCGAAAAAATACTAGAATTGGCACAGAAGCAAAGAATGAATACGGATACCAGAAGAAATATCTTTTGTATTCTTATGACAGCCGAGGACTATTTCGATGCTTTTGAAAAGTTGAATCACCTTGGCTTGAGGGACCGACAAACGGAGGAAATCATACATGTTTTAATGCATTGCTGTTTACAAGAGAACAAATTCAATCCTTACTATGCAGTATTGGCGCAAAAACTATGCGAATACGATAGAAAATATCAAGTATGTTATTACTATTTCGTACATGGTATAATACGATTTACCCGCGTACGGTGCGTGAGTGTACGCAACATAAAGTTGTGTAATATTTTAGTTGACGATACAATACAACTTATGGGACAAATTGAAAATGCTGGAATCGTATAAATCCAAACAATTGGAAAATCTTGCGCAATTTTTGACTTACTTATTCATAGAGAGGTGTCTTGCTTTGTCAATTCTAAAAGTAAGTATGCTATCTTTCACTTAAAAATGTATGCTAGGGAAGAAACAGATCTTTCACTATAAAATTTTATTATAGGTCATTCAATTCACGGAATTGGACAAACATACCGTTAAGTTTCTTAAGCAAATTATGTTAGGGATTTTGTCGCATAAAAATGAACAAGCTTGTCTGCAAGTTTTCAAAAAAATTTCTATTTCGCCTCAGCTGCAATCCTTCAGAGAAAGTCTTCGCTTGTTTATAAATTATTTTTTAATCAAGAATAATACAGATTCGAGTAGTGTGTTAGACGAGCAGGAAGTAATATTGAAAAAGAGAATCGAATCAGTGGAGAGAATATTAATTTCACACGAATCGAAAGGCATATTTTGAAGCGGTTAAAATCCGGTAAGAATGTTCAAATTTCATCTCATGGCTGTATCTGAATTTTGCACGTACCACAATAAGGAAATATCGAACGAAGCAAATCGTTCTGCGAGTGAACAATCGTACTCTGTTGTTTTTACATGGTCTTTGAAAGAAATAAGAACGTAGACGACGCAGTATCGTTACTCGAGTAATAGACTACTCGAATTATTGGTTCGTTATAGATTTTCCGTATGTTTGTATGCAATGTTTATAAGTATTTTCAAATTTTGAATTGAGGGAACCACTGCATCCATAGCCACCCAGTTGATGAATACGAAGAAAATCATCGCAATCTACGACACCGTCTCCATTGCAATCCTACAAATAGACATAATTGATTATAAAAGCAAACGTGTATCTCTGTGTGTACATTTGTTTAAAAATTTACCTGAACAAATTTATCCATGTAGCGTTTTAGAGTATCGGCCGCACAGTACAGATCATTTGTGCATTGCGTATATGCTACATAAGAAGGAAATATTTTTTATAAAACGAATTATACGGAAAAGAAATTACGCCTGTTTACGGCAATAGAAGTTGATACTAACAATCATTGTCGTTCGAACCATCGTTTAATTTCGGTTTGCCAGCATCGACCCAATAGGCCCAAGTTATACGAAACGGGCCACAAACAGAACCATCGCAGCCAACAGTGGCGTTACAATTAGAAGTAGCTTCGCATATGCATCCAAGACATGTTGACGTTACCTCTACGCTTTCTGTCGTCAAAATTCGCTCTCCTATAAAATAAAAAATCACTTTTTTCACATACATATTTACTCGCGTATTTATGCATCCGTGAATCGCAAGCATGCAAAATAACAAGACCAGAAAAATATAGGAGAAGCGAGAAAGAAAATGAGGAAAGACGTTGTTAGAAATTCCATGAATTGATCAAATATTTGTAGTTCAAGGTTTGTGCATGACAATAATATTCTTTTCCCTTTTTCTTTCTATATTCTTCGAGAGAATTGCTCGTAAATAGTTTCAGCCATCGTAAGATCACGCTTATCAATTTCACAAACATTAATTATGTTTCTTATAAATCGTCGATATGTTCTCTTTTTCGCGCGCGCGTGTGTGTATGCATGCATGTTATACCTCAGTCTTTGCATTATTTCAAACAATTTTATCACCATCCTTTGTAGCCTGTTTAATTTCTCGCAGCCGATGAAATAGGTTGTAAGTACATATACACATGACGAAACAAAACTTGTAAGAAAGGAGTTTTACGATCGACAACCGTTAGAAACTGTCATTCGAGTTATTGCCATCGCAAAACAACATACCTATATCAACGAGTCGATAAAACGATTATTTCATAGAATGTTCGATCGAAAGAATTACATTATTGTATACAACGCGTGCATCGAAACAATAATCAGTTCACGCGATATACGAATACTTCGTTGTTGTATTCATAATACCGTTATTTTCATCTTTTCTATATATGCACGCTCTACTTAACGTATGTTCATATATACGTGTATACAACTTAATACTCAATACGCAAATAAATATACAGATGATGTAATTAATGGGAGAAACATCTGGAAAAACCGCTAAAGCGTATAATCTTAATTACGTTTGGTTTGAGTTTCGTACTCAAATCGTTTATATCTCTTTCGGCGCTTTCTTCGAGAGAGGACATACATACGCATACGTACATGTGTACATTTGCATAATTCATCCATACGTACGTACAACTTACTATTTGGTAAATATGAAAGTAACGAAGATAAACGATCAATTCTTGAATCAAACGTATAAAAATGAATTCCGTAAGCGTAAACCACTTACCCAAAATGAATAATAACAGCAACAGATATGTAGCACGGGAGGTGGTCGAGAGAAAAGCCATTTTTTTTTCTTTTACTATCACGCTACTATGATTTCTTTCTTGATCGGTATTCTTCGAGTTCTCGGTAACGTCTTTGATATTTAGAAATTCTCTTTTGGAGATTATACTTGAAGCGATATTTTTGGGATGCTTCGATCTCTCGTTCTTCCTTTCTTTTATACACAAAAGAGTTGTGGGCGGTGACTGTGAGTTGTTGGTTGTAAAAGTGGGGACTTCGACAGAGGTCAGTGACAAGGACTGCGATTCTAAAGAACAGATCCGGATTAAAAAACGAACATTCATGCGTATCTTTCGGAATTCGATTTGTCGCGACTCAACAGTGAAGCGTAAAGAAAAGAAACGAAACGATTCTATGATGGTTACATATCGTAAGCTTAAAATTAAATCGTCTTGAGACAAAAGTCTCATTCGTTTCGATAATCTTAATTTTTTAAACTATTCTAGATCAGCGTTTCTAAACCTATAATTCGCAACTCATATTGGATCAGTTTGGATTTTGAATAAATCACGAAACGAGATATACGTAGCTGCTACCTTGCACCGAAACAAAGAATCGGTGAAACGATTTTAGACGTATTCGAGAATGGTTTCGTCATAAATTTCATCATTAGTTTTACATTTTTCCATAGTTGTTAAATAATAAAGCATGAAATTTAAGTATTTGTTACATAAACTGAAATTCGTTACTTTTCACGTGTAGAAAGTTTATCGTCGAATACGCATGACTTTATTCATTAATAAACGTGCAGCAAGTTCACTATCCGCCGGGGTTTTAAACATTTTGTATTATAAATATTTGGATTGCGGTATGTGTACATATACAATTACAAACAAATTGTGTATTGAATCACGCAGCAAGAGGTTGAGAAACACTGATCAAGATGGTCTCAAATTCACATTTTCAATGCCTGTCGTCGTCTATGAATAGCAAAATAATACGAGTAGAATGTTCGCTCGAAGAGAAGAACACCTATGTTTGTCAGAACCGGATTTAAACATCGAATGAAACGACAACACCGTAGGCCGTAGAAGGTAAAGATTTGAAGATCATGATCGTCATGACACATCTACACATATGTATTGATACGTATGTGTATAATTCATGCATATTCGCTATAGCTTGCAATGAATGCTTCCTAAAGAGTAGGTATAACATGACCCTTAGCAGTAGGAAATGTATTTCTGTTTTTTATAATTTGAGAGCAATTGCATTTATATCTGCGTTTATTTTAATTTATGTGAAAAATAGTTAATATATAGCGATATATATGCATATGTACATATGTACTCGTACATCTTCCAGATATAAGCCACAGAATTACTAAATCAGCGAGTCAGTTCGACCACCAAATATCTTATGCCCATGTATGTACATACATGCATCCGGATACCAATTGTAAATTATTCTGAAACTGATTTTGAGTAATTTTGCAACTAATTCGCGAAAGTATTGACTGATAACGTCAACAATTTCGCCACCTTTATAATATTAACATCGAATAATTGCATGTACTATAAAAATTAACAAATTGTGTAATGTATGTGAAAATGTGGATTTGAAACGTAGAAATAGATTTATACTTTTTATATGATCTTTTGCTAATATTTAATTACTCGAATCAATATTTTATTGAAAACTTTCGTATCGTTGAAATTGTAGTAGTGCTTCTTAAAGATCGTCCCAGTAACAAATTTTATATATATATATATATATATATATATCTACAAATACGTGTGTGTATATACAAACAATGGTTATTATTTATTATGTTTACATTAAAAGTAACAGGCAAAAATAATTATTTATATTTTATTAAATGACTCGATGTCGACAGATTGGACTAGTTCCTCAAAACTTTCAATTTGTTCTACCAACAAGTCCACAGATACTTTGTCATCTTCTATAACGCACATGATCCTAAACTTGTTAATGCCATAACCGACTGCGACCAGTTTAGCTGAAATCATGAATTCAATTTTATTATTTTTCTGCTTTTGAGTTGTGTAACTATAAAGGTAGTCATAAAGTGCATGAAGTTTTATAAAACGCAAGTGACATAAATACAGAAACTTACAGGCACCCCAAACCAATCCATCCATTTGAATAGATCTTACAGCTTGCTCCATAGCCTTCATATCTGTATCATCTCCCCATGGCTTAACATCCAACACTAGACTAGATTTAGCGATAAGCACTGGCTTCTTAGATTTCTTCTCTGTGTATGCTTTTAATCTTTCCTCTCTGATTCGTGTAGCTTCTGCGTCTTCTTCTTCGTCAGATCCGAAGAGATCTATGTCTTTGTCATCGTCGTCTTCAGTTTTGATTGGTACAGAATTATTAGAACTATCGCTGCCTAAGAGAATAGACGCTTTCTTTTCTCCGGGCAGTGTTTTCAAATCGTACGATTTGATATGATTATACCATCGTAAGACATGAGGATTCGAAGATGTTGGAGTATTTCCAAGAGCCTCCAAAACTGCCACATCGGCTTGTGTAGGTTGCCACCTTTGAAACATTATGCTTCTTATTTATAGATCGTTCAACATTAAAAGTATACACGAATGAAAAATATTTATCGAAGCAATAAGCGTATAATTGTGAATGGTCATAATAAAAAAGTACGAATCGTGCACAAATAAGATATGTTAATTGTTCGTTTCAATCCTGAAGTACTTACTTATTACTCTCTAAGGCGATAAAAAAAAAAATACATACCGTGGTACTACTTTTGACATTTGCGATTGAAAAAGATTCGATAACTGAATGCGATCAATTGACAAAAGGGAAAATGTCAAGCAACATCGAGGTCGACGTATATAATAGTTGATTTTATTCAAAGATAATATTCGATACAAACAGAAAACAAAGGATTCTAAAATGCCGACAAGTATAACACGTGTATCGCAATCAACTTGTTCAATCTTAGAATTAAACTCACCCATCGACGTAACTACGTTCCGCTAAATAAGAATTTAAATCTTTGACACCTTTATCAGTCTTAAGATCACCAATAGCCATCGTGGATATTTAAGTAAAAAGAAAGCAGTGGATGGGAACCGACGGTAACGAAGTACCCTCTATCTGCTCACCGGAAGAGAAAGCTGCTACGGCGAAAGCTTGACGATTCGCTGTTTCGATGCAACGTGACGTCATTCCGGTATATACTCCTCGGAAAATGAAAAAGTAACTAGTAGCAATAGTAGTATGGGTGCGTTCGGATATTGCCGGCACTGCTGTGAAAACGACGTCACATCCATACAAGCTTTGTGAACGTGACGTCTTTTTTACAGTACTATCGGCAATATCCGAACGAACCCTGTACGCGTATAGGTTTGCATATGTATGCACGATACGTGCTTCCCCACGTGTTTCTTCTAACGTGTACTCTATGACAATTTTGGCTATACACGGCGGAAGTTAAAAACAGTTGACATGTACGTACGCTTATGCGTAACGTGTAATATGTAGTTCGAAGTAACGAAGATTATATTCGAAAAATCGGTAGAAAAGAAAGGTAGAGAAGGGAAAAAAATGTCGAGGCGACCGGAACATTTAGCTCCACCTGAAGTGGTAAAGAATTAAATTTCTTCAATTAATTACGTTATGATTTTTAATCTTATTCATTTAATTGTAGTTTTATGATGAATCTGAGGCTCGAAAATATACACAAAGGTAATGTTTTTTTATGTATTGTATCTTATCTCCTGACGTACGTAACAAGAAATTCACTATGGACCGGTAATGTTCCAGCTCTCGAATGGTAGATATACAAGAACAAATGTGTAAACGTGCTATAGAACTTCTTTTATTACCCGAGGATGAAAATCTTCTGCTTTTGGATATTGGCTGTGGCTCTGGATTAAGCGGTAGTGTAATCGAGGAATATGGATACACATGGATTGGAATCGATATATCGTCTGCGATGCTTGGTAAATATATATATCTGTATCTACAATTATCAACGAATCTTTTATAATTAACAATCTTTCGTTACATCTATAGGAGTAGCATTAGAGAGAGAAGTTGAGGGAGACTTGATTTTGGGAGATATGGGTCAAGGAATACCGTTTCGAGCAGGAACTTTTGATGGTGCTATTAGCATTTCTGCGTTACAATGGTTGTGTAATGCTGATAAAAGTTCCTATAACCCCTCGAAACGTCTGTATACATTCTTTTCCACATTGTTTTCCTGTTTATCGAGATCTGCCAGAGCCGTATTTCAGTTTTATCCTGAGAACAGCGAACAAATTGAATTGATTACAACACAAGCTACGAAAGCAGGCTTTTATGGGGGTGTAGTTGTGGATTTTCCAAATAGTACAAAAGCAAAAAAATTCTTCTTGGTACTTATGACTGGTGGACCCGCTGTTCTTCCACAAGCATTAGGCACAAATGATAATGGAACGGTCATTTCTTACATATCTAAAAGGTTTATTTTTCTATTCGACTTAAACTAAATTTTACAGTATTTTCATTTTCGTGGAACGTCGAGACGTAGCAGAGAAGTGTTTTCAATTCCTTATTTCTAGGGAGCAGATTAAGAAAGCTCGCGGTAAGCCGCTTAAAAACAGTAGGGATTGGATTGCGGAAAAAAAAGAAAGGCGTCGCAAACAAGGAAAAAATGTTCGAGAGGATTCAAAGTATACAGGAAGAAGAAGATGCAGCAAATTTTAACATGTATTTTCATATGTACTTTTTTTTTTTATGAAATTTAATAGAGATACGTCTGCATTCTAAATGATATTTTTTTCGTTATAAAAAAATTATTTTTGCGCAGAGAGAAGTATACGTATATAAGAGAGTATTGATATCACGATTACGTTTACGTACATCGAATAAGGTAATGTCGACTATACTTTATTAAAGAAGTAGTTCCGTTTAAGGTATTCGAAACATACACAGAATGCACTGTTTGAACACTATATATTTATTTTAAAAAATCGGAAAGGTGAAAACACAAACGTATGTGTATTCGTAATATGTAAATGTGTACAAAGTGATGAGAGTCTAGGATGTACACTCTACCACCTTTCAATCGGGTATCAAAAATTGGGATAAACTTTTGTGAACATTAGGATGCACAGCTTTTCTTAACTCTTCCCTATCTAACCAACGATGTTGTATTCCAGGAATAACGTCACCGCTTATATACTTTGCTAGAAAGTAAAAAATTTTCGCCCCGTTTTGTCCTTTATCTTGTACATCTTTAGGATATTTGAACTGATAAAATCCAATGGGTGCATTGCCATAGAATTTTATTTTTATATTATCTCCGCAAAGTTCTTGCACGGTTCTCTGTGCAGCCTAAAATAATACAGACAAATCGATTTATTTTACCAGAGTAACGGGTCAAGATAAATAATTCGTTTCAGTATTATGAATACGACACAATGGATCTTACCTGTATCATAGTTTCCCCATCTTTCCTTTGGCTTTGGGGGGGAATCCAAAAATTGGAATGTCCTATTTGCTGTTCTATCAATAACGTTAAATGTTTATCAAGTTTACGGTTCAACGATGTAAGCTTATTATCTTCCGCTTCTGTAATTTAATATGGATACGATTTTGCTTTTGTTTAAAAAATATCATATAGGTATTAATTATTAATGATAAGTCTATTAAAATACGTACCGTTTATTCTTGGAGCAAATTTAAATTTCATTAATTCTTGTTCGCTAAAATCTTTAAAATCTTGCAGCGATTGATGAGCGACTGTGTCCACTTTACTATTCATGGGCAATGTTCGGTTTTCCTTTCGTTCTGTTTTCTCCTCTTTCATTTGTATCTCAAAATCTGACATTAAGCTATTTTCAAATTCTATTTGTTGTAATACGTCTTGATATCTGCTTTCTATATCTTGCATTGGTTTTGTAATCACTGGATGACGTTCTAAACAAACAGCACTCAACACGTCCCATTTTTTTATGGTCTCTACGTTGTGTTGTGATAATGTTCGAAATATAACCTTCGTTAGGGGTGTAGCACCTGCATGAAAATCTTTTTTTCATTTACAGAATTACTTTTATTTTTAGGTGATCCTTTTACTCGTCAAAAATGATCCTTTAGTAGACAGTGTTACACAAGACTTATTACAAGAAATTGCAACTTACTCGTTAAGAAAAACGTGCTGTTAGAAGGTATACACAGTGTTAAAATTGTTTTAAACAGCATTATTCCATATTCCGATAAGTCAGACGAAAGTGAACGTTTGCTTTCGAGAATGAAGATAAACGGACAGAAGTAAACAATTTACAGGTAACAATGTGGGTACCGTGGTCGCACACAATTCACTGTATCTACCCTACACCATGCATGCATGCTACATATACGCATACATCATACGTCAGGTAAAATGTCGTATTTTCATGATTCCATTCAAGGAACATTTATACCACTCTACAATGTTCTATATACACTGAGTAATGCCCTAATCCATTCGTGAATAACATACACACACACACACATTCAATTATATGGGACTTCACTTTTATATGACAGAATTGTTAAGCATCGATATTGATATAACGTTGTCGGAAAATAATTATCATGAATTAAATTAGTTGACGATTCGATGACCTCGTCTTTAACTTTTGGTTTTATAAAGAAAAAAAAAGAAAAACAAATTAATGACAAAAACGGTAACAAGAGCGAAGCTTATACGCGTGTCGCTACTGTCGTGTCGTACTGTCACTAATGTGTATACATATTCGATGGTAAAGTAAGCCGAAAATAAGTACGCTTGTCGTACTGTGTCAAACAAAGTTATTGCGTGCGTACGTGTGTACATACATACGTACTTAGATATTTCTATTCGTTTAACGAATTAATTATCGTTTCTTTACTGTAGATTGCTTAAATATTGTTTAAAAATAACAACATAGGAAGATTTTTATGTATCAATAAAAGAAGGAAAGAGGAAGATAAGTAAGAAAGAGAAAAGGAGAAGAACGTTCGGAGCAGGATTAGGAAAGAATTATTTACGGTTCGACATGTTTGGGCCGGATTTACCAGAGATTCCGTCACCTTTAAAAAGTATACAACATTATCTGAAAGTTGCGTCAACTCACGATCAACGAGATCCTGTTGTTAGTTATTGGTGTCAGTGATTACTAATTGCTTGAATTCTTCCACAACATAGATTATAGATAATCGCAGATGTTTTAATGCGTTCCTGAAACATAATTTTAAGTTTCTTATTACAGGTCGACTGTACGCACTTCAGACAGGTTTGAAATTGTCAACTAAGACGCCTGAAGAGTCAGCCTTTTTATTAAAATTAATAGACTGGTTAGAAGCGACGAAAAAGGAGTTACGCGATAACGAAGCTATTACAAATGACGTAGCTGCACAGGCACACTTAGAAAATTGGGCTTTGAAACTTTTTCTCTATGCGGATAAAAATGACAGAATTGGAAATTTTGGCAAAAATATAGTGCAAAGCTTTTTTACAGCTGGATTACTGTACGACGTTTTAACAGTATTTGGTGAATTAAGCGAAGAAGCTGCGCAGAATAAAAAGTATGCCAAATGGAAAGCAGCGTATATTCACAATTGTTTGAAGAATGGTGAAACACCTATACCAGGGCCGATACAAGATAACACAGAAAACATTGATTCTGATAAATGTTTGGACAAAGGTAAAGAAAATAATTGTGTAGCTTTTGTCACAGCCCTTTAGTTTAGTTACACGTACATTTTACATAACAGAGCCAGATGATGAAGCTATTAGTAAGATGAAGTCGAAAGAGGAAGAACGCGACGCATCTGCTAAAGAAGCCGTAGATATAAGATCTTCCATGGTCGAAGACGAAGCAGACTACAATGTGACTACAAAAACGGAAGGTAGAACACAAGAAACATATTCGATCGATTCGTGCGCAATTACATGAACGTTAAGAATACATATGCAATAGGAGGAGTGGAATTATCACTGGACCAGATGAATAAGGCGCAAAAGTATATTAAATGGGCTGGAAGTGCCTTGAATTATGATGATATATCTACAGCTGTGTCAAATCTCCAAAAGGCTTTACACCTTTTAACCACTGGTCAAGAACAGGAGTAACGAAAATTTCTAACATAAAGATCGATAAATTGCTCTACTTATTAGAACCGATGGTTTATATTCACTTTGCATCGCTTTTTAACAGTAATGTACATACGATTATAAATGCGGCTCAATAGATACAGAAGTAAAAATGATAAATTATTTATTATTGAGAACCGCTTACATACATAATTACAATTGTGTCGAACATCGAGAATGCGTATCTGTTCCTGTATATATACGTATAAAATCGAAAGTGATGAATCGGCATTCGTATTCAGATCGGTTACGTTCGGACAGGTTTGTCCAACTTCGGAATAGTTTTTGTGCGACTTCTATTGCGATTAGAGCACTTGTGGCTACGTACAGAACTTCCGGAGCCACCAAGTAAGCGGGTCTGCCTTAAAACGCACCGTTATACCAGTTACACAGTTCCTCCACGATATACCCTGTCAAAAGTTAATGCTGTAATGCGAGAACAAATTAATCTCGCAGAAAAGAACGATCTATTGGTAACGACAAAAATTATTTTACATATCTCTCTCTCTCTCTCTCTCTCTCTCTCTCTCTCTCTCTCTCTCTCTCTCTCTCAAACACATACAAATGCGCAGGCGCACACACATATACTTTCTCTCATTCTACTTATTTGGCTTTGTAAGACTGACTTTTACACGTTCAAACGTCCACTTTTATTTTTTCACGCGGGTAATGCTTTAAGGCGTATAAAGTTTATGGGTGAGATTAACAGTAAATAGTACCGTAAATATGGTTTTTATATTGAAAAATATTTTGAGTCGTTCGTACATGCTAAAAATCTTATCTCGCCACGTATAAACCAACAGTTTCGAATCGTGAATTGGGTATTTCTAAAAGTATCGTTCGTTTATATACATATTGTTGATGATACGTATGTAAGAATGTGCTTTACCATGTATTTCTTCTACGTTCTTATTCTTATGTTACTTTCTCGTTGTTTCTTCAGCTTTTTCGATCCTACAATAAGAGACAACATTCGAAAGAGACAAAAGTTAATATTGGATTATATTTTAGTCGAAAGGAAACGTGAATAAACGTACCAAATGATTTCGAGTACATATTCGTGTTCAACATATTTTCATTCGAGATTGAAAATGGAAAGATGTGTTTTTACGAGAGAAAAAGAAAGCAACGAGAAAATAGAAAGATGACGCAGATTACAATTGTGACATCGCGTTCATTACATTACCTAAAAATATACGCATGCATACGTATTAAATATTGTATATCGAGAACACATTACTTATTCGAATGGCAGTAAGTACCCGTGTATTGAAGCTAACGTTTTGTGGTCATTAGTGAGTAATTAGACTAAATGATGTCGACGATAAGTACATATTTGGTTTTTAACGTCTAAAGTTTAAGATGTAAAATCCAACGTATATGCATGACGTTTAAGTTTCGTTAGTTGAATGTATAATACTTAGAGAATATGGGAAAAACATCGTCGATGGTGTAAAAATGTTTTAAAACAGAGTGCCGCGCAAGATGAAGAAATGATGTAATAATGGGGTCATCGATCAGACGAGTTTTTCGCAGACGTAATTGGCAAGAAATCGAATCTATTTAGATATTTTATCCCTCTGTCCTTTTCTTTCGTTCGCTCATTCGGTTAATTGCTCGGTCACTCGCGTTACTGTTAAGTACCTCTTCGTCTCTCGTTTGCCCCGCTTCGCCTCACCTTCGATATACAGATGCTTGGCTTCCGTATCGTTCTGATATTATCGGCAATTAGTTTAGCGTGACTATGGTCGATTAGTAGATCGCGTATAATGAATGTCAGTTGCGATAACGAAAGGAAAGTCACGACACGAGAAGAGTACGTATGTACATAGAAAAATTGTAAAAGTTTAATCTTGTTTTTTAGTCTTATCGTCAACTCCGTTCGCTGTTATTAGTTGTACGTCTTCTCGTCTCAATTGCCAGTCTATCACTAATCGTCCTGTCAGCATGAAGAAGAACACCTAAAAGAACGACCGAATACAAACAGATTTTTCATTCTTATAACATACGTGTACGGTCCAGTTATAGAAATGTTCTTTTAACGCTCACCAGTGCTGGAGCGATTCTCTCAAATTTATCGTTTACCATATAGTGAGAGTAGACAGCCATTAACATCAGCAGGAGAAGTACCGCGTTTGACGCATTCTTTATTCTGTCTGAAAAGGTAGAAGGAAAGAGTGAGAGAAAAGAAAAAAGAAAAGATAGGTATATCGAAGGGGGAACACACTGACGTGTCTAAACTGCAGAATGTACCGATATGTGCAGTATGTATGCGTATACAACGTACATATAGAAATAGGAAGCAAGCAAGAGTGAGAAATGTTTTCTTACGACTTGGGACTACCGCCATTGCAAGTCCACAGATAATTTCGAGCGATCCGACGACTCTTCTATACCATTTACTTGGTACTTTAAAGTCCAAAGTACCGGACAGGGGAAACACCTTTGCATATTTCACGTACTCCTTCCTCTAAGAACATAACGATAATACAGAGATAATAGGCTAGTGAAGGGGTGAGGCAGATCAGAGAGGTAAAGAGAGAATGGGCGTTAGCGCGAAAAAAATGATCGTAATTCTTGGCTGGCTGGTAAACATCGTGCGCTGGCACTTGTACTGATATTTGGCGCGACACCAAAAACTCGATAGTTTGCTAGAACTTGAGACATTGGGTAACAACGGTAGACTAAAATAATCTAACGAGGTGTATCGATGAAAAGAAATTATAATAAAATTTGATTACGCTGAAAAGAAAGTTTTGATCGATTTTTAAGATTATGACTGTGTCGTTAAAATTGTCCCACGATATCCGACGGTGTATGGCAGTGTCGACAACAGTATTTGAAAAACGAAAAGCGAAATAAATGATTCTGAAAACGATTATTGAAGATTGTATTTTGATTGAATTGAGAATAGAGAAGCGATTGAACAAGGGGAAATATTTACTGAGTAATTTGTTTCGATTATCGATGTCAGGTTCGCGTGTCGATGAAAGAGAAGAAGAAGAACTCTGTAATAGAGCCTGTAAAATAGGTAGCTAAGAATCGAACGATTACCAATTTGCAAACGCAATGCATCGTATGTAGTTCTTTAATATAGGAAAGAATGAAATTTTCCATTAACGGAAGGAGAGAAAGAAGCGAAGAGAATAAGGAATACCTACGAGTAGGTATACATACTCTATGTGTGATGTATCAGAAAAAAGAAAGCGGTAAGAAGTAATGATCGCGAGTGGTAAAGTTGTGACAGCTACCGCGAGATGATAGCGCGTCTACTACCGATCCTACTACCGATGGCGCGAGTTTGGGATAATTAAGAACAAACGCAATCTTGTTGAAGTGGGATCGTGAAAGTGGCAAGGGTGAAAAGTGAAAGACGTAGAAAATGAAAAAATCGAGATGAAAGGTGAATGACGGGATAGGATGCGTGTATTTCTGTTACATAATAACACGGGAAGAATGAATGTAAGCTCTGACTCACCAAGTCCTTGTGAAGATCCTTACTAATATGCGAAGTGAGCTTCATTGTACCGACAAAAACGAAAAATATACCCAGAAGAACTGAAAGAGATTTTAAAACGATCGAGCCCATATTTCGACAGTGTGAAGGCGGTTCGCGACACGAACGCTAGTCGTACGGAAGAATCGATTCCGAATCTGGGCTGGACGAACAACGATCGACGAGATGTTGCGCGACTCACGGACGCTCGGTAAACCCTCTACCTGTTACCTCTCTACTTCTCTCCCTTAACTATACATATCTACAAATTTACAAAACTTGTCGTTAGCGCTCTTAAGAATTATTCGAATCCTACGATAACGACTATGTACGCGATGCATAGATAGTTGTTCATACTTCCCCTTTATTTCACTCTCTCTCCTTCCCTCCCGACCCCCTGTTTCGGTTTCGCTCGGTCTATTCCGACCCAACTCCGACTGCGACAGCGCAAAGCGGCTGCGACGCTAGGACGTTGCGCGTCGCATCGCCGTGTCACGTATGTAGTCGCGCGTCACGTTGGCTAACGAGATCTTTTTCTTCATTGCTAACTTTAATGTTGGACGGGGATTCGTAAAGGTAAAAACGATGACTACGTTCGAAGATATTTACTTACAGAGCTCTTAATGTCGTTTTGTATCGTTTACGAAGTTATAATGGAGAACGTGTGAAAAAAATATGAAGAAAAGAGAATATCGGGATTTAGCGAAGAAAAATGTATTTCAAAGAATGACGATCTGTCGTAACGATTACATAAGATGACTAAAGATGTACATTTGGTAAGATGTACATATTAACGGGGTACTAAATGGTACCGTTGTCAGATTTCGGAGTTTATAAGTGAGATGAAAAAATATCATGATTCATTGCGAAGACTAAACCTTTTTAGGTCTTTCAATTTTCTCGTTCTTCCGTATTCGCCCATCTATGTATTTCTGTAAATTTCATTTCGATGACGAATCGCTAAACGATTCAAAGGTAATAAACATAGATTCATTGAACTACAAATCATTATGTACACTTTATGTACACGAGTTATTTACAATTGTTCTCTTATACATGTATACGTAATTAGTTCCTGACTCCAATCTTTCATTCGAATAATGAGCATATTTTGACACGGTCTCACCCAAGAACCGATCGTCGTCTCGTCTTCGTCTACTAACTACGATCGCCTACAAGCTCTTAATTTTGATACAGAAGTACGTACGATCGTCTTCCTTGTGCTAGACGAATTCACATTGATCTCGTGATTATTATTTATAAGAACAGTCATATTTGCGTTATTGTTTGCCAAACATACAGGTTTTTTGCGACGCGCGAACACCACTATTTTCCCGTCAACATTCATCGACGACTCGTTAAAGCGACGTCCTTCACCCTCTCTACATTTAACGATCATCTCCTTCTCTTGCCCTGATTTTCGTATAATATTTGCATTTCCTTTTGCTCCTTTACCTTTGTCGCTTCCGCAATCGTTTCGATTCTTTTTAGTATGGACATCATTACCTTCGCAATCTTTATTCTCGCCGTGCAGATTATCGTACAGCTGTTTATTTTCAACTTTATCGTCACAGGTTTCTTTGTCTAGACTGCGATTATTATTCTCCATACTGGTTTTATCATAGTTTTTATCGTTACCTTCTTTTCCTCCAGACGAATTAAAAGTAGTTGTAGAAACATAAGAAGATGATTCTTGAAAGGAGAAATTATTCTTGTCAGGATTATTTTTCACCGAAGTACCGGATTCCATTTTTATCGGGATCAATTTATTTTTTGTAGTATAATCGGACGCAGGATCGGTTCCCAATAATTCGATGAGAAAAGTTTGCGACGCGTGTTCGATCTTTTTTACAAAACCTTCGACAGCATTTTTTTCGAACGTAATCGACGACATTGTTTCCGTTTTCGAGTCTTTATTGTCCAAGAAATGTTCGGAAACGTTTGGAGATGTATTTCTTGGCGCTGTTGTTTCGAGTTGTTCGTTACTCGGCTGCTTCTTGCCATCGTGCGAGAAAATTTGATCAATGTTCGAATCCGGCACGCGAGATTCACTGGAATTTTCCCTGTTCTTACAATCATTTTCATGAACGATATTAGAATTCACAGAAAGTTGTTCGTCCGACGTGGATACTTCTTCAATATTGTCCTCTTCAGAAGCATAGTTGCGGATAAATTTCTCGATATTTTCAACATTTTCCACATTTTCCATATTTTCGACGTTCTTAACGTTCTCGTTAGCATCGAGGTATTTCTTGTTCGACGATGCAATATTAGCATTCGAGATTCTTGATAAACATGGCGATACGTGCCCCAAGAAATTCGTTACTTCTTTCACACTTTCTTCCGTGTTTTCTGGTTTTCTGTTTGTCGTATCGATCTCTTTGCAGAGACTTAATCCGCTACGTGCATCTTGCGAATTTTCCAACATTTTATGTTCGGAGCTATTCTTGCTCGGACTATTGCATGGACTTGTTGGGATTTCGCCATCTTCGAGCTGTGTAATGCTCGATTCATCCGCACAGTTTTCCGATTCCTTCTGAGACTTTCTTGAGATCTGTTTTGATTTTGTTTCTTCAGTTTGACTGAGATCCTCGACGGAACAGCTGCTTTTTCGAATGCCCCTCTTCGATCGTGAAACCTTAGAGTATCTCGAATGTTCGATAAGTTTTTCGTTACCGGAATTCCTATGGGGATACTCGTTACACTCGAGTCTTATTTTTTCCCGTTTAATCGTTCTGTCGGCATTTTTCAATCCTCTGGACTCGTGTTCGTCATGACAACCACTAGCTTCTCCGTTCTTCACTCTACCTTTTTGCGGATTTATTGCGGAACGCCTCGTTCGGTCAGTCGTAATTCGCGATTCATTAGACGATTCTTTGTCGCACGCCGGAGTATAAGTTTCCAATTTATCCGTACTTGTTCGGAAATCGTAACGTTTATCAAATCTCTCTCCGCAATCAGCATACTTGTTGCTGTTGTAATACTTGCCTCTGTTATATTTCTCTTCTCGACACTTATTATTAACGTACACGGATTGTGACCATCCACGTGAACGACGACCATTTATCCTCGTCGAACGATGATCTTCTCTTTGCTTCCCTCGATAACGTTTGTCGACACTGATCCGATGATCGTCTCTGTTCAAAGTCTCGATACCACGATCTATCGTATTCTTTTTATCCGCTATGGATCTAGAATTGTGGACGTACTGACTGTATCGTTTCGATACATGCTCTTTCGCATATTCCTTTTTGTCGCACAATACGTCCGTTTCGTCTCTTGTTTCTTTCCTCTCATTTCTATGTTTTCTAACAAGATTTTCCTGTTCACGCTTCTTAATATTTATATTCGAATCTCGATCACGTTCTACGTCTGAACTTTTTGAGCTGCGTTTTAATCGTTCCGATATATTATCTAACGATTCGAATTTATCGTACTTGATGAGACTTTTCTCTTCGATGGAATCAACGGAGATATGGTCGTTTATTTCTTTATTTGTTGTATCGCTAAGAAGCTCCTCTTCTGAGAATTTTGTCCGTTTTGCATTAACAGATCGATTTGTCTCATCGTTTGCTCTTTTCCCTGTCCATTTTCTATTGAATGTCAATTTGTCTTGAACCTTAACGTCCGATTTGCCTGTATCATTCGATGAGAAATCTTTTGTCGTTAGTTTTGGTTGTATTACAGGGTTTTTAACGCGTTCGCTTTCTGTATATTCTATAACCGTAGATCCCTGAATATCTTTCGAGTCGCAGGAATTAGTACCGTGCAAAGAACCATTTTCTTTGTCACTTTCAGGCACATATCTTTCGACATACTCATTAGTATTTCCACTGACGTTAAACTTATTCAGCTGCTTATCCTTCTTTTCCAAATTTTCTTCATCGATGATCCTTTTATGTAATCGTTCACTAAAAACTGTAATAGGAGTCAAAGTAGACTTGCTATGGTGTTCTTTGATTGGATTATACGAATGTGAATCTTTTTCTGGCATCTTGGGTTCATGTTTGGTAGAAGATAAAGGAAAGTCAACAAATTTATAATGGTTGTTCGTAGTAGACTCGTTGGAATTTGATTTATGAACAACGTATCCATTAGTTTTAGCGTATATGCCTCTCTTAAATACTGTATCGTCCAATCTATAATAATAATAATATAAACATTAGAAAAACTACATAGCATAACGTGATATCGCAACAATCGAAGAAGCTAAAAGGATGTTCTAATTGAAAAGTTACGCACTTTTTTCTTAAATCTTCGATCATCTTATCCTTTCGAGCAATCTCCGCTTTTGCTGTTTTCAACAATGAGAACAAATTAGTTTCCAAAGTTTCGTTAACCTTTTGACAATCCTGCAGCTTCACTATTAATTCTGTGATTTGTTTCTCCAATTCAACTCGTTGATATGTAGTATTTTCCTGATTGTTTGACACGTTTGTCTGTAGACAAATGATTCTCTTATGTAAAATTAACCTAATTTTGTGAAAAGACAGAAAGTTTGATTTAGTTGTAATACTCACACTCTCGTTAGTTTTGATATCGAAACTCGGTAAATCTTCGTAAATATCAATACTATCATCCATGTTTTTTATTTATTGAAAGCTAAATCTAATCGAAAAGCTCTCATTTTGTTGTCTCCACACCCCTCTTCTTTCGATTACGCATCGTGGCGGGACGGTGCAGGACGTGCAGGATTGGGTTTGGGAACAAAACTGAATCTGTACTCTGTACTGATCTAACTGATTTGTGCACTGTAGGCTATCTCCCTGTCTTCTGTAGTCGTAATGTAGTGTACGTAGACTGTAGAATAACTATTTTACGTCAGTAACACACCGTTGGTATAGAAGTTAATCGTTCGTCTCATTTATGTACATACGTTGTGTGCATATGTATGTGCGTATGTACAATACCTACAATTTATTATCGTGGAATATTACGTCATTGAGTGATAATTTATAACTTGGTGTTATTAATATAAAATACATGCTGTCTGAAAGTGTCCGAAACTATAACGAGAAGTGAAAACGCGTGCCATGTTACGTAGTAGAACGCAATGATACGTGTAATTGTTAATCGTTATTTACTGTAGCATAGCACTTGGTTACGTTACAAGAAATGAATAAATTGAACAAAATATGAGTATGGAAATGTTTCGCTTAACATCGAGGTTTTAATTGATACGCTTAGTTCTATGATTCCTAATTTACGCAATAGTTACGCGAAGAGGTTATATCAACAAAGATTGAGTATTCTATACCGTGCGCAACGAGGACGACGAAGCAACACACCTGTTGGAATTAGTGACTGCAAGTTGTGAAGATTTTACAAAGGGGACTGGAAGTTTATCGTTAGTATTTTTTTCCTATTTTTGATTCCTATTTATATAATTAATTTTTATTTACATAAAGTAGTAAATCTTACGCTTACTAGGGACTTGGTCATTTTACACTTTTATATATATTATTTGCGTTTTTATATATATATGTATACGTACTTCACTATGTTATACATATGTATAAATCGAAGTAACAAAGAATACTCAATTGTGAGTTTCGTTGAGTTGTCTGCTTGATAATTGAATCAGTATTTTACTACTGTCTAATGTGGAATCAGTTCCACAGATATTCGTACTCTTATTATCTACAAAAGGAATGCGTTGTAACCATTTGTTGCAAATGAAACAATTGCTTTTGTGTGTTTAATTATGTATCGAACATAAGATTTACTTCTGCCAATTGTTTTTCTTGCATCAACATACCTTTTACCTTCTTAGCGCAATATAGAAATTATTTTGCATTCTTTTAGAGTGGTTTCCAATTCCTTTTGATTCATTTCTATACTACTTGAACAAAGCTTCAACTTAGAATAGATTTTTGAATTTACTTGACTGATACGGATACTTTTGTAGGTTGTCAAGGAGTACAGTGTAAATTAAAATTCTAATATTTTGGTTACGAATTACTCAATTTTGTTAAAATTTGGCTGGAATAAACTTTTATATGCGTGTAACTTTGTCGTAAAAGGTTTATTAGAGAACCTCAAGTGCATCGCTTAATTTCAATAAATTTCTTATATATGCAATGGGGGTATTATAAATACTTATGAGACTGATTGCGTGTGTAACGCGATGATAAACATAACCTGTGGTAGTATTGAATAATGTATTCGCAACGGCTTTGCGTTCAGGCGTATAGGAGATATATACACTATATGAGTGTATTTACAAGCCGTTGAAAGAGACGTGAATCGTTGAGATACATATGTTTGTTGAGTATGCGTAACATCGATTCTCAAGGATTAAAAAGCGCAGTTATTTATTGGTAGTGGTGACTTTTACTTTAACAATTTGACTGTTAATTAGGAGGAACGGTGTCAGTTTGTAAGTTGGGTCGGTCGTGAAACTCGTGTCGTGAATGGTATCGCATGATTCTGAGCATTGCGCGTAATGTAACATTCATAATATTCGCGCGCGAACATCTGCACTGTGCTTGACATGTACGCACGCGCGCACGAAAATACGAGATACGCATGGATACACGCATTCACGTACATACATGCGTGCGTATGTGCCTCTTTCTCTTACACACCGTATGTCGTTATATAGTTTATTACGTTTGCGCGTTTTACACACGAATTAAGTACTCTTTTCGTTGAAGTGTCGTTTTCGGTTAAATTGGTTCACGTTCTGATTGATGTTGGAAATAAATGACGCTTGTCATAAAATTGGCACAAAGCGAAGCAATAATAACTTCAATTGTGCTAGAAAGGTCGGTTGCGTGCTACGCAGTAGAAAGTTGACTATCGTTAACTATCAATGTCGCGAGAGCAAAGGAAAAAAGAAGAAAAGAAGGGAAGGCTCTTTACTTTTCACTTTTCAAGGTAGCTGTGAAAAAAGGTGGCATTTTTCTGTAGCGTTTATGATGAATTTTTCCTAAGCTTCGTTTCCTCTATGTAGCTGTGAAAAGAGTTCTTTTGAAACAGTTCTAAGGGGTTGCTTCAATGATGAAGTGGTTGAAGCACAAGACGCTTGACATACACAGACGCACGTTTCGTTTACAAACTTGAATCCTTTTTAGTTTGTTCTTTTTTCCTCTTTCTGGTCATAATCAGTCGACGGAATAAATTTAGGGTCTTAAATTCGTGAGAACAGGAATTAGAGAGAAAAAGAAAGTTTTTAAAATAAACTGTATCTATATAATTTGTTAAGGTTAATTTGCGTTCGTCGACATATTCCTCTGACTGAAATAAGCAGGAAGAAGCTAGTTAAGGACAATAAATTGACCATTCGGGCGTCCACTCCGAACGGAGCTATAGTAACTCGATGGCCTAATACTATTACATTCGTGTCATGCGTATGCATGTGTACATACGATATATACATACGTAAGTACATAGTTAAACGCATTTTTGCGAGGACTATTTTAGGAAAAATGATTAGTATTATTTCTTTTGGCATTGTTCGATTTCGCATTATGAAGTGCTCCACCGTGCAGAGCTTGTGTGGTGTCTAATAACGTAATACATAATGAAGTTACGAACGAAGCCATAGAACAAAAATCAGATTGGTTTCGCTAATGTTCCGCTCTTGCGGGGCCAGCAGTGGGACGCGACATTTTACAAATCAACGTAGTTGAAATATCTACGAACCTATCGTTACTTTATAGTTAATGCCATATTAGTATTATTATGGTTATTATTGTTAGCAAATGATAGAAAACAACATGCACACATCATAAGTAAATACTACATACATATTTATGTTAGTGCCGCCGCATGCGGTACCTCTTCTTGTATCAAGGGTGCACGTATAATTACCTAGATGGCAGTGTATCTTCACTATGAGATTTAAAACTATGAGTTGTATGCGTATATCTACACAGACGAGGATAGCAAATCAGGTTTAATTTAATGCCTATCAGATGGAAAGGAGTCTTCCAAGGATTACGAACGTTGAGTGCATGATTAAGAGAATAGCTTGGATCGGAGCATATCGAAACAAGTTGTATCGCGATATGACAGTGAATGATAGAACGAACCATAACGACTAATAAACGGAAGGAGTATAGTTTGTGAAAGAGAAAAAGCTATGGTCGCGATAAAAAGAAATAGGAAAGATGAAAGAGGAAAGGGGAAAGGAGAAAGGGGCGAAGAAAAGTTGGTGGTAGAAGAAGTTGTCTGCTGGAAAGAAGTAGGAAGGGGGAAGGAAGGCCGTGGAAAGGGAATAAAGTTGGTGGGGCGAACGACAGACAACATAGGAAGAAGTAACGCCTTCCCCTACTTTTGAGGCCCAAGCTTTTCCGAGCTCGTTCGCATCGGCGGCCAGTGGTTGGATGGTAATTACGCAGCGAGAGACTCGTTCAGATGTCGTGCGTAAAAGTTACTTGTGTCGGAAGAAACTTTGGGTGTGGCGTTTTTTTTGAAAATATTTTACGTAGGGATTACTGTTCAGTTTTCTTGTTGCACATTACGAATAATCAGTAAAGAGGACGGAAAAAAATATTGGATTCTCCGGACAAGTGTCTCCCCGGTTAAAGAATCGCTGTATTCTGTGTAGTACTCCCTCTTTCTTCAATGACCGAGAAACAGTGTTGTATTTTCGTCGGATTTCAAGAAACATGTATTCGCTCTGTCGAATTGGTTCAATCGAACGATCGATCACGTAATGTATGCGTGTGTGTCGAACAGTGGTATCTATTGGAAAAGTAATAAAGAATGATTGATGGGAGGACCGATGAACATACTGAATATTGTGCACGGGTATATTTAATTGAAAGCTTCTCTACTGCAGCAGCTCCGACAACTGTATCGCCAATTTTTCCAAACGGGTGTAAATTATTGAATAGTGAATATATTCGTGTGAGTTTCTATCATCTCTTTTCTTCTGAAGGAAAACGTTAAGAGTTGTATTTGGATGATCGTACACTTCTCTGCCCTGCTGTATTTCACTCGACCACATTAGAAGCATGACAGTGTCGGAAGTGTAAGTACGATGACGCATCAACCGCATTCTGTCTCCTTTACTTTCTTGTTCCTCCTTCTTTCTACCTTTGGTTGTATTTGCTCCATGATATGTTCCAATACTTCTTCTCTTATAAAAGTACATGATAGTTGAAAAAAATTAGAATTTTTTTTATCCTTCTGGTAGCATTTTATCCTCAATCGTTTGAAATCGCTAATCGTAAGTGTGTTGTTAGCCCTATAACGTAGTGTGCCATATCAATGAGTTTTCTATTATAACTCTATTGTAGTTACGCTTTTGTATTACATGGATATGTGGTGACTATTTACTTAACGAAACGTGAATGAACAAGAGAGCGAGAGATAGAGAGAGACGAATGCACGTTTTCTCTTTTTAAATTATAAGTAATGAAACTATTTTATATATTAGAAATTATGCTGATATAGGTGAACCAAGCAAATTTGACAGATCTAATCATGAGATTTATACGGACAGTACTATGTTAAGTAACAACAAATGATCATAGTAATAATTTGAAATTAATAGTGACTGATCCTCGAAAGAGAATTAAAAATTTGTATAGAGTGAAAAAACTTGTACGATCGTTAAATTAACGAGATACAGATCGAAAAGAATAATTCAGATGGAAAGTGTCGATCGATAAGGTTGAGGTGCGTTCGATGAAAAAACTTCGCGCCAAGAATGATCAGTCGTTGGAGAGCATATCTGGTTTGGTCGTTGGTCGGTCGGTCGGTCGGTTGGTCGGTCGGTCGGTCGGTCGGTTGGTCGGTCGGTCGGTCGGTCGGTCGGTCGAAGAAATAAACGATGAACGGTCGTTGAAGAATCGTGACTAGTGATTGGTGACCAATGATCGGTGAATGTTGAAGAAAAGGAGGGAGAAAGAAAGGGTTATGTAGCGTAGAGGGTACTCGAGCGTGTTCGAGTTACTCAAGCGCGCTTTTAAGGTTTTAAAACCACAAACGTCGTCAAAGGAAATAGGAATGCATGGTATGCGAGTCAGTCTCAATCTCACAGTCGCCCGTCAAACGCGTTTCTTTCCGACTTTGTCCGATTCTATTCGAACATAGCCGAGTAGAACCGAATCGAGTCGATCGAGACCGATACTAACCGATCCCTTTCCTGTCGACCGTGAAAAAAGACGCTTTAGTCTGTCGCTCGGTCGCAACTTTTTGTACATTGCACGAATTTGGTCGTTTCGAGGATCGTATAAAAATCATGTTTGCTTTCTAATGCATTTTAGAGGCGTGAAAAGAGCGCGCAATAACTGATATCTTGCGGTAAGGTACTTTTCGTCATCGCAAAAACTCTGTATATCGCGCGCGTACTTCTGACCACATACTACATACTTGCGTATGTCTCCCTCCTCACATACGTGTTTCTCAAGGGCAAAGGCAGGAGATTCGAAAGGACGCGATTTGCATTTGTTGGTGTTGTTTTTTTTTTTTTTTTTTTCAATTACTTAAATTGAGGATTAACAAAAGTAATAGTAGTAACAATGATAACGATGATGACGACGAAAACGAGGACAACAATAATAGTAAAAGGATGATAATAATAAAAGGAACGAATTTTGTGAGAAAAAATATCTAAGCAATGTTAATAAGCTCATTCATGTGCTCGTTAATCAACTTTCTATTGGCTACCTATACATCTAGTAGAAAGTAAAATGAACTTTGCAAGGACGGCGAAAAAAGAACAACTTTTCAAGTGTACTGACATTCGCTATTGTTCGCTTTATATTTTTCTCTTTTTTATTTGAATTTTTCAGAATGGCCACGGAGTTTGCAAATAAGAAAGCTGAGCGCGAGGCTCTGCGCGGTGTGATTCAACAATGGAACGCCAATCGTTTGGATTTGTTCGAACTTTCGGAACCGAACGAGGTAAGGACTACATACATACTATCGTACCGTACTTGCATATTGCTCTAGTCTCTTTAGCCTCTTTTTTTCCTCTCTATTGAGATTGATACTTTCAGTTAGTACTCGATAATAATAACCATCGATGATGACGATAATAGACAGTACTCACGACTTGCGTTTATTGAATTTTTCAGGATTTAGAATTTCATGGAGTAATGAGGTTTTACTTCCAAGATAGCGGACAAAAAGTAGCAACGAAATGCATTAGAGTGGCATCGGATGCAACGAGTCAAGCGGTGATTGAAACTTTAATCGAAAAATTTCGACCAGATATGCGAATGCTCTCGGTGCCGGAGTACGCTCTTTACGAGATCCATGAAAACGGTGGTAAGCAGCTAAGCAGGTGTTTCTCCATTTTCTTTGTTTTCTTGCGATTAGCTATTTGCTTGTTTGCGTGCGACAGAAACAGAGCATAAAGAAAACAGTAATTGTGGTCCGAAGTATTTAGTGACCCGAACGAAATAACAATTCTCATATTAATCTCATTTACAGAAGAACGTAAGCTCGAGCTTGACGAGAAACCATTATTGGTGCAACTAAACTGGCACATCGACGATCGCGAGGGACGCTTTTTACTGAGGAGAATCGATGACAAGACGAATGCTCAAGGTGTTGGTTTCTCCACGAGTGGTTCTAGTTTCCGTAGGAAGCTAAGCAAACGGGAAAAGAAGCAAATGAAAAAACAAGAGAAGCTCGGTCGCCTGAAAAGTTTGGAACAGGATGAGAACGTGTTAGCTGTCGATCAAAACGGAGTGGCGGAGAAACTTTATACGGGTAAGCGATGTGCGTAATTGATCCGCGTATGCATGCGACGTATGCTCGTTACATGTATACGTTGCATTTTTAGCGTGTGTGGATGCTGTTCAAGATATACTCGAAACGATACGCGTTGGTTGCCGTTTTAGAGCTACCCGAAACTAGTTTCACCAGAAGCATTTCGAATCCGGAAGCTGTGATGAGGAGGCGTCGTCAACAAAAATTGGAAAGGAAGTTGCAACAGTTTCGAAGCAAAGATGGTGGTCCTGATACCGGCGGAACGTTGAAGATATATGGCGAAGCACTTTGTAAGGATGTCCCGTATAAAACTTTGCTTTTAAGTGTACGAGATACAGCGGTACAAGTTGTACGTGAAATGCTATCCAAGTACGGCTTGGAGAAGGTCGATCCACAGCAGTATTGTCTCGTACAGGTTAGTACGATCTTCTTTTAATATACATTGTATGTCAGGCAGATATACTGTCGACGCGGGCCTGCGACACCTATCGGTACAGAGACGGGGAAGCAGTTTCGATACTGATAAGATCAACGTGTGCATATGTACATGTATGCCAAGCGTACACCGTTACGGGCTTATCGTGTTTCTTCAGCGGATGTTTCTTTTTAAAGGAACAAGCAAGCCATGGCATATTGTATCTATTGAATCATTGATATAATCATTAACCTATCTTAAATTTGGCTTTGAACGTTGCGCAGGTGAACAGCGAGAACGTTAATGGGGGAACGCAACAGGAATACATTTTAGACGATGACGAATGTCCTCTTGCCATTCTTATGAATCATCCTTCCACACGTGGTAAGTTGGTCGAGTTCGAACGTATTCTAATCGGCAAATGTAATGTTTGCGTGTTTATCGTTCGTTGTGGTTCATTCGAGTAATTTTACAACCAATCAATCTGATAACGGTGTTTTCGTATTGCTGGCGTTCGCCGTTCGCCGTTCGACTCGTCACGTTCAGTTATCCTGTGTAAATCAGTAAATGTACGCGTGCGCGCGCGTGCGTCCCTCCATCCGTTAGTGCGAAACACCGACCGCCTACCCTTCTTTTTCTTTGCAATGCTTTCGAGTCCAGTTGTGCAACATTGCTACAATATAATTCATCAATGCCCCCGTATCAGTTGCGAATCAAATTTGAATGCGGCGGCAAACGAATATCGTGTAACAAGTGCTTTTGCTCTTATTATCTCGAATAATTTTCATTTAGATTCGGACTTTTATTTTCATACAGAAACGGATATACGATAATAATATTTAATAACTGTACCATGAAACGAAATTGATCGTTTAACAGAAGAGATTGCATGGAGTCGTGGATAAAAAGATACTGTGAGACGAGGTGCGAAGTGACCGGTCGTGCCGAATAATGGTGCAGATTCGTAAAGTGTCGAGCGATGATCCTTGCGTAAGATATGTTTCGAAATGGGGTGATCGAGGATGTCGTTTTCGTCGAAATTTCCCTCACGCGAAACTCATGCGTTTTAAGTCGAAACCAAATCTTTTACATAAGTACTCTCAGATTTCTTACGAAAGATAAGTATTGATTTCTTATTAATTTTAATATCGAAATTGAAAGGAAGACAACGTTAATGTTTGGGTAGAGCAGTAGCAAATACATATATTTGTTGTTTAACCGATGAATTATTAGCACAATGGGTTAGTAGCATTTACGAATCATACCGTATCGCACTAAAAGAGTACAATATTATACGAGATTTTGTTACGATATTTCCAAAGAAAAGAACGGAACCTGAAAGATAGAGGACCAAAATTCTGAAAAGGATCACACATCATCGTTAGAAAAAAAAAAGGGACCACATATTCTCAGGGACCACGCCGGAAAAATCGGCTTGATTCCATCCAACATGATGGATTGGGGAATTAGACGTAAGAATTTTGGCTCAAAGTTTTACAGTTTTTGGTTTTTTCTTTCTCATTCTTTGCTTTTTCCTTTTACTCTTTCATTCGAAGCAGACAGTTATGGTTGTACGCGTGCGTAACCTTCATACACAGTTGGAAGAGATCGATCGCAATGACTTATCTTGTTTATTTACGTCATTGAAACTATTACCAACTTTTCTATTTCAAATACGTTCATCTTATGGAAATAACTTATTAATAAACGACTAAACAAAGTTGTTTTCCCCTCGTCCGATGATGACGCGAAAGCTTCCGACCGAATAAACATATTCTGTTTATCGTGTATTTATTCGTTTTTTGTTTGACGAACATTTTCGAAATATCGAAAGTGCGTTTCATTGGTCTACTAAATGTCTACTATTTTCTTTATGTTAATTGAATATATATCGTTCGACGACTAAATGTCGAGCTCGTATCGATCACTGTAGAAAATAGACTTAAGAAAGCGCGCTTGTGTCGACGCACGTGGACTATGTAGGTCAGTTGAACACCCTATCATAGAACTACAATTGTTCCTCGGTATATTGTTTCGCGCTTTTTACACCAATACGTATAGAGAGAAAGGGAGAAAAGAGGTAGAGGAGAGATACACCACCTACCTGTATTTCTTTTGGGTTGAGGGATCACGTGAGACGGATATTTGAAAGTTTAAAATAAATTAATAATATCGAAATGATTGATTTCGTTGATAGAATGAAGCGTAACAATAATTATGCATATACAAGAATACATGAGGCTTCGAATTTAGAACCTTTTTTTTTTCTGCAATTTTGTTTTTAGGTTCGATTATGTTTCATGTACGGAGGAGGCCCGCAGATTACGTACCTCGGAAACGCAAGAAGAAACCAAGCGGCAAATGGAACGAATTCGATCATAGGTACGTAAACGTTAATAGTCGCATTTAAATTTCATGAAAGAATATTACCAAAATAGGTACACGGAAAACGCTGAATTTGTAATTGAGAAATCGTGTACGACAACTTGTGTAAATAGTTTTCCTTTAAAGTTGTTACTTGCTGTAATACATTAAAGAAAAAGAGTGAAAGGAGAGAGAAAGAAATTGGGTAGGTGACTAACAATAGGAAACATTAGTAACATAATTTACAACAAATAATAGGTACGAGGACGAAAGATTACCATTTCTATTGGAATTGAATCCGGATGGTAGCGATATTCCGAATGGTGCACGACATCGGTTGCAACCTAACGTAACGGAGGTGGGTTCGGAAAGGCCTATAGGTCCGCAAGCGGTGCAAGCTCAAACCCTTACTTTGACCGGGCCAACTGTTATGCCGAGACACTGCGTGATCGCTTTTACGGAAAATATCGTCACACTAACACCTTGCTCTAGAGACGCTCATACATACGTAAACAATCAGAGGATACATCAGACGACGATATTACAGGTAAAACGTTGATAGCTGTAATTTACAAGACTAATAACGAAACGTATTCATTACTGCGTTTCTCATATGTACATTTCTCTATTCTTGTAGAATGGAGCGATTATTAAATTCGGCAGGTTGCATACTTTTCGATTCATTGATCCAGCGCCTGAGGAACGTATCAGACAACGACACGATTCTGGAAGACAAATCGAATATGGCTACGAACGGTAAATACGTTTATATCATGGTAGAATAAATGTCTTTCGCTCCGTTTGAAATGTGAACATTATACCGGCTACCTGAAACATGATGTACGGTGTAAGGAGTACAATATAGTAGGATGTAGGTTAAAAAACGCGCGATCTAAGCAAAATGTGATGGTACATTTACGGTTTAGAGGGATGGTAGCAAAGCTTGAAATGAAACAAAATATATACCTATGACGTGGCAGTACATTCGATTAATCTCGGTAATCGTGTCAACATAAAGTTACTCGTATTATTTCAAGATGAACAGTAGAGTGTGCACATTGGCAAGGTACAGAATATTTAAATAAATTACTGAATTAACAAAATTGATAAATATCTACGAAATTATAAGATCTGCAGTAATTGTCAGTGAGTGATGTGTATATTTCAAGTTTAAAGTATGATTATTTTGGACGTACACCGGGTCAGATATGTTGCTCGAAGACATCTTTTGCTTCATTTAAAGCTTTTCTTGTAAATATTACATATATACATATATCGCGTAGACGCTCTCTGTAGAGTATACCATCGAACCAAGAGAATAAGAAAATTACTGATAACAGTCTGAGCTTGAAAAATGAGGTAAGAGTAGAAGAGCATATAGTGAGTAGAGAAACCTGTCTATTGTTTTGATAAAAAAAAGTGATGCAAGCGTATGCGTTTGGTGCACGCTTATTCATTAAACGATTTGTTCAGTTAGACAAACTTTCTTTCTCTTGCACCGGCGTTTTTTTTCGTTCAGGACGCGTGGTTACGTTTGCTTTTCTGTCCTGCACGCGGCTTGCTTTTGTACCGTAGACGCTCCCCAGACTTGACCGGTCAAGAGACAAGCGTGGAAAGGTACAGCTCGACATCCGAAACAGCAAATAGTAGCCAAAATCAAGTTCAAGGTCAGATTCAGAGCCAGAATCAACCGAATCAGGATCAAACTTGCCATCCGTGTAGCCCGAGCAAGTCCATACCAGGCTCTGGTGCTGCTTGTTTCGCTCGAAGCCCCAATCACGCGTCGGAATCCACGCACAATTATGAAACTACCTTCGATCTCGATGGAAACGTTGAGACTGCCAGTCTGACCAGCAGCAGGGATGGTAACAGGTAATATTGGATCATGCTTTCATTTTCTCTGTCTATATCAACTTGTTATCTGCCTCCTACCCACTTTTATCCCCTTTTCTTTACATTTTCTTGTATAATCTCGTCCTTTTGGAAGGAATAGTATACTAAGATAGGGAATACTGAAATGCGACGAAATGACAAAGAAACATTTTGCTGTAAGTCGACCGTTGACAAGTATTGTTGTTCGTCGACTCGTCGTTTAATAAATTCATCTTGTCGTATGTTAAATAACGAATGACGAATCACCTTTGTCTCTACAGAGCATTACAGAATGACCGTCAATCACGTGGAACGGATCCTATTTTACCAGCAGTGCTCGAATTTCTTGAAGAAACGGAAGAGACATTCTTTCATGCGGTGATCACGGACGTGGAACCGTCGGTACCTCAATTCAAATTAGCTCCAACGTACACGCTTTATCTGGCGGCACGATATCGTGCCAGTACACATTATAGACCGGAATTACAACCTACGGAGAGAGCTCACAGATTGACCTTGATGTTAGCAAACGTTGCTGGTATGATACAACGAGTGATACAGGTAGGTGTGCGCAACGGTGTCGTAAAAAGTTGAGGTGGGAAAGGAAATAGGATAGAAAAAAATTGGTGTGAAATGTTTATGTGTACTCTACGTAGCTATCTTGTGGACTTATTATTTCGTAATTGGCAGGAACGGTACATGGATGCATCCTCGTTGGCTCTATGGCTAGCAAACGGATCGGAGTTGCTTCATATGCTGAAAAATGATCGGCACGTTGGTGCGTTTTCAACAAGAGCACAAGACATTCTCACGGAAGCAGTTCACACGGCGTTCGCATCGTTAGTCCGGTGTATCTCGTTGGAATTGGCTCCAGCGATGTCCCAGTTTATGGCTGATGCGGACGAACCTGCGAAAGAAGCCGGTGTTCTGCAAATATTTTCGAGTACGATGGCTCTGCTGAGGCGATGCAGAGTGAATGCTGCTCTTACGATTCAATTGTTCAGTCACCTGTTTCATACGATTAACGCAACCGCATTTAATGCTTTGGTTTCGAACGCGAATTTGTGCGTAAGATGGTTCGGCCGTCGATTGAAGGCAAGGTTAAACGCTCTTGAGACTTGGGCCGAAAGGCAGGGCCTCGAACTCGCGAGTCAGTGTCACTTGGCAACGATTATGCAGGCAACTCATCTCCTCCAAGCGCCGAAATATAACGCGGAAGAACTTGCTACTTTGAGTTCTACCTGTTTTAAGTTAAATTCGCTTCAAGTCAGAGCATTGTTGCAAAAGTATCAGCCAGCCGCGGACGAGCCGAGACTTCCGGCAGAGTTGATCGAAAACGTAGTCAGAGTAAGTCGAATTACATGCTCGCGGTTGCGCGCACATGCGCGTGCGATCGTGCTCGTGCCTACATATACTTGATATAAATCCGTTTTTAATAAATCCATCACCTCTTTTTCGTTACGTTAAGTCGCGTTAAATCGCGATAAATCACGTCGAATCATATCTAATTAAATTCGAATGAAAATTTCAGGTAGTCGAAAGTGTCGCAGACACTCTTGCGCGTGCTGACGGCAGAGAGATTCGTCTTGAGGAAGAACCCACGCTTGCGTTGGCTCTCCTTCTCCCGGAGGATGGATACAGCAGCGAAGTGATACGTGGTGTGCCTCCTGGATTAGCTGAGTTCTTAGCGCCTCTGCAACGAGATGGTCTTTGTCGAATGGCGCCACAACCAACTAGCAGTGGATATTGGACAATATACATGATAGATCATCATAATAACGTGAGCTGTTTTTGATTTTAAAGAAGAGAAAAACCTTTTTTTTCCGACATGTTACTCTTTACTTTGTCATTTGATAACGTGTACGTGATAATAACGTGCCGCGATAAATACATAACGAATCTATTTTTTTCTTATAGTTTCGCAGTCCTAGCGCAATGAGCAATAGATCTGGAGGCTATTCTTGTCATATGGGATCTAGCCCACCTCAGCCGGAAATACATGTGATAAAGTTACACAAATCCACCAACGGAATGGGTTTGAGCATTGTTGCAGCAAAGGTGAGCTGAACAGAAATGATTGATTTATGAATTCGGTTGATTTCACCAATCGGAAATTAACGGAATATTTGAATGAGATATACATGATTGAAATACGGTTTGCAGGGTGCTGGTCAGGACAGGCTTGGAATATATATAAAAAGTGTTGTTGCGGGTGGTGCTGCTGATGCTGTAAGTAAATTTTATAATATCGTGAACACGTGTGCAATTATTTGTTAGCAGCACCGTGCATGGAGATGCTCGTATACACGTATACGTAATTTATTTGCGTAGGATGGCAGATTAACAGCTGGTGATCAATTGCTCAAAGTGGACGGACAGAGTTTAGTAGGAATAACTCAAGAAAAGTGAGTAGAACATGCTTCTATTCAATTCTCTTCTCTTGATAATTGTCATTTGCACAGTCAGTATGTCTACCTTCTTTCAGAGCTGCTGAATATCTGGTGCGTACAGGACCGGTAGTGACACTTGAAGTTGCCAAACAAGGCGCTATATATCATGGTTTAGCCACTTTATTATCGCAACCCTCGCCTATTATGACTAGAGGTGCGTATTTATCTTTATTTTCACAGAGGTTTATTTTCATAGCGATTTATTTAAAAGTACTGTGTTTCATGATTAACGTGGATAAACTTTGTAACGAACTCGAAAGAAAAAGGCGGTGGCATATAATTGCTCGAAGGGGAAGGGACTATTTCATGCTTTCACGCTTTTTTTGGTTGTTGTTTATAATCTGTTTTTGGTCAATCCGAGTGATTGCTTGACTAACGCTTTACTAACTGATTCTTTCTGAGCAGCGCACAAGGTTCGACCTAAGTCTGAGCACTTGGAACCTTCAACGGTGCAGGAAATGAACGACGAGCAGCCATCTACGTCACATTCGATGGGTAATCTGTCGAATGTACCAAGGCACACGATCGATTCGGCGGAACGTTCGATCGAACCAGTATCAGGTGCGATAACATTTTCGGCTTCTATGAGTGGTCACTCTTATGGAATCGATTTATTAAATACTTCGAATCGTTCGAACAAAACGTGCAACGAACTTGAGTCGAGTGATACGAGATCGCGTGCGCAAGTTAAAAGTTCGTGGGAATTTGTACGCGCGTCGGTGAACAGCGATTGCAATGTCGTGTCATCGGTAGAAGAACCGTTAAATGAAAAAAGTGATATCCCCCCGTGTTTGCTGGATAACTTACACCGTTTCACTCAACATTTTCCGAATGTGCCTGACGTACAAATGCGTTCTTCTTGCCCTGTTGCTCGAGTTACAAATAGCATTTCGATTACCCCAAACTCTGTAACTGCGTGCGATTTAAACGAATCCTTCCCGGTTGCAACTATCAAACCACACAGCTTTTCTCTTGAATCTATACCTTATATCGATCAGACAGAAACGGATGACACAGCATTGATTTCCACGGATGAATCGAAGGAAGATCGCATAGAAAACAGCGTTAAGGAGTGTCACGTTGGCCGAGTAGCTGATGTTTCGCGATTCTTGTGTCGACCTGGTACTATCGTAGATGATTATTCATCGACAAAAGATACGAAAGAAATGAAATACGAGCAAGGAGAGGTAACTATGAACGAATGGCAGAAATTCGCAGTAATTAAGAACATACGATTAAACGATGAACGAGAAGAGCTAGTACAGGAAGTGGAGAGCAAATTAATAAAAGATGAAAAAGATAAAGAAGTCGAAGAGACGTTAACGATTCACTCGATAGGAGAAGGAGAATTGACAAAATGTAAAATGAAGGAAGAAAAGAACGAAAATTTTACAGTTTCGAAGATGTTACCTAACGACACGAATTTGGAGTTGAATCTCGATTTATCTGTCTTAAACCGCAATCCATCGAATGATGTTTCGAATTTCAACAAGTGTTGGAAGTCACCGGAAGACGTGCGCCTCGGATGTGGTCGAGTAGCAACCCTGGCTAAACATTTTTCGAAACTCGGCGACACTGAATCAATTGAATTGACGTTGCATGCACTCAAATTAAGAAATCATTGTAGAAAATTTGCATCTGAACCGAATTTTGACTTGCCGCTTAACTCAGAATTATATGATTTACGATCAAACTCATATTCGTCTGGTGCATTCGGCAAAAAATCGCAATCTGAATTGAACCTAAGTAAGAGGACTGAGGAATACCGACGAAATTCGATGCAACCACTGCAGAGCGATCGTACGTGTGACAGAACAACGATGATGAATACGGCAATGAAAAACAACAACGGTGGAAACTGTAAGGAACACGCTTCTTCTATTGATAGTAATAGGTTGTCGTTATCAGAGCAACAGCATGTAATAAAACAACTCGAAGAAATGTCTAATCTTGACGACATATGTGCATACGCCAGATCAGATCTGGTCTCGTCCAGAATTCGTCCAGGAGGTGATTCTTTCTCGCGTAAGCAACTGACACAAGATTGGTCGCGCATTCTGAATGTGTGCCTGCCTAAATATTTCAAGACGATCATTCGTTGATACTACACGCTGTATTAATTGGAGTATACTTCCAGATCGTTTTTCATCACGCATGTTGAAATTTTGTCGTCGAAAATTTTTATTAATTTTCCACCTTTATACGAAGAAACGTTATTCGTGTTTATCGTACACGTTAAAATGATTTCTTTATGTGCCATATATTTTACTTAAGATTAGAAATATATTTTTTGTCAAATAGGTAGCTGATGTTCGTTAGTAGTTTGTGCAGATCAAATGGAGCTCCACACATATGATTTCATATATTTTGCTGTCTTTAGTTCGTTCGTTCGTTATGTTCGCCTTTGTTCGTTTTCGTACGCTTTCGTACGTATTGTAACAACTGACACATTCAATTTTGGTCATGCAACTACGAATGCGCACATAAATAGTGAAAACATTCAAGATTAGTTGTATGTACATACGTGTATGCCTGTTTGTCGTATGCGATTACTTAGATTGATGATGCATTTAGGTCTAATGCACACGATGATGCTCTTGCATTACTTTATGTAGAATATAAAAACACCGTGAACTCACAGTGAAATTGTATCGCTTATGTGCATGGAGTAAAATGTATATGCATATACATGTGTGCATAGTTGCGTGACCAGAATTGATTCTTGATGATATTCGCACGCATCTGCATGCTGTTCATTAACTTGCTTTTAAACGCTATAAACGGTTACTTTAGTACTTGTACATTCGAGGAAACTCCAGAAATGTGTTTCTGCATCTTGTGCTTATCGCAGGACCTCGTCGCATGAGCGAACGTGATTTACCGTCACGGCTTGGATGTGATACCACCGCGCCTCAGCAACAGATGCATACCAGCAAGTCCGTGCCAGCGTTGCACAGTAAGTAGTACTACTCAATTGTCATTTTGCTCGTCACATTGCGTTTGCTGCTATCTTTAACATTTAATCATACATTTCCACATCAGTTTAGGCAATATGTTCTCTTCTCTAAGCTTTTCGTTAAATTTTTGTTCGTCTAGAGAGGATGGAGAAGGGGAAGGGCAGAGTGGGGGAGAGAGAGAGAGAGAGAGAGAGAAAGGAGGGAGAAAAAAAAAATGATATTCATTCGATAATTTGTTACAGATGTAGGCACCGACAGCAAACAACAACACGAAGTGTTTAATCCTGGATACAGCAGAGCATCGTCCAGCAACAGCGTTACACCACCTGTTACACAACCTCCGTCGATGACTCCAATTAATAATTCGACATCGCTGCGTTCTCGGTAAATATATTTCAAGAACATAGAATATTTCTCGTAATTGTTCTGTACGTTATTCGCAAATCCGAGGGATCTTGCAATCTACAACACTCTGACAAAAGTCTATTTTTCTACTATAAAATAGCTCGAGCCATAATTTACACGATCCAGTGAGAATGGGAATATTGCCGCCGAGTAGTCTTGTCAGTAGACAGCAATCGTCGCCTAATTTAAATCCCGGTCAAACGACCGTAGGTAATAACGGATCGACTACGATTGGAACAGGTCCAACAAATATACTTACTCAAAGTAACGAAACTGAAAGATTTTATCAAAATTTGAGTGTATATAGAAATCAGGATTCGATGACGAAACAACGATGTAGTCCCTCTCAGCAATCAGACGACAGGTGGGTTGTCTCGTTTATGTTTTTTTCTTTTCAATAGTTTGATGCATGGTGAGGAGATGATGCTTTCGTTCTTTAGGAACCCTCTACATTCGCAAAAGACTGCCAGAGGTTCTCAAAACTCTTTGAATCGGCCGTCTACGTTCGAAGTAAACCAAACTAGAGACCGGCCGTTATCTGCCTATGTATCCCAAGCGCAGCAACAGCCTTATCTTGGAAATCAGTTGCAACAACAGGTGAACACAATGGCGCCTTCAAGATCGCAATCCTCCAGAGACATAATACGGCAAGAGGCAAAGCTTCAAGAAATGCAAGAAGAAGTTAGAAGGCGTGAACTGCGCGGTGGTGTTCCAGTTCCGCCCACTCAGTATCGGCCAAGCCTGTACAACATAAAATCAACTATCATCCCTCAATCGACCAATTCAGTCGTTCGACCAATTAAATCGATCGGTTCTCCATCAAACGTGGGATCAAATCTCGTAACGGCAACACCTACGTCGACGATTTCAACAGTTAATCATGGCGTGGTGAGGCATACAAACGCTTCAAGTTACGGTTACTTAGACTCGCAATATAGTCCGTATGTACTTCAATACGGAAAATCACCACCTACTCATTTGCACCAGCATCAGCATCAGCATCAAGTTCAGGCGCAACCTCAACTTCAATCCCAACAGCATCAGCATCAGCATCAGCATCAGCATCAACATCAACATCAGCATCAACATCAGCATCATCAGCATCAGCATCAGCATTCGCAACAACACCAACATCAACACCAAAGTGGGCAACAACAACAAAGCCACGGGCATATTCAATATGTCACGCCAGCGTCAAGAGGAAAGAATGACTTGCCTCGTTCGCAATCGAATGGGATGTCACTCGATTATGGAAGGGACCAACCCGGTGGACAAGACTACATAGTTAAACCGTATTCAGCGAATCAAACTCGACAGTATGCTCTCGGATCGCAGTATTACATAAATGATAATTCGGATGCGCGAAACGATCAGTATGGCGGTGAGAATGACACAAGTAGAGCGCAAACCATATCGGAAGAAACAGCTTCTATTCAAACTAATGAAGTTGGTACGATGCGCTCGACGCTCCCTGGAGATGGTTTCAGAGAGAGTCCGCCTCCACCACCGCCACCAAATACTGCAACTCATCCTCTCTATAATAAACAGCCAGATTCGAGGTAATATAATATTGTTTGATTGTTCGTTGTTTAATACATTTGCTGAGAAACGTGTGTTAAGCGACATGTTCACTAATAAAAATTGCCTTTATGTTCTTTGTGTACAGATATACCGCTAGTATGCAAGATCCTCCTCGAGGAGGTTATTATCCAGCAAATGGTACAGCAGGAACTGCATTACAGCCACGGCAGTACCAATACAGCGCCACGAATCCCTGGCAAAGAGAAGAAAGGGAAAAGGTAAGAGATAGACGAACGAAGATTTTATGAAATTGTTCAGCAAATTCAAATAATACGACATCACAAATATACGAATGTATGTACATCTATGCAAATTATTTAGGAACAAGCCCGTCGAAGAGAAGCTGCAAGACAGTGGCGGGATCAACAAATTGCAGAATTGAGCTCATTGCCTCATAGAAGTTCGCAACAAGAGGAACAACTTCGAGCTCTTCAATTGGAAAGAGATTTCCAGAAAAGAGCCGAAGAAGCTGCAAATCAGCAAGACGAAGACGAAGAAAGCAACGACCTGGATACCGAGAGTATACAACGAGTTCAAGGTTTGCTACGTACAACTACAACTCAAGACCGTGGCAATCTACCGGAGCAACATAATCTTAATTTATCCAGAATTAGTATTGCTAACCAGTCCCCGAGAGGGAGCCATGTTGTTCAATCCGTTGGAGGATCAATGCATTCTACAGCCGTTACCTCGCATGGAATTCTCGGTCAACAAAGCGTGGCAAATATGTGTTTAAATCCAGCCGACAACTCTGGCTCGCATTTGTCGCTTAATCTTCAACATGAACAAACGACGCAAATGCAAACGGGACAAGTAACGACGCCATCTTTGATTCACTTAGGCGCTCCTCAAAAGCCTACTTCGCTTGGTGTTCTTCAGTCAACTGAAGACAAAGAGTTGCAACGTAGGCGTGAGGAAGATATTAAACGAAAAGAAATAGAGTTGGATGAATCTTTGAAGAAAAAGGATGAGGAGATTAAACATCAGCATATGCAACAAGCTTATCAACAACAGCAATCGCAATTGCATTTACAACAATCACAAACCCATTTCAAAAACCAACAAGTGTTACATTCTAATATGTTGCGGTTGGAAAATTTAGTTATTAACGGACCAAACATATCTTGTAAGTAAAAGAAAGTATGTATGTATAAGTAAGTGTATACATGTATGTTACACAGAATGAAACTAATCATCGTACAAGTATCGTCCGATTCAAAAGTGACAAAGACTTGTATGTGTATTTTATAGCAACTCAAAATGGTAACAATGATGCACCGTTACCACCGGAACGGGGTTCTAGTTACGCGGTAATGTCGCAGCAGGGTGCCCTCAGATCGAATAACGCAAACGCGTCTAATATCATGACATTAACTCATTCTCATCAATCAGCGTCCATTAAGAGGGTTTCGTTTCATGACTCAAATGCAAACGCAGAATCCGGGCAACGAAATGTACCATGTGGTAATTCAAATACGGCTGCTTCGTCGACATCCATGGATATCATTACACAAGATCCAAATGTAAGGTTCTAATTCAACAACATTCCCTTTTCTCTTCTCAATTTCGACATACTTCCACAGTGTCGATTACTAAATTAAGTACTGTAAATATTATAGCTTTTTTGTATTTATGGACTTGTATGCATAATATTTTTGTCGATACTTATATTATAGTTTTCTTTTCAGAATTTTATCAATGATGCAGAAAATTTATTGGCATCGCCAAAAACTCCAGAAGGATCTGGAATACCGATCACTGGAAGTACACCGGGCGTGATAGGTGCCCAGGAGGTTTACAAGTATAATCACAGTGTTATATCGTATTGCTATATTAAGTTAATTATTGCTATACGGCAACCTGACAATTGTACTTTTTTCGTTTACTCGTTTTGTTTTTCATTTAGGGATCCGAGACAAAGGCGACTAGCTGAGAAGCAAAAGCAGCAACAAAACTCTCAAATTGGACCAGTTCCGGAAAAGCTTAGTTTTAAGGAAAAAATGAAAATGTTTGCAATGGAAACCGGAGAGGATGGAACGCCGCGGGATAAAGTAAAAATTTCGCGTGCACAGCGCGAAATCGATAATATAGGTAACAATCCTGCTACGTTGAACAATAGCAGCAGCAATAACAATAACAGTAACACCAGCAACAGCAATAACATTATTACCGTCAATAATAACAGTAGGAATTAAGACTGAAAGTCTAAATTTATTTTCTTTGTAAACGTGTTCTGTCGTTTACAACATCATTCCGATGCAATGAGAAGCGCTGCCGAAACAGGCAGAACTGAATTCAATTGGATCTAACTTTAATAACACACTGTTCGATATACAAGCACATAGAAAATATGCATATAGAATGCATTGAAATTGAAATGCATTTCTTTTATAATCGAATTATTCCTCAACAATCGTAGCATTTGTTCCTTTCAACGTCCACGTTTATCGTGCGACTGGATTTCTTTCGTCCTTCCCTTCTATGGACCAATTTTTAACGTCAATATTTGAACATGCTGCGCAAGTAGATGACAGCGATTACAAGAAATATATTTTACTCAGATACATTGCGTCCACAAATAAAAGGTTTTATATATATAAAAAATATTGTACATAGCTAGTATTAGTTAAGTTTTTAGTATTATTTGTTACTTACAATTGCTCTTTATATTTATATTTATATTTGCTATTACATGTATCGAATATCAAATATCCGTGTGTGGCCCCCCCCCCCCCCCCCCCCCCCCCCCCCCCAAATTAAAAACACGTATGCAAATTTTCATTATTCAGCTAAACAAAGTGACAGCCTTAATACAGTCGTTTGATGGAACGTACGCAAAATAATTTAAACGGAGAGCATTTGGTTTAAGAAAATTGAAGTCTAATTCAATAACAGTAGTTGACATTCTTCCTCGTCTTTTCCTATTTTCACAGTTCTCCATTATGCCATGACGATCATACGTCAGTTTTATTGTCATTAACGATTATCTTCAGTACGGAAAATTGGGTTAGAAGTTTCCCTTCGAATAATTTAGCGTAGTGGAATATTCTAACAGTAGAACATAGAACGATTAGCTTTGGAAAAAAAGGGAAACTGTGCACGCATCGTATAGTGGATCCCCGTTGCACAGTAAGATAACTTTTCGTTCAACTTTTACATTTATTGTAACAAGTTTCGTAGTTTATCAGTTTAATTTCTCTAATATGCGTTACACCAATTGTAATATTACATTCAGTTACTCGTAAAAAATGTTACATATAAAATTGAAGAAGCATAAACGAATGAGATACACGTGTAGTGCATATAAATATTCATCTTTGTTGTGTATAGCAGATAGACAGTATAGTTGCACTATATTTTTTTAACGTACCTTCACAGTCTATTGAAACGAAGCTGATTCTTTGGTGACTTAAGACAAGTATTCTGCGATTGTAAACCGTATCATTAAGTATTATCACAGTTCATTATTCAATACATAGCGTTATGATTAAACGTTTGAAGATTACATATTTTTAAACTATTGTAGAGAAAGTATGATGCGAGTGAAAAATAAAAGTTACCTGTAACTTACGGTGATGGAAAAAATACGCTAGATGCGAACTTCTCATTGAGTAGCTAATAATTGTATTCCATGCATTTTCTAAACTTTTAGCAACACCTTTTATTGGCATACATATGCATACGTAAACTATACTGTGCAGAGGAAATACTTTTATTCAGAAAATAATAAAAAATATATTTTTGTTGAAATAGGAAGTATTTAAAATCGTGTTCTTATTGAGAATGTTAACATTAATAATAGCAATTACATAATTCTGGTACTCGTATGTACTTGTTACAGATTCGATACACATATGTATATACATACATACAACAGCAAATAAACTTTGAGTCGGTTCAGCGTTTATTTTTTGATCGCTGTGTCTATTACTCAAAGAAAAGTAATCTAATGGGTACGAATCTAATGGAGAGTTGACAATCTTCTTCCTCTCCTTCTCTTAACTGGCTCTCAACTATACATTTAGTAGATAAAAAGAAAATGCAGAATTGACGATTTCTCGGTTAAATTTTATAGTAGCAATTAAATTATAAGTAACATTTTCAAAGAAATCCGCGCAAACGGCCAATCAAACAAACTGCATCTGTAAGCATCTCTACGTACCGACGAAATATACTAATAATTTATCGAGTAGTTCGTTAGAGGGCGTACATGCGTGTTACAGTCGAACTGGCATCGACTGGAAATTTGCCGGGGGAGGCGACATTGTCGCATTAGTCGGAACGGAACCAGTCGGAACCAAGAATTCCTTGGTCTTCGATTTGTAAAATACAGTCGGGTGTGCATTTTGATCTAAATTTAGTTAAGTCGTGGCAGTTGAGTTGGCTGGATGGTGTGAAATTGAACAACTTTATCCGAAGTCGTAAAATTGACGGTGGTGACTTGTTGGAAAGCATTTATTACGTCGCACCGTTGTTTTACATTCTTCCGTATAGACACGTTTACGAGATATTTTGTCAAGTATTGAAACCGGAGGAACAGATATTTGAATCGAGAAGTCGAAAGAGTCGCACACGTCCAGTTATAAGGAAGGATCGGATAGTTAAGAAAAGCATCTAGCAGGAGAAAAACATAAAAAATTGGCAGCCCCAGTAAAGAAAAAGACGAAATAATTAACCGTTTCCTAAAGTAACGAAAGTGTAGAAAGAGCGCGCGCGCGCGCGCGTGCTATATATCAGCAACACTATTCAGGTAAATGTCTCATATTTTTTTCTCAGATGTTTTCATTTAGTGTCTAATGTTTAGTTGCATAGGGAAAAAATATGGTTTAATTCGTACAGCATGTTGAATACATGAACGGTTGAAAGTCAAGTTGGAACGTTTGGAAAAATTTGTCAAAGAAATGATGTTTGTAACATCATTCGACAGAGTAAAGGGCGATCTGATTGTGCTCTGAACTAATTAAACAATATAGTAGTAAAATGGAAATTTTCTCATGTCGATCTTATTGATCATTATGCATTGATAGACGTGGAACGGTCGACAGGCGTGCGCGTCCGTGCCTATGTACATGCGTACGTACGTATTACATACATACGTTTGCATATACGAGCGAACGATCGTCGGTACCGTTCAATCTGATAAAAGCGACTTGCAAAATGTTACGAACCCTCTTCGTACGGTATATACATATGTAGATAAACTGTTAAACTGTGTTCGTATAATTTCTCATTATCTTTATTCAGATAATTTATTGGATCCACGTAGAATGGAGGATAATGATACGTTCTTCTTCAGTTTCAAACTAAATGCAGGGCAGATGAATTTCTTTTACGTCCAGTTAAAAAACATTCGTCTTTTATAGTTGTAAGCATATTAGCTTTTTCGAGCACAAGTTCAGCTCCATTGTCGAGCCAAAGCATAATCGTGGACATACATATATTTTACCCGTTATTCCGAAAATCGATATTCGGTGCACACGTAGTACAGCATAAAGAGACCGTTACGTCGGCGTGTAGCCTGGTGTGTGTGTCTGTGAGCGTGGTGTATGGAGGGAGGGACAGATGAATGAAGATGAATCTTTGAAAATAATAAATCTTTCCAAAATTGTAGTGCCATTATGAATTATTGTCAGGCGTAGAAATAAGGGTTAAATATACATAAAGAATGAGTCTGAGTAGCAAAGCTGCTGAACCATTCTACCGATACATTGATACGATAAAAAAAGCATCGTTTTTCTTCTCTCCTTTATGTGAACATAAAATATAGACCCTGTAATGAATCAGTTTGTTGCTCGAACATTAGCTCATTATATGTATATATGTAGGTATTATGTACACGTAAAATTAAAGTTTGAAAAGTGCTTCTGAATAGGTTAGCTATAATTATTTTTATAAACGTTTACACTGCGCGGTATTGAATATATTGAGAGGATAGAAAGAGTCACGTCAGTGACCTCAGCTCGGTGCATATGTATGCACCTACGTACATTTTTTTGGATGCATGTGTAACTTATGTACCACGTGCCCGTGTAAAAATTTCTGCATATGCCGTTTGAGAGACAGACAATAGGTGGCAGTGCGCACAATTTATATGTACGAGGGATTAAAGTTTATGAAATATTAATATCACTTCGTTATCAATAATTTTCAAAATGATTGCCAGAACAGAAATATATTTTAAGGGAAATCGAGTTCTCTAGGTTTTCTAGTAGCGGTGGTCTTTTGGCACCGATCCAAATATAGTCGTTAGCCAAGCCCTTCTAACCGAGTTGCCAAGAAAACGAAAAATATGGCCGATAAATTGATTAGTCGACGTATGTATAATCTGCCAGTTTTAACATACCGACTTGTGCTTAACCAAACATTAAAACGAAAAAATCGAAAGAGTAACAACTAACGAATTATTCTACCTTTCTTAACTTGAATAGAGAAAAAAATGAAGAATTTGTAAAATCGCTATTTGGTCAGATCTATGGCATTCATGCTTATTCCAATGGAAAATATGAGTAGCAACTTAGCAACTGACGTGAGTGAAATCTAAGACAGAGGAATTGTTTAAATTTGATTCACATAGGTAAGTTTTATACATAGGTATACATACGAGTGATATCGATACGTATTTTCAGTTTCTCGATTACAGTTATATAAGCATGGTATAAAGAATTAAGAAAAAAAATATTGAGGAAAGACTTGATTTTCACTTGCAAAAGAATTTGCTTCGTTTGCTGTTTAAAGATAGAAACGAGCATTGATCAGTTGATGTACATAAAATACATAATACGCATGTATTAAATATATAGACAGAAGTGTGCATAACGATTAAGATAGAAATGAAATTTCGCTGCATTTTCGTGCAGTCAAATTATGTCAAATTCTGATTCGATTAGTAAATTATTACGGCATCAAATGTCCATTTCATTACGTTACATAACGTTGCGCAATATTCTTATATGTATGTACTTACATACATTTCGTGATTCGTCGTACAACATGTACTTTTTATCGCAAAATCTAATTACTGGCTAGATAAAGATAGAGTCGATGTGACGTTCTATTATAATTCTTTAGGACAGCGATATTTTTTGAGGAGGGATAAAGGAAAGAAAAGAAATTCATGTTTGTGCAATGCGTAATGTGTCTCTGTGTCTAATATTCAGTAACGACCGAAAACGCGAGATGTTCCGCAACGTCTGTAACAGTAATACGCAAAGTTGGATTAATGGAAAGAGAAGGGAGAAGGGAGAAGGGAGAAAAGAAGAAGAAAAACAGAATAAAGTTCGATCAAGCTTCCGATGGGTGAAAGCGGGATATGTAATAAGAAAAACACGGTTGGCGATATAATGACACGAGAAGAGACTAAAGGAGATGAGAAAAAAGAATTTCAGTAGTGGTGGCAGAACAGAATTGAACGTTCGATGGGAAGAGGGAAAAAGAGCAAAGGAGGAATATACCTTACGCGAATACTGGAGTAGGAGGGAGGTTGAAAAGCAAGCTATAGAAAAATGAAATTGAAACTACAAAGAAAAAATCAAAAGCAATATATTAACGGCAAATGTTGCAAGTTTCTCGAGCGATCGGTAATCGTTCGCCGAAATTACGATTATGCTTGAAAGGTCACTAGTCTATGCGAATGAAGCCGTACTTATGTATCATACATATGCATACGTATGAAGATGTACATACATACATATACATATGTTGTTATACATACATACACGTTGTAGGAAACCTTGGGAGTAAGCACAGTTTTTAATTGTATAATTAATTACTAATATCGTGAGATTCGTATTTTGTTATCACACTTCGTGAGAAAGAAGGTAGACACTAGGCAAGCATTTATACGCACAATACTCGATGCGCTTCTTCGATATATGTACATACATATGCATGTACATAAGTAGACATACTATAATATAGATATAGGTATGCAGGTATGTTTATCTCTTCGAAATTCTAACTTGTTTCACCGTCGAATCTTTTGATAAGTAGAAATTTACCTAGTACGTACATACAGATGTAAAGATTACATCGTCCGAATATACTTATAAATTTATTCTTCATTCAGAAGGGTTTTTCGTCACTGATTTATAGTGTCCTTTTACATTTCTGTATTTTTTGAGAAGAATTAGACGTTCTTTAGACGGATAAATGCACGAGAGAGCGCTTTGAAATGAGGGAAAGAAGAATAGGGACACTAGACTGGCACTAATAGCCAGTTTACAATTAAGTACTTAACGTTCATTGCGTATCACTGTGAACGATTCGATAGCCATAAATAAAACATTTTGATGCGCAAGAATATTAGCATATAACTAGAATTTGTCGACAATATATGTAATTGCATTAAATATCTAAACGGAAGATTTTACTTTTCGCAACCAAGGTTTCATAGTATTCGCAGCAAGCGACGATACATTAGTATGTATAAACGAAGCGAGTCTGCTATATAAACACAACTGTTATCTATGAGCCACGCACGAGGCCTGTCTTGCTGTTATTTACCACGAAACCACCAGTAAACCTATTCGCGATGCAACTTGAATCAATTTGAAACGCGCAATAAGACTTGAGCGTCTAGTTTCTCCATTACCTTGATGAGATCCGTTTCTCATTACGGTATAATCGTTTCTAGACAGCGCGCAGCATTCGAATTTGACCGCAGAGCTGACCTCCGATATCAACAGTATCGATCGTTTCCCGGATTGAATTCACAACACATCGTATTTCAACTTACACGCTCTAGCCTCTAGGAGACCAATAAGCGGCGCGGCGGTAAAGAAGATATAACGCGATTAACTACAGGGATGAAATATTATGTAGCGTAGGTACCTACATAGAAAAAACAAGATTGAATTACATATTCTTGTTTACTTTTACAATTTGCCCCATGTCTAGATGACATCTTCATCTTCATAACAATCCTCTGCATTATTCTTGATCGTAGCGTTTCTTTTTAGAAACAAATACGTTAAAAGAATTTTCTATTTGAATTAATTCAATTTCATTCGATCAATTATAAGATAAAACTTTCTGCCTCTTCGTAGATATGCGTCTTATCTGTTGCATTAGAAGACTATTTAAGTATGTGCACGATTTTACGTAATAAACTGTTTGCGGTCGCGGTCGTGCGGTCTCGGACTCGTGTTCGCGCATCCAGTATACACGCGCCACCCTCGCTTCAATTCTATTTCATTCGATTTTCAACGATGTCGTATACGTAGTACGTGGATACTTACGTATGTAGGTATGTACATATATATTCGCGCAGGTAAATATGGCAACTGACACAGCTAGAGCAGAGAACAACTCGTAAAATCTCGAGCTCTTCTGCGATTGCATCTTAATTACCCTTCCGGTAATTATTGATTACTTTCTATTTTCTCTAGTTCTTTAACATTGATTTTACTTTTTTATGGTAAACACAACTGTACTACAGATAGCTTGTTTCAGATGGGAACGATGAACCAGGACAGAGCCCAGACTTGGTCTTATCCTCCGAAACAGGCTCTTTACGACCCGACTTTGGAGAAGGATGCTTGTGGTGTTGGATTTATCGTTGCCATAGATGGGAAGAAATCACATAAGGTGAATTACAGGATGTCGTCGTTTACGTTCTGTTCATATGTAGATCTAGTAATAGCTTCTGGGGATTCACGATTATTATGCAATTCCATTTTGCGCACAATCGATTTGTAAGAACCGTATCATGTTTATCGCTTTTTGCAGATTGTACGAGATGCAGAGACTCTGTCGGCACGTATGAATCATCGTGGTGCTTGTGCCTGCGATAATGATACTGGAGATGGAGCCGGTGTTCTTTGCGCAATTCCACATGAGTATTACGCCGATGAAATTCGGTAAGAGATAATGATTAAGACTCATCGTCTGTCTCTCCGTTATGATATCCTTCTCTGACGTACTGTGAATATACCAACAACGCAGTAAGTTTCATAATTATCACGGGTCGGCGACGTAATTTGTAGGTTATCGGTTTTACTCGCGAATCAACAATACACCATACGTATACCTTCTTATCAACTGCATTATCAATCAACTACGTCTCTCTATTATTGCCGCATACTCATTCAGTAGACCGTTTGCTCTACATTCTATTCCATCTATTTCCTCTGTCTCACTTCCGTTTTCGATTTCGATTCTACTCTAAACATTGATTTATGCAAGCATTTCTTTTCTTCTAAAAGACCTGCTTGGTGTAGTAGAATAGGTAGATCAGTAATATCGATAGAAAAACATAACTGATAAGCCTGCGGAGGCCTACATATAGTACATATGAAAGTAATCATTCTGTGCAGTATGTTAATCTCATTGATAAAAATCCGAATAAAATGTACATCTATAGACACGGTCATTGAAAAGCAAAACAAGGAACACTGAACAAGCAGACGTGTATGCGTTAAAAAAATGTTCTCCTTTCGAAATCTATTATATTAAAACTTGTATGTCTTTCCAGCGAAAAAGAAGACATTGAATTGCCAAAATTTGGACGTTACGCAACTGGTATTCTCTTCCTTGACAAGGATACATACAAAGAAACAGAAGCTGCATTTGAGAAATTAGCGGAAGAATGTAATTTGAGAGTACCGTATCATCCTTATTTTAACTGAATCTACATACACACACATACACACACACCCACGTATGCATCTCGTTTATAAACGATGGTCCCTCTCATAGGTAATCTGTTGGCGCGACGTTCCGATTGATAACACAAGGATCGGTCAAGTGGCGCGAAAATGCGAGCCTTACATGCGTCAAGTGTTCGTTACTGGTGATCAGGATGATACGACTCTTGAACGACAGGTGAAGAATGTTGCGATCCTAAATCGTAATTCAAAATGGTTTTTCCATCATTTCGAAATCAGTTTCCAGATTGTATTCGTTGTGTAGTTGACAGTTGCTTTATAATAGGGCAATATCCTATCTTGTATTAGCTCGCTTGTACGTGATAGAATGAATTAGGCATATGACATCAGTGGATGAGCGAGCACAGAGCATAATAATATTTCTTTTTATTTTTGATCGCAGGTTTTCATTTTAAGGAAGAGATCCTCACATTGTATTCCACGACCAGGGATTAGATACTACATATGCTCGCTTTCCATTCGAACAATCGTTTACAAGGGTCAACTGACGGCAGACCAACTATGGCTCTACTTCTTAGATTTGAAGGTGAATAGAAGTTGACGGCACGTCGATCAAACGGCCGCGATCGTAGTAATAATGTAATAATGTGAATGTTACTTTTTCTTTTCACGATTATGTTACAGTCACCAAGGTTTGAAACATATTTGGCCCTAGTCCATACTAGATTTTCCACGAACACATTCCCAAGCTGGGAGAGAGCGCATCCACTTCGGTAAGCGATTGTACTATGCATATAACGTGTACATAGGTCATTTCATCGTTGAAGAGCAACTTATTTCTGTTTCTTTTATAGATTATTGGCACATAATGGCGAAATCAACACTTTAAGAGGAAATGTAAATTTGATGAAAGCTCGAGAAGGCGTAATGAGTAGTGAAATTTATGGCGAAAAATTAAAACAGCTTTATCCTGTGGTAGAACCGAATCTTTCGGACTCGGGAGCTGTTGATTGCGTTCTGGAATTTTTAGTGATGGTTGGGCAACGATCTTTACCGGAGGTATGAGATGCACGTACACAGTATTTCCTTTTCTCTTCTTTCTTTCATCGTTCTTTCTTTCTTTTTTTCATATTTATATTGGAAACAAATTTAGATCAAAGACGATTTATTAAGTTTAGGCTGTGATGACGATGGTACCAGAAGCTTGGCAAAATGACATAACTATGGCAACGGAGAAACGCGACTTTTACCATTGGGCCGCTTGTGCGATGGAACCATGGGATGGTCCTGCTCTGTTAACCTTCACAGACGGGCGTTACGTTGGTGCCATCCTAGACAGGTAGGAGCTGATGTTTACCTTGCATAGTAATTTGCTCCTTCTACCCGTTCTCGTGCAGCTTCGTTTTCGTCCAGTACGTCGCATCTGGGTAAATTCCCGCCATATCTCTACCGGAAATAGTAGACGAAATATACATAGAGGATCGCAAAAGTACCCCCTGTGCCGAATCTGTATGGAAAGTACTATGTGGGAGCACGTGAATTCACCAAGTAGCTACTTTTATTTTTATTTTCTCTTGTTTCTTTCTTTTCCTACTTTTGTTTCCGTTACATTTCTTTCCTTTTGGGGGATTTCCTTTTCGTTTTTTTCATGGTATGTAGGTATTAGGAAATTGTGAAATTGTTTGGGAAAACCTTCACGAAAAGAGTATAGATGAACCAAATATGATAAGTGCACGTTGGATATTTTCAAATAGTATATAGCTGTCATAAAATTAACGCACGTCAATGCGAAACGCCTATTTTGCTTGACTTTCATACATCCATATATATATATATATATTGTTCCAAAACGTAGCTTTTTATTCAGTCGCATATTACATAAATCGGAAGTTCGAAAGAAATTTACTATATCGCTGTACATACTTACGTGTAGATATATGTATTTGAAAGGCTTGAATAAGTCAATTTGAAAAGAAAAGTAAACATGGATTAATGAGGTTCTGGAGGGAAGCAGTTTGGAATTATCAAATTGAATATGTTGCGCAATTTAGTATGTTGAAGTGGCAGAGAAAAAATAAAGCGAAGAAAACTTCTAGAAGATGTGTATAGCTTCCCTCCGAGGCTCGTAGACAGCGGAAATTGCAACACGTTTACTCGCATCCAATGTCTATAAAATCGATGTTTACAGTGAAAAGGAAGGATATAGTGTATGCTTCGTTGTAACAATGAATGAATGATGGGTACGAAAGATAATTGGAATAAGAACAGCGGAGAGACACATGTATGCGTGCATACACGTGCGCTTATGAATGTATGAGTGAGTGAGAGGGAGAGAATAAAGGAATGCCAACAGGAAGGCAATGCGAGAAAAGAAGCAAGAGTATAGTCACAGTTGATACTAACGAGCGACATTGAGGTGGTAATACAAAAGACTTTTTTGAATTTTTGTTTGGCAGAAATGGCCTGCGCCCATCGCGCTTCTACGTCACTAAGGATAACATGATGGTGATGGCGTCCGAAGTGGGCGTCTATGATACTCCACCCAGCAATGTAATCCTGAAGGTAAACGAGGAAATAATGAACGCACCACCGATTGGGCACAACCTGTGGAGAAATTTTCCAGCCAAGTTGACTCTTGACAAACGATCTCTCTCTCTCTCTCTCTCTCTCTCTCTCTCTCTCTCTCTCCCCTCCCTCTCCCTCGCCCTCGCCCTCCCTCCCTTCCCTCTTCTGCCCCTCCCCTCTACAACATCTGCTCTCCCTTCTGTTCATTTCCCTCCCGATGTACATGCTTTTATTTCACCTCAACTCCTCTCTATCTTTCTCAGTATCCTCCGGCATACACAATTTTAGCTCTGGAGAGAAGACTGCACAGAGAAGAAACTGTCGTTAATGAATATAACCTAGGAATGATACTCGTGAATCCACATGATCAAGTATACACGTTATTCTAGATCGATAATTAAATAGCTCTGCCCAACCAGTGAAATGAAAGAACAGGCATTCGTCGAACACAATTCATAATATTGACCTATATATTCGTTTCATGCAAAATCTCAACATCTGTATATATTATTCGATCGTTATCTACCTGATATTTTTTCATGTTCGTTCACATTCATCTGCTTGATTGTAGACTGAGATCGTTGGACTTGATTCAAGCGTTCCATATATATATATATATATATATATGTATATATATATATATATCTTATACGCAGTGTTTATTTATCTGTTGGAAAAACAGCACGCTCCTGAGTAATATTTTAACTTTAATTTTGATTCGATGCAAGGTGAATTAGGGGTGGTAAAGTTGGGGTAAGAGGAGAACATGCAAACCAACCAAGTGTACATTACCGCGTTTTACGTCGGATTACTTTTGCAGGGGAAAGTGTATCCTGGTTAAACTGGATCACCGTCCAACTCAGATGTGTATCGTCTCATCCATTGTTTCATATATTGACTTAATCGTTACGAAGATAACCAGTCATATTTGTATTTTGTTTATTTTTAAATACATATGTCATTTGTGTGTATGTGTTATATAATTTGTCATTTAGGAAGTAGGTCCATATGTATGAGATTGTAGGATCGTCATCCATTGGCGTAGTATGCAGTATTGAACAGTACGGCCGTAGATATTATTCACCGATGATTATTTGAGTTTCCTTTTATTTACAGAGCCGCTTGAAACCCGGAAGAATGCTGCTCGTTGACACCGTTGAAAAGAAGATCATTCAGGATGTCGAATTGAAATTGCAGATTGCTAGAAGCAGACCTCATTCCAAGTGGCTAAAAGATCAGGTATTCTTCCCGTAATTATATTGTTGCGATCGTACGCCTATTTTACTTATTTACATGAATTATTTTCATCGATTATTAAGGAAATTAGATGACTTTCAAAAAATATTCATTGATCCATGTTTGTTGACATTTTCATATTTACGTGGTGTAACAGAAAGACTTGTTTTTTTCTTTTCAAACTATCACATAACGTGCTGTGGGATCGTGCGATATCGCACGCAGATGGTGAGTCGCTTTGCCATTTTACACTATCTACAGAATTGCCATTCTAAACATACATACATACACATATGTACGTACATACGTACGTACATACGTACGTACATACGTACGTACATATATGCCAAGCATGTATGGGCATATTTCGTTTTTTTCACTTTGTTATCGATAAATTGTTATCGGTACTTTGACGAAAAGGAAAAGGAAAAGAAGAAGGTCTGATTGAAATCCACACATTGTTGTTCAATATCAAATTTGTTCTTACGCAGATAACTATGGAAGAACTACGCAGTGCCGACAGTCACGTGAAATTTCAGCCCGATAATTTAATTAGAAATGGGGAAATGGTAACTGAAGAAGTAGCGAAGAAATATGAATCAAACGATGCAAACCCGATATCTGCTGTAAATCGAGTATGGGGTGGCGATAAGAGATTGTCCCTGTATGGATATACACTAGAAACTATTAATCTTTTACTTTTACCAATGATGCAATCCAAGTACGTATTTTGTTCCTCCACTTGAATTGTGTACATGAAAAAATTTGATGTAAAATACCTACATACAGATCAAATTGTTATTTAGAAAAGAAGCGCTGGGTTCCATGGGTAATGATGCTCCACTCGCTTGTCTTTCTCAGTTTCAACCCCTTATTTACGACTACTTTAAGCAGCTTTTTGCGCAGGTATGGTCAGATTAGATTTTCCAATGACCACCGTCAATTCTGCTTTTTTTCCTCCCCTCATTTTTTCACCTTTCTACACTTTAAATAGGTCACAAATCCACCGATCGACCCCTTCAGAGAAAAAATCGTAATGTCGATGCTTTGTCCCATCGGTCCCGTGAGTAACATTTTGGAACCGAACGAACTTCAAGTGCATAGACTGTTTTTACCACAACCAATACTGTCGTTGGACGATTTGGAAATAATCAAACGAACAAATTATCGTGGGTGGAAGACAAAAGTGATCGATGCGACGTATCCTGTAGAAAACGGTCCATCCGGACTATTGAATACGTTGGATCGTGTGAGCCAAGAGGCAGAGTATGCTGCAAAACAGGGTTATCAGTTCCTTGTTCTCTCTGATCGACAGAGCGGACCAGAACGGTGAGTATGCATGCATTTAATTGATCTCATATATTATACATGTTGCGTATACATTATTTAACAGCTATCCGATATAACTGATTTTCATACATATAATATAAATTCGCTTCGTTAGAGTACCCGTAAGTATTTTACTGGCTTTGGGTGCGGTACATCATCATTTAATAGAAGAACGGCAACGTATGAAAGTTGGACTGATACTCGAAACCGCTGAAGCTAGGGAAGTACATCATATTTGTTTGTTGCTTGGTTATGGAGCAGACGCGATTTGTCCCTATCTTGTATTCGAAATGGCAAGGGATCTTCGAGCAGATGGCGTACTTGACTCATCTTTAACAGATAATGTGTTGTGTTCGGTGAGTTTGAACTATAAGTTAGCAAGTTTCTATTTCAACGGTAGAGTAAGTATGTAGAAGTATGTAGAGATGTTGAAAAAATGTGTTATAGAATTATGCCGAAGCAATGGAACGGGGCATAGCGAAGGTGATGGCAAAGATGGGAATTTCGACGTTGCAATCATATAAGGGAGCACAGATTTTCGAAGCGGTAGGCTTGTCCAACGAGGTGATCGAAAAATGTTTTAAGGCAAGTGTTCCCCGAGATTCGTTTCCTCGTCGATGATCAATGGAATTCGATTAGAGTACAAATGATTAAAAATTGGATCCAATTAATGAATGCAACAATGATTCAACTATTTCCAATGATGTACTACGGTTACTTGATGCGATTAGTATGAAGGATTAACAGAGCATTTTGTTTTTCCATGTTTCTTGTTACGAGTCAGTGAAATGATGGGAGTTTGTAAAATTTTCTAGGGCACCCAATCGCGTATCGGTGGAGTTACCTTTGATATTTTGGCAAGAGAAGCATTCGAAAGGCATCAGATGACGTATTGGAGCAAACCTATGGATATGTTGGTTATACGTAATCCAGGAATTTATCATTGGCGTTCCGGTGGAGAGAAACATATCAATGATCCTGATAGTATAGCGAGCTTGCAGGATTATGTGAGTTCGAAAAATTGGAATGCATACGAACAGTATCGAAAAAGTACGATGGAAATGATAAAGGCCTGCACGTTACGAGGGCAGTTAGAGTTAATAGATGAATCAGAAAATGCAATACCCGTTGAAGAGGTTGAACCAGCAGCTGAAATTGTTAAACGATTCGCGACGGGGGCTATGAGTTTTGGAAGTATCTCCATAGAAGCGCACACGACCTTGGCGATCGCGATGAATCGTATCGGAGGGAAATCAAACACTGGAGAAGGTGGCGAAAATGCGGACAGATATCTGAATCAAGATCCAGAATCGAACAAAAGATCAGCCATTAAACAAGTTGCTAGTGGTCGTTTCGGTGTCACGTCGAGCTATTTAGCGAATGCCGATGATCTTCAAATTAAGATGGCACAAGGAGCGAAGCCTGGAGAAGGAGGCGAATTGCCAGGCTATAAAGTGACAGCGGAAATTGCCGCTACCAGGCATTCGGTAGCCGGAGTAGGTCTGATCTCACCACCACCACATCACGACATCTACTCTATCGAAGACCTTGCCGAATTGATTTACGACTTGAAATGCGCAAATCCTGATGCCCGTATTTCCGTCAAGTTGGTATCGGAAGTTGGAGTGGGCGTAGTCGCAGCAGGTGTGGCTAAGGGAAAGGCTGAGCACATTGTAATATCTGGGCATGATGGTGGAACTGGCGCTAGCAGTTGGACAGGAATTAAATCTGCGGGTTTACCTTGGGAATTGGGTGTTGCGGAAACTCACCAAGTTTTAACTCTGAACAACTTACGATCTCGTGTAGTAGTCCAGGCAGATGGACAAATGCGAACCGGATTCGATGTGATAGTAGCAGCTTTGTTAGGTGCCGATGAGTTTGGTTTCAGTACTGCGCCTTTAATCTCAATGGGTTGCACCATGATGAGAAAATGTCATTTAAACACGTGTCCCGTGGGTATTGCGACGCAAGATCCCGCACTCCGGAAAAAATTCGAAGGAAAACCAGAACACGTTATCAACTTTTTCTTCGCGCTGGCAGAAGAGGTGCGTTCATACATGGCTAGTCTGGGGATTCGGAACTTTCAAGATCTGATCGGTCGCACGGACCTATTAAGGGTTCGCAAAAATGTTGCAATTGAAAAAGCTAGAACGTTGAATCTCAATAATATTTTGCGCAATGCGCTCGAACTTCGACCAAAGACAAATATTAAAGGTGGTTCGATGAAACAAGATTTTCAATTGGAAAACAGACTGGACAATCGCGTGATCGAATTGGCCGAAGCGGTGCTGAGTGGAAAACAGGATCGCGTTAATATGGAATTGAATATCAACAATGAATGCAGGGCATTTGCGTCCACTTTAAGTTATCGCATTTCAAAATTATTCGGCGAAGATGGATTACCAGAAGGCAGTATAAACATAAAGATGAAAGGTTCCGCTGGTCAGAGCTTCTGCGCTTTCATGACAAAAGGAGTTCACGTTACTCTCGAAGGAGATGCTAACGATTACGTCGGGAAAGGATTATGCGGAGGAGAGATTATTATATATCCACCAAAGGATTCCACTTACAACTCTGAGGCAAATGTAATTGTAGGTAACGTTTGCCTTTACGGCGCGACTTCTGGGAAAGCCTATTTTCGAGGAATTGCTGCTGAACGATTTAGCGTTCGTAACAGCGGAGCGGTAGTTGTAGTGGAGGGCGTGGGAGATCATGGATGTGAATACATGACGGGAGGTTGCGCTCTCATTCTCGGCCTTACTGGACGAAATTTCGCCGCTGGCATGTCCGGTGGAATAGCTTATGTATTGGATGTGGACGGTTCATTTAAGAGCAAGTGTAACCCTGAGATGGTAGAGTTGCTCCCTCTGAACAGGCCTGAAGATATCGAGTACGTGAAAGGTCTCTTAGAGGAATTTGTTGAAAAGACTGGTTCTTTAATAGCGCAAGATTTATTGAAATTTTGGCCGGAACCAACGACACGGTTCGTAAAGGTATTTCCGTACGAGTATCAACGGGCATTGAAACAAATAGAGGAAGCTAAACAAGCGGATAAAATTATGAATGGAAATTCGAAAGTGAATAGTGCCCAAGTGAAGGACATCGAGGATGTCGTTAGAGATGTCGATATGGAACAGCGGAAACTGGATAAAATAAGAGGTTTTATGAAATACGGGAGACAAACAGGAGTTTATCGACCAGTTGAGAGTCGTATGAACGATTGGGACGAAATATATAATTTTCAACGAGTTCGAAAAGAACTACGAGTACAAGCAGCAAGATGTATGGAATGTGGCGTGCCCTTCTGTCAAAGTAGTCATGGCTGCCCATTAGGAAATATTATTCCAAAATGGAACGATCTCGTGTTTCAATCAAATTGGAAAGAAGCTTTGAATCAGTTACTACAAACGAACAATTTTCCAGGTTTGTGCGACGGATACATAATTTTCTCCCCCTTGCTTTCTCTTCTTTCCTCTTTTTTTTTTCAATTTTTTCATTTTTTTCCAATCTTTTTCTGTACTGACGATCTTCTCTGCTATTTGAGATAGCTAAAAGAAACTAACGTGCCGACCTCTGTTTACATTTAGAATTCACTGGAAGAGTTTGCCCCGCCCCGTGCGAAGGTGCTTGTGTCCTAGGAATATCGGAACCGCCGGTTACTATAAAGAATATTGAATGTGCGATAATTGATCATGCATTTGAACAAGGATGGATAGTACCACATCCACCGAAAACAAGAACTGGACGGCGAGTTGCCGTGGTTGGTTCCGGTCCGGCAGGATTAGCCGCAGCCCATCAGTTGAATAAAGCAGGTCATTTAGTGACTGTTTACGAGAGAAACGATCGAATCGGTGGTCTTCTACAATACGGTATACCGACTATGAAACTATCGAAACAAGTTGTCCAAAGAAGAGTTTCCCTTCTTGCCGCGGAAGGAATTACTTTCAAAACTGGTGTAGAAGTTGGAAAAGACATCTCTGCCAAGGTTAGACATTAATAAACACGCTTTCAAATACACTTTCATTCATTCTGTTACCAATTTTTCTAGGAATTGCGTGAACAGTACGATGCGATGCTACTTTGTACTGGCGCAACCTGGCCTAGAGATTTACAAATACCAGGTAGACAATTGGAAGGTATTCATTTCGCTGTAAGCTTTTTAGAACATTGGCAAAAGAAGCAAATGGGCAATGACACTCCATTAGATATGCGCCTGATAGCTAAAGACAAAGACGTCATTATAATAGGGGGTGGTGATACTGGCTGTGACTGTATAGCTACATCTTTGCGACAGGTATATTTTTATTTTCTCCTGATGAGGATCTCTTTAAACAGCAATCAAGTTATATTTGTCTCTCTTACCTCTTTGATCAATTACAATTACTCGTGGCTCATAGGGTGCCAAAACGATTACAACTTTCGAAATCTTACCGGAACCACCGAACAAAAGAGGAAAAGATAATCCGTGGCCTCAGTTTCCACGAGTGTTCAAGGTGGATTACGGCCACGAGGAAGTCTCCTTGAAATTTGGCCGAGATCCGCGTCAATTCTCTACGTTAAGTAAGGTAAAGAAACATTTTTCATTCGTTACGTGTTCTATATTTTAACTGCATGTTCCGACAGGAATTTTTGGATGATGGAAATGGGCATGTAGGTGGTATTAAGACAGTGTCAGTTTCATGGACAATAGAGAACGGTCGTTGGAAGATGCAAGAGATTCCTGGATCAGAGAAGGTTTTGATACATTCTTTAATCAGTTCTGGCTGCATTATTGCAACTTTGTTTTACACTTTATCCGTTCTCTTATTCTAGATATATAAATGTGACTTAGTTTTACTTGCAATGGGTTTCTTGGGGCCTGAAAAGTACATTGCGACAGAATTAAATACAGTAATGGACAGCAGAGGTAATTTTCAAACTGCTGTTGGTAAATACGAAACAAGTTTGTCTGGAATGTATGCAGCTGGAGGTGAGTTCATTTGGAATATCTAGGAATATTTCTCCCTTTTCCTATTAATATAGCCCGATTTTTCCGCATAGATTGTCGACGCGGACAGTCTTTGGTCGTATGGGCGATAAATGAAGGCAGGCAAGCTGCGAGAGAAATAGATTTGGCATTGATGGGAGAAACTGGGCTTCCCGTATCCGGTGGTGTTATAACCAGCGTTGTTGCTTAAATTATTTGACGTTTTTTCATGTGGTCGATCGATCAATTTTTTCCTTTTGTCATTCTTTCTCCACTATCCAACAGAGTTGTTGTGATTGCGATGCAATAGTTCGATTCAGCGAATGAACGTGGAGGAGCAAGAATAGCAACGGTCCAAGCAAAAGGACAAGTCAACTAGTATTACTGTAGATTTTATGGACCTCTAGAAGTGAGAGTCGTGGAGAAACCATCATCTATCGAATCGTTGAAGTGTAAGTTACAACATGTACGAGACTTATCTACCTAGTATCCTTGTATCGAGTTGTTGTTATAACCGTAATCACGCTACTCAGATGTTTTCGCGAAATTTTGGCAAAATTGGTCGATGCAATGTTCGTTGCAGAACAATTAATAAACTAACATTACAAGTTGTCGAGGAAATACTCGTAGATGTATTACGGAATCTACCTCGTATCTTCTTCTACGTACGTTTCTTGTTCCTTTTAGTAAAGGTAACACGATTTACCGTATACGCGTACATATAATTAGTAGTCTTTCATCGAGCCAAGCGAGATCACTCAGAGATAAAGAAGAGAATTGTTCATAGGAAGCCGTTACGAATCGCAAAAGCTCGAATTGTATTTTGAGGCTGACACTTGAGACGCATGTGATTTTTTTTCTAACTTTTCTAGTTTTTAGTATATCGTTAGTTTATTATAATATGTGCGCACGTGTACGTATGCTAAATGTATCGATTTTAAAAAAGTATTGTCGCAAGATACGTATGTATATTTAATTGCTTAAAACACAACGATATGCATTCAAGTTTTTCATCCGTTCACAAATTCTTCATATACCGATTACCGGTAGATTTTTTGTTTGTTGGGAATATCGTGTAAATTTAACTGAAAAGAAAAAAGAATGCTTATGGACAATAAAGAAATGAACAAATAAGTATCATAGATGTTCAATTATCAGACATGTGTATTTTGATTTTGTAAATCTTCTCCTAAAGACAGAATGTCCAACAAAAGGAAGGTGAGTACTACAAACTTCGATGAAAAATTGAATATTTCGTTGGAAGGCGAATTTTCGGTAAAGACTCGTTACATTCCATTCAACGTTCGGGAACCCAAATGGCACGAACTTCTAATGGAACATTTCACCGAACATTTGATCGCTTCTATTCGCGAAGAAATCATTAGTTCTGCTACGAATATAATTGAAAACCATCGATTGAAAAACAGCAAGATCGAATTTATGGGTGATTCTCTTCGTTTGAATTGGCAAAAATTATTCAACGCGAGTATCGATTTCTGATCGTAGATAATCAAATTTTAAAGGCCGTTCGATTTTCTTATATTTATCCTTATTTTATAGTGGACATGCCTAAAAATAGAGCAACCTCAATTGAAATATAGTGCCTTGAAGAAAATTACTCGTCCAATTGTTGACGTCGAACCACATCCATTACCCACTGATTCTTGGACATTTAGGAAAATATCGCAAACTTTTATTTCAGAGCTACGTACCGTTTGGAATTACCCAGTCTCCTTGCCCATGACTGTAAAAGTAAAATCAGTATTAGAAAATTGCGAGGAAACAAACAAATCGAAACATTAATGCTGGAAAACATGTACTGCGGGACGCAGCGCTGTCCAATTACGTATAGTATACATGATTATCGCATAATCTTCAAATTTATTAATTATTTATTAATTCATCGACGATTTGGATGTGTAGAATTATTATTAGGGGTTAAACCTCATTATGCAACGATAAAAGTTCGTGGAAATTGCTTATTTATTGCAATAAGAGCATTTGAAAATAATTAGAGGGCACCGGTTCCCCATAATACGGCCCTTAAGAAAAGTTGCAGGCGATAGCTTCGCCATCTAGCGGCGAAGCTGTAAACCTAAAGTTTCAAAGGTATCGCTAACGCCAGCTGGCGGTGACACATGGGAACTAAACGTGTAGATTCGAATTTAGTTCCCAAACACTACCATTAGATCGCGCTAACGTCATATTAAAATGCTGGGTTTACGTGCAACCGCTAGATAGCGAAGCTACCGCCTGAAACTTTTTTTAAGGGCCGTATTATAAGTGACCAGTGCCCTCTATGAATTTTTTAAATGCTATAAACTGTAAAATTATAGTTTAATGAAATAAATAAATAGTTTTATTGTAACATATTAATATATAACGGAGTTTACAAACTTAGTTATACATAGTTGTACATACTTATATTTTGAATACAATATTTAGTTAATGCTCGCGCCTATTCTGATATATTTATTCGGTTTCCACCAACACACATATATGTACACACTGTTGCCCATACACGGTCTACGCATCACTTTATCATTAGCGGAGGTGTTCAGAGCTTATGAAGTTATGTGTACATCTACATACAATATGTAATAAACATGATTTTTATTTGATTGCGAAGTATTGTTTGTGAATTCTAATGTTAACAGAGATTGTTCAATGCATTACCTTCGCTATGTAGAACGATAGATAGTTGTTTGATTCGTGAAAAACTTGTCAATCGCGACATTATCTTGTGGTAGCTATTGATAATACTTTATATGTACACGATTTGAAATAGTTCTATAGAATTGTTATAACATAAATTAAAGTGACCAACGACAGAGCAAATGGATATACCTTTTTCATTGAAAAAAGAACGACAATTTGATATGGGGGATACTGAGGATGACAATACTAGTCTCGAAGATATTAACAATTTGCTGTCTATATCGCTTCCCTTACTTTCAGCAAATAAATTTCATTTTCCTAGTGATCCGACCAACGAATTTCTTCGACTGACAACCACGGCACGTAGAACGATAATATTCAAGTATTATAAATATCTTTAATTATAATTATTCGATTTCTACTGGATATCGAAGTAAAAAAATTTGCTACAATTCGCAATTGATTAATTAAAAATTTAAGCGTTTACAAATCTTTAGAGATATAGAATTCCATTTTTCTAAATTAGAAATTTTTCTGACAGGTTCGTGCAGTGTATTTTTCCTACCTTCATAAGTGTTTACTCACCAATTATATACTTTGCTATAAAGACAAGAATGAAGATATTCCATGCAATCAATTAGAAAAGTACGTGAATCAAATGGAATTGTATGCTGTAAGGTCATCTTTAGAAGCAACATTGTACAGACAAAGTATGTTAAAGTTGGTAAGTCATTTTATTGATATAAACTTTTATTTGGTAGATGGAATAACAGGTGTAATTAAAATACTTATAGATTTCAGATGTAAAGTCTCATACATTGGAGGGAAAGGCTTATAAAAAATTAGTAATATTTTTAGAAACCCCACCAACTAAAGTAGATGTTGGAGTTCAAACAGTTAATTCATGGGCAGAATTAGAAAAAGTTGATAACATTCAGAGCATTTGTATTACTTCTAATTGTGAGGAATTATCTTCCACGAGGCAAGAACCAATCCTCAAAGAAGAGGAGAATACCATTGCAGAAACAGAAGATAGAAATGCAATTAAAATATCTAGTTGTAATACTATGGCCTCGCCTACTGTAAACTCTACTTGCTTCTATGATATAGAACAAAGTAAAGTTCATGATGAATTAGAGAAAGAAGAGGAGGAGGAGGAGAAGGAGAGGGAGGAGGAGGAGGTGAGGGAGGACGAGGACGAGGACGAGGAGGAGGAGGAGGAGGAGGAAGAAAAAGAGGAGGACAATGGTAAAATAATGGTTGTTGAAGAAATAGTAAAAAAAGAAGGCAGCAATATATTCAGTTGTACGCAAGATAATTCTAATACTCAAGTCATGAATAACCAATTCAGTATTCAAAATGATGATGAAAATTCGCAGGATTCCCTTTTGCAACATATGGAAGACATGTTTTGCGACAGCGATGACAGTAGCGATCTTATGACGTTAATAGAGAAGCATTCCGGTGTTAGCAAAGCTAACATGGATAAAGAAATTAATAAACTGTGTTCAGAAACAGATTCTCTTTTTCCACATAATTGTAGTAGCTCTACTCGCATATCGGAGAGTAATAACAATACAAAGATGAATCTTGTCAACAGCAGCAATGCAAAACAACCAAACTTTAGTGCAGGAAAATATAGCTTCAGCTACTATAAAGAGATGAAAAACAGAGAAGCTAATAAATTACTTCAAACAGAAAATGAAACTGCTGAAAATAAACAAAAACGTAGAACGAATAGCATTTGGTTTGTTGAACGTGTATACCAAGTATCAAAGTTGAAAGCAAAGATGACAGAATTGTCCTTAAAAAATTATAGAAGACATGGACGAGTAAAAGAGAAATTTATTGAATTATTCGGAGAATCCGATGATGAGGAAATGATGCCAGATTCACCGATTTGTATCGAAGAACATTTAACTGCGTGTAAAGAAAGGATAGCACCATGGATTGTAAAACATTTAATGCCATTTTACAAAAAACGAAGAATCAAAGACAGACAACTGTTCAAAGTAGTTGCAAAACACATAGCTGACATGCTCATTATAGAGAATACATTTCCTGGTTAGTATTCTATGGTACATTTCATTAGAGTAATTCTATATAAATAAATGTTTTCCTGTTCAATGTACATTTTATTTTTATTTTTCAGAGCAAAATTGTGTGAGCAAATATATAGAAACATACTTTAAAAATAAAAAGTTCATTAAAACTAAACAAGATGTATACTTATAAAATACATGCTCAGTTTAACTGATTAAAAAGAGGAAAATATTTCATACAACATAAATCATTAATATACATATACTGTACTTATTCAAATTTCAAAAACTTCATTTTTAATTTTTAACTTAAAACGAAACGAATCCCTGTCCAAGTTTTGCTCCGGGCTGCGAAGAGCAACTTCGGAAACATGAGAGTGGGGATACCTGGGTCTTGGGATCACGAGAGCGATAGTCTCACGGATAGACATCAAGAGTGGGGATATTTGGGCCTTACCCTTATCATTAGCCGGAACCCTCAGTCAGTTTTCGCTTACACCGCCACGGGTTAGGTCGACTGTGAGACCGTTACTCGTCGGTCCGTCCACGATTAATTTGCTACGATCGTTCGGAGAGAGGGAGCAAACGTCTGGACAAGGTTGTCTTGAACGAAGTAGAAATATTTCTCAAGATTTTTCTACGAAACATCGAAGCTTTAAGTTGCGTATAAGTTTACAGTCTCCTTTTTTTTATGTTTCTTATTATTTATATCGATATACAATACTTCTGTTCGTACGTGAGTGTTAATATGTGTATATAAGTACACATGCGAATATATGTACACTGTAGTGTATTACTCTATAGAGTAATAAAACAGAGCTAATGAAAATTGTCTTGCAATACGAGCCATGATGAAACAAAGAAGAAACTGTAATCTATGTCCTGTACACAGTCCCTTTGATAGTTATAAAGTTTTAAAAACTGTTTACTTATAATGTAAATCTAAAAAATACAAAAAACACAATATACAAGTCATTGATTTTACTGTGAATTCCAATATAATAGCAATATTACTTTTGTATTCTATCATTACAATAAAATAAGAAGTATGTAACAAGGAGATTCAAAATGCCTTAATTATGTATGCTTTATCATTAGTAAACAAAGAATTAAGTTGAGTAAAGTTTCAACATTTTTAACATTTTCTTATGTAGAGAATATGAAATTATAAACAATTTTTTAAGAGATTTATCTCTATTTTCAACTCAGTTTATCGTATATACCTAGTCGTAATAGCACTGTTTACAAATTAGTACATGTGCTACTTACAAGATGTTCAATAGAAAACATTACAGTAAAATATCAAATTTTTGTTTTGCCTTTACTCTAAACATATTTAGTGTCAAAATATTTCTATAATAATACTACGAATAGATAAAACATTCATTCGTAGCGAAAAAGCAGAAGTATGACTTCTACTGAACAACTTGTACACAAATAGCTTTGTATCTTGATATTTTATCTTTAAGCCATACCATGAAATTCGTGAATTTCATATGTTTTATACATTAATTAAACAAATGTATATAATGATCTCTGACAATGATAACTATCAAATCATGAACCCTTCCTAAAAAGCTAGTATAATTACAGTATCGTTACGCACGAAAAAAAAAAAAAGAAAGTTGATTTTATTGATCTTATTCGGTGATCAATTATAATCTTCTACAGCATGATACTTCCAAAAGTGTAAAAAATGTATTTTTAACTTTGGTACTTCCAAAAACAATTATCGCAATTTGACATCACAGCATTCAATGCTTGACTAAATATTATAAAAATACAGAAGGATCTTTAAATAAATTTCGAATAAACTTTAAAAGCAATAAAATATGACTTTAAATATCAAAGGTGGGGAAAAAATATACTTGCGATTAATCTTATTGTAATTTATGTATTACGTATTTTTCCAGGTACGTAGTTCTTGTCTATTACAGGTTCTTGCAGAAACATGTGTAAACATCTTTCATTCTGTGCTAATGGATGTCCTGCTATTCTGTAACAGATCAAGGTATTTTTATAGAATCATTCCGCTTTAATTTTATTATTCTCTCTCTCTCTCTCTCATACACACACACGCGCGTACACACTTGTATTAAAAGTAGCTTCACTATACATACTTATTAACAAATTCTTCTAAACCTTTTCTTCGATCTTCAATAAAGTCTTCTTCAAAAATTCCATCATCTCCTCGAAAAGGCATCTGACGTTTCCAAGCCTTTCCTGGCAGAGGAGGTACTACAATCTATACATTTGCAATAGTTTTAACATTACTACATAACAAACTACTATTGGTAATATCATTTAATAATAATTACTTTTATTCTGTAACTAACCTTGCTATCTCTTTCTAATTCATTCCTTAGCCATTCAAAGTCACTATATCTCCTTCTTACTGTAGAGTCTTTTACTTTAAAAACTGGAAGATTTGTCTGAAAAATATTCAATCCAGTGTCATTATCCATCGCATTATGCATACCAAAAATGCATATAAAAGCAGTCTCATCTAAATTTGAATACAAAATATCAAATTCATAACTGCCATTCGTACATTAATTACACGAAATTTAACAAGATATTTCGTCTGTATTGCTTCAAATTTATAAATGTTCTCAACAGACATGTTTTTGTATATCTACAGTTTTTATCACCAAAAGTAAGATAACAGACACTGCCCATGATACACTCAATTGATGTACATGCATAACTAAACCAATATAATCACTGTTACTTTAATCATCACTTGTGTTCCCTAACAAAGATATACAATATAGTATTAAAAGAATGCTACGATTTGAAGTAAATCAAAAACTAATATAAGTCCATATAATGAGCAATTGCAATGCAAGTTTTATCATGATGGAAAATATTCGTATGGCTAAAGAATTCGTAGAATAGCTAACAGTAACAAATCCAAATTGACCAAATTATGGACGCATAAGTCTTTTATCTGATTGTAAATTTGATAAGGTACGTGACATCTCGTTTTGGTGGTATTTAAGCGGCAAAAAGAATTGACCGAAACGCAATTTCATGATATTCAATGCGGTATTAACAGAAGCAAGCAACGAGTCTTATACCAGGAAGACTCATTCACTCACCCTCATACGAACTTCGTAATCGGTATACCGTTTCTTGCCGACTCCGTGTGTGATTGGATTAATCACATCAATCTCGAGAAAATTTGCAGGTGCTGCATAAGCGTCGTCTAGCGTCTGTTTTTTAACGTTTAAACGGCGTGTCGCGTCTACGGTTGTGTCTGCCATACCTTTCCTACTTGTATCGACTAAATCACCTAAAAAACTGATTAGAAAATAAACCCCAACACAATGGATAATGAAACTTCGTCAAATGACAGCGGTAAGAAACTTGACACAATTCGTTCTCATGTGTTACGTCCTACGGTCATAGCATCACGGACCATGAAGTGAATCTAGACGAGAAACTGTCCAAAGTAAAATGAATGCGCTGAATGTATCTAATTTATTCGATGAATTGGACAGAATGTAGTTTAGTACGTCAATTTGTATCTTGTAATTTATTTCCCAACAATATAGTTGATGATAGAAAATGACTTTGAATCGAATTTAATTGATATATTCTAATTCGAAATTTCGCTACCGATATAAAGTGCAATCTTAGAAGTTGAAGGTTCGATGTCGACTCTAGAAACTACTCGTTTCGTGGAAAGTGTGATGCTATTTAAAAATATTTAAAAACTGATTATATATCAATTCTTCGAGTTGCCGGAGATACGTCGTTAATGAGACGGACGCTGTTGTGCGGAAATAAAACAAGTTCTTGAGAAAAAGCGTTTTATAGAAAGAGATAAATAATGTAGAATGTTTATTTACACAAGTGAAACGTTTTGAGATAGTCCGTTCAGTTATTCGTGACGTACGCATACACACACACATACATAGATACATTGGGAATGATAATAATATAATATAGAATGAATGATCAGTGAAAGAACATTAAAGTAACGGTCTTTATTATATAAAACAAACGCATCCTCGGTAGAATTATACATTTATCTATCTAACACAGTTTCTCGTGATAAAGATAACAGTTCGGTATTTATGATATAGGAAGTAACCGATAGAAATTCGTTCACACTATAAGGTGCGAGACGTCTGCCGTGTAAGCAGCTGGTGAAAGCCTAATATCATCTGAGCGAGGAATTGGTCGCTGGCGGATATCGCTATCTCCCGGCCATGCACGGCCAGGACTTCGTGGAGCCACGTTAGATCTAGCTACCGTGTCAACTGCCAAGCTGACAGTCGTAGGATCGTTTAGGCCATTACTTTGGATCCTTCTTTGGGCGGCTATCGACGCTCGCAGAGTCTTCCGTTTCTGCATTAGAAAAAACAATTTCGATCAGATTAGAGTTAGTATCAACACTCGATTTTCAGCTCGACTAGTGCTACTGAATTTACACTGCGTTTTATTAAGGTACCACTATATATAATAATAGTTTGCGTTTCTAATGGTAGCTTAAAGCCGCGCCCCCACGTGTGTAGGTAAAAATGCAATTGAAACACCAAATAAGATAGTTGAATTTAGTTGTTCAATAATTATAAAATTTTTCTTGGAAACTATAGAATTGTATTACTGTATATGTATGGGAAGGGACTAGGCAAAGGAAATTAGCACGTGTTGTACTATGCAATGCACATGTAGGATCGCGACTTAACAATGTCCAAAGCTTATTTAAATTCGATCAAGCTGATAATGCAAAATAGGTAATCTGTTGTACAGTAATTGTCATTTTCTTTTGGGAAAGCCTGACTATTTTGTTCATCCCTAAAGCTCATAAAGCGTGTATTATTATGCGCTTGTTTGTGTTTGTTCGATATTTCATATTGTTAGATTGTTACTAAGCAGTCTCTTAGAATTCCTTCGTGTTGCTCCTATTTCGTCCTGGTTGTCTGCGGCTTATCGATAAACAGAATTCTGAGAAGAGGATAACGAAAAATATCGAAGAAAAAAAGTAGTTGGATCGTAACGTAAAGATTTTCAGCTTATTTCTATTATTCCGCCGTTTACCTCGATCGCTCCTCTCCACTTGTCGGCAGCGTGTCGTGCCAATTCCATTTTCTTCTGTTTGCGTATTTGATGTTTTTTGTAGGCCACCTCTATGATGATAAGACCTATACCGCCGATGATCCCAACACCGACAACTATGAACACTCCTGCCATATTCTTCAAACCTAAAGTGTTCGGAGCCTTTTCGAATTGTTCACACTGTTGTATGTTGCCTTGGAGGATCCAGTGATTATCGAGGCTTTCCATGAAGCCGCCTAAGGAAAATGAAATAGAAAATATGTAGATATAACGATCGCAATGTTTTCAATTCGTAACGATCAAATGCTTCCTACTTTCGTGGAAATCCAGAATGGCTAGAGTCACTGCATCTGCCCACAAAGAACCCTTTTGCAATCCAATTCCATAACCAGAGCGACCGAACAATTCTCCAGCTGTTACCAACTCACAATCTTGAGCAGCTTCGAACTCCAATCGAGAACTGTCCCAGATGAAGGCCATGAGTTTCCTGTAGACACGTTATCTTTGCAAAAACTGGTCCTCGATATTCAATGGTATTTATTACCACTTTAACTTTCTATCTTTTTATAATAATATTTGAAATTATTTCTTGAAAAAAAGAAACAGAGAACCTACCCAATTTTGATGTCTCTGATAGCTTCTTCAGCGGTGTCATAATTATTAGCCTCCATCGTGCGATACATATTCGATAGCTCGACCTGTCGACGGAAATACATGTCCACGGCGGAGCCTTTAACAGTGGCACACGTCAAGTTCTCCATCGTATTTCTCAACTATAAATTGAAATTAAGTCCTATTGGTCCTAATCTTAACTGAAATAAATAGACTAACATTTGCAAAGATAGCGACAGTGGTGTACGGTATATATATATATATATATATATATATATAGAGAGAGAGAGAGAGAGAGAGAGAGAGAGAGAGAGAGAGAGAGAGAGAGAGTCCTAGAAACAAGTAGCTACATTTTCGAAGCTGCTGACTCTAATCAAGAATTCTGAAAGTTTGATCATTTATTTGCTCTGTTTCTAGATTCTTACTCGAGCATCGTTGATCCCAGTCAGCTTGGTCTTGGGTCGCTCCAACACTAGAAAGGCAGCCAAGTTGGCGGTGTAAGAGGCCACAATAATCATCGCGAATCCTGCCCAAACCATGCCCAATACGCGTGCAGAGAAACTTCGAGGAGTGCCTGTGAGTTTAACAAATAATCGATTACAAGAGATCTGCATTGCTTTCTCTGTTGCGTTAAAAAAAGACTTGCATTTCGTTTAACGTAATAGCATATTACTAGACACGCAAGTTACATTTTTGTCGTTGATCGATCAATGAAATTACACTTCGGTGAACTGAGGAGGACAACACGGGCCCCTATAAATACATTTCTCGAAAGATGGATGGTAGGTAGCTATTAAACTCACTTTTCTAAAGTCTAAAACAATAAATGAATAGACCAGTCTAACATATTACTAATTTGTATTATTGATTTAAAAACCTTCTCCGATTCCGCTGTTAAGGAGAACTCCCCAGGCGAACCAAACGGCGCTGGACAAGTTGAGTGCATCCTCTTCGGTACCGTCAGTGTTTGCTAGCTTGAACCTCCCGAAAGGCGAGAACCGGTCGAGGAGGTACAGAACTAGAGCCACCACGTGCACCGACACCATCACCAAGATCCACAATGTGTTGCTGAATGGTTGCAAAAATGATACCAGGGTGGACGATCTTGATGGCTGAAGAAAAAAGCAGAAGTGTACGATGTGTCTAGAGCCCCAAACTATATGTGGGGCGGGGGGCACCACTATACCTTCTTCTCGAGAATAGTAATACCCTGATACTTGAAAGGCTTGCTAAACTCGATGAATTCGGCGCGTTCCGGATTGATCGTTAAAGGAGCGACGATCATGTCTGCCCTTTCGTTCACCAGCTCACCAATTAGACCTGTCCACTCCTTCTTACCTCCAACTATGAAAAAGCAAACGCTAAAGAATGTCAGATTAAGATCAGGCGAATAATTGAACGAAGGCACGTTCTCTTACCTGAACTATTTTTAATCATATAACTACCAAACTGTCCGTCAGGGGATAGAGCCAAGCTATAGGTGAAGTTAATAGTTTTCGACAATTCCTTTAACAAGTCTATGCAGTACCCCTTGCAACAGAAGGTTTTCGTACCTGAAAGTATTTAAGATGTTTCGTAGATGAGAAACACGTTTGATTCATCGTAAAGCATAACGTCTTTCTTTTGTCTTACTCTCATGATCGGTGACGTTGAAATGGGGGCAAAGAATCTCTTCCGGTAGACAGGATTCACCATCGCCAATATCGCGTACGTAAACGAAAGGCTTCTCCTCAATTGTGAGTACCTTTAAGTGTGTAGGGATCATAAAACCTTCTGGTTTTGTCTTTAATCGACCCGGCCACGTTATGTTAGACTCGTCCAAACTCAGTCTCATCTTGGTTCCGTTCTGAAATAAATGGTATATATGCAATAGTGTAGGTAACGCTCAGTGTCGAGAAAAAATTTGAACTACTAGTGTGAATTTCTTCAACTCACAGGCGGATAAAAGGTCTGTCCAACGGAGACCCGTTCGCCATTCTCTTTGATGTTGATGATATCGTATTCGGCGTAAATCCGATCCCCGTTGTCGTCGAAGGCCACCTTTCCGGTAAGACCATCCGGCAACACTTGATCGCGTATGTGTCTAAATTGATGAAACTCATGATAGCATGAGCTATTTAAATCCTACTCTCTAGTAACTACACGCATAGTAGAGGATGGAACCGTACTGGAATAGCTTTTGTCCAGTTTCCCAAATGGACCCTGATTTCCCGCAATCGTTGGGCGCTTCCGTAATCTCAGTCGACTCGTTCATCTTCTTTAGAGCGGACACGAAAACCTTTCTGAAACATACCCCCCACTCAATCTCGGATCATGCATGCACGTTTACGAATAATCGAGAAAATTGGATTCACGTGTCTCCCGAACTCCTTCAGTCCTAAACGTTTCAATTTTGAAAACCTTTTTTAGTTTCCACGTGCATTACGTCCATTCAGTCCTCCAATTTTCAGAGGCTTTCGAGAAGCCTGAAGGAGCTTAGGATGGTGCTACTGTTTCGCACACTTATTCTAACATTTAAAGTATAGCGTTTTGGTGATCGATTCACGGAATTTCCACTGGAGAATTTGGAAGGTGTACTAGGGGGGATATGTAGATGCGAGCCGGTGATCTGAAATCAGTTGTACATTGCTGTGAAATCGCGGTTCATGTTCCTAGGTAACGCGCATGCAATGTAAGAATCAAGAGATACTGGTGTAATTTCTTTTTCTTTTCAGATTGAAGAGTATCAAGAGAGTGTTGAGCCTCTTGGAGATCTGTAAGTCTTCTCATGCATACACAGAACTTTTTATCTAAACAGGCACGAGCTATGATTGGAAGAGAACTGACAGGCTGTCTTCGATGTGCGCCTCCTCTTTCTCCGCGTTAATTAATTTCAAGCCGAGAAGACCTTCCGGTGCGTTGGACGCATCTAAGGCTTGCTCTGTCACGATCCAAACGTATCCTGCGCCAGTCATGTTCAGAACTGCTGCGTCTTGGAAGATCACGCTAGCGTCAGTCTTTCTATTCATGGTTCGAAAGAAGAGGCATTCAGTAGAAGTTATTCAGAAAGCAAAAAACAAATGAGATCGCAAAAGCTTCTACTCACGAGGCGTACAAGAGGCACACTCTAGCCTGTGCACCTTTCATGTCCATCAACTGTTGCGTAAAACTCTCTAGGCCAGGTTCAAATTCAATTACAGATTCTACCTGTTTCGTAAAATGCAGTGACAGTATAAGTCAGATCCGCTGAAAATTCCTGCCCATCAACACGTACCTGCACCTTGATTTCAACATCGTCTTCCAAGTTTTGTGAGGTGGTTTGGAAGCGTCCAAGCAATGCACGACCATCCGTGTCAGAACTATGGATGAAAATCACTTTCATATAGTTAAAGTGTTTCAATAATTCCACCCATACGTCCGCCTGATGTGAGTACGGCGGTACTGTTCGGAGGAAAGAGACGTGAATGTTCTGGAAGCATACAGGTTTCCTATTGTTTTTCTATAAAGTCACACTGGATGCATCATCCAACAGACGTTGGACATTGTTACGCATTGCGCAATAATACGGATAATATGATATTGACGTAATAGAGCATTACAAAGGTATCTTATTCGGGCAAAAGACTTACATCGGTCGTACCGTTTAGAATTATTATCAATTTTTCCTTAGACTCTTACTTCTCAAACTTGAGTGTCTTATATGTATATACTTAAAATAAAATTTATACTTATGCGACGATTACAATACATTCGAATGACAAAATTTCGTCAACTCACTTTGTCAGAGAACGCAGAATCTCGCGACGATATGCCTATCACAGGTATATGGTAAAAGCCGCTAGTATAGGAAACAGCAGCAGGTGATAAGTCTCCGGTAGGTGGTTGGGAAACCACTACTGCATAGACTTGATTGGCGATCAGAGACTTGCAGACGTTCAGCGCCGTTTTAATAGGGTTCGAGTCCATTTCGATCACTGTGTGCCTATAGGTTACTCCTTTGCCTACGTAATTCGAGGCGAAGTTCAAATGCTAAAAAGGATAGCGTTCGATCAGCATGATTTTGAGACACAATTCTAGTAGAAAATATTGATTTTTCTTTTAAGAAACTATATTCGAAGCGAAATACTTACATCGATCGTTTTTTCAAAACTGGCTCTACTCTCGTTCTTAGAGAACACACCGCCGATCTTGAAATAATTCGGATTAGTGAACTGATGTGCGGCAAAGCCATTGTAAATCTCTTGGTTTAGAATGATCAGGAGAAGGAATAATGCAGTCCTTTTATGTTTTGCCATTGGGAATTCAATCTGTAGTAGAAAATAGAGGAGATGTTGATCGAACAACGAGCAAATAAAGAGTAGGTAAACGAGAAAATCCACAGAAAATTAAGGAAGACAATAGAAAATATAAGACTCTAACAGATCGCGATTACTCGATATCGATATAAATGAATGTACAAAAACAGAAACTGTTCCGTAAATTTTGAAATATGGAATGTAACATACCGTCACCGATCGCTCATGCAATTTTTGAAAATCTACCAACGAGCCAAGGATTCATTTGTAACAGTTAATCACACCCTTATCGAACGTTCTTCGTGAACAAGACCTGCTGTTAACGTCGGTCGCAAAAGTGGATCTGAGGCAGAAGAGAAGAGACTCATTGATCCATTCGGATGCTGCGCGCACAGACTTCGTCCCCACTATCCCGATTTTAGACTGTTTTCGCGTTTTCTTCTACTTCATAGCTGGATTTGGAATTCACACTAATTTCTTACTTTTACTGTCTTCATTCTTCTGTCGAAACCTAAGGGAAATCCTTTTCCAAGCGCAACATATTCGCTGGATCATGTTTCTTTAATAAACCTATTTTAACATCCATGAATATACGCATAAGTATAGGTACTTAATATCGATACATACATGTAGTAGGTATCGACACAGGCGACCTTGTCCTAGAACTACCTATCTATACCAAATGTAGATATTTCATCCCTTCCCGTTTCACTCGAGTATCAAATTTCATGCTTGGCGAAACTCTAGCTTTGAAAATCTCTCGTGAAAAGTTACTAGCGACCCTCATGGTTGTTCCAAGTGATGGCGAACCATAGGATCCATAGGATCTCTGGAAATGCTTTCGAAGGAATTTTGAAACTTTCAACTCGTGACATCTTTCTCCATCCCTCCCCCCAATATCTCATGATAGTTGACCGTCATCAATGATTGAGGGGTTGAGGTAAATGTGTATGACAGACATGACGGGACGAGATGGGACAGAACGCGTCTCGTCGCGACGGATCGAATCGATCCGTTCTCTGCCGGGATTCGTCGGTCGGCTGGATGCAATTAGGAATCGTAGCCTGATTCGGGGAAAGTGGGTCGGGCGCAGGACAATAAACCGCTAGGCATTGTCTCGGGGTGGCCACGTGGTGGTGACTACCGAGGGATGCCAGTGCGTCAGTTGCGACCGCGTATCGATCGCGTAAGTTTCCATTCGGTAGCGACCTCCTCTGCGTGCGCACACCTTCTCTTCTCGGTTATTTACCAAGCACCCTGTGCCCGAGTCGGGAGACTCTTGGAGAACGTGTAAATGGTGAGAAGGAAGTCGAAAGACGGGTGAGGGATCGTGCAGAACCGCGAGTGAGTTGAAGGGGAGATCATAGGAGGAAGAAACGAAGAAGGCCGACTCGGTAAGAAGCCTCAGAGTTGAGAGAGAGATCAACGAAGAGACAGAGTAGCCGCGCGCGAACCCACCGGACCTTCTCGAAGGGATCCAAGAAGGTGTAGTAGGTGAAGGACAGTTCGAAGTCTGAAGCAAACCGAACGAGGCGAGAAAGCAACGTAACTCCAATGTATTACGGTCCTCTTCGCGCGAACGAAGCCGTCGAAATATGTCGCTACCACGGGAATGGAGCCTGCAGGATTCGGTTGAGCGCGACACCGTCCCCTGCGCGACAGCGTCGCAGGAGATGGTCACCGCCGCCGTCATCGACGAAAATATGAATCAACAGAATCAGCTGGGCAGTCTACTGTCCATACACTCGGCGCCTGTTTTTGATCTGAGCAACGGCGTACCATCACCGAAGAGGCCAGCCTCGTTGGCCGTTCAAGCGACGGCAACATCAACCCCTGTCGTGCCTCCTCACCTCCAAAGTCCAGAAACGATCGAGGACGAGGACAACGACAATCTCCTGACGATATCGAGTCTTACCGCTAGGCCATTGATAGCAAAGTCCAGGGAGCTCAGATCGACGAGAAGCTCTGCATTAAAAAAGAAGAAGCTAAAGAAAAGCGAGACGAAGAAGCCGAGAAATACCACTTATGTCCCTCTGGATGGCGGATACGGGTGGGTGATTGTTTTCGGAGCGTTTTTCGTTCAGTTCTGGGTAGCTGGTCTGGTCAAATCTTACGGAGTGCTCTACGTTGAGGTCATGGAGACATTCAAGGACTCCTCGGCCTCGGTTGCATCCTGGATACCGGCTATTTTGTCTTGTCTATGCCTTGCTCTGGGTGAGTTATTTTTCCAGCAATTTATCTTAATCGATTAGATAGGCAGATGTCCTTACGTATTTAAAACGTAGCTAGACAAATATTTCATATATTTTAAATATGCTTACTTATCATCGATCTGTCTTACTTGGTGTTTAGCTCCAGTTACGAGCATGCTGTGCCAGAAGTACAGCTGTCGGGCGGTCGTCTTCATCGGAGGACTATTCTGTGCTCTAGGACTAACGATAAGTTATTTCGCCACAAGCTTGATACACCTCTTTTTTACATTTGGAGTTTTAACAGGTACGTGAGTATTGTCAGATATGTTTACGTACATATAGATACTAGATACATACGTATATACATACATGTACATATCTATGTAGTCCCTTTTGCTTATTAACAACATTTGCGTTGTAAATTGTATCTTACTATACGTATGTACGTAATATGCATATTGTCAGCTATCGAATTCTGTAAAACCATTACGCAACGAGATGCAGATACAGAGGCAGGAAGGTGACAATCTGGACCAGTATTTTAGACTTGGCTCCCCGTCCATAACAGCATCTAATTATAACGGACATTTGATCAATAATTTATTTATTCCACGGTGCAATCTTTCATGTTGATCATGAATGCGTCGCGTCGATTTCAGGTATCGGTGGTGGTTTGTCGACGACCCCCGGTATCATCCTCGTCTCCCAATATTTCGATACACATCGCGCCCTGGCGAATGGAATTTGCGTGTCAGGCACAGCAGCTGGTAGCTTCGTGTTTCCGCTTCTGATCGAGGTTTTAGTGGAAAATTTCGGATTCCATGGCACGATTCTTCTTCTGGGGGGTTGTATGCTTCACGTTTGCGTCAGCGCTACGCTCTATCGGCCATTAGAAAATAATTACGCCCCGGAGGAAGCACAACCGACAGAGAATTTGGAAAAAACGATCGAAGCGAACGCAGCGAAGGAATCAGAGGCAACGAAACAACAAAAGTTGGAGATGCTATTCGCCAACAACTCGACAGCCAAACATAATTTACTGAATGAGCTGTTCCACCAAAACAACGTGACGGCGATCGAGCTGACCGACAGCGAGGAGGAAAAAGATGTTATGGGCGAGGGACTTCGTATGAAACCGATCTCGAAGATACGAAGTTCGAGCATATTGCACAGCGTCGAGGACCTGTCGACGGACTCGACGTGCGTCTACAAGGCCAGGTCATCGTTGAGGTCGTTGAGATCGTCGGTGACGGCCGTTTGTCCAGTTCCTCAGAACGAACCACAAGTGCCGGAGGAGTCGAAGACTGTCATGCAGAGGATCATGCAATACATCGATCTGTCTCTTTTGAAGAATCCTCAGTTTATCATGATGTGCTTCTCAGTTAGTCTCATGTCTACCGGAAGTCCGTACATGCTCTATTATCTTCCGGCTTACGTGCACGCGGCGGGATACACGAAATCGGAGGCAGGTTACTTGGTGGCCATTTCTGCCGCACTCGACCTTTGCGGGAGACTTGGATTGGGTTGGCTCTCGGATTTACAGCTTTTCGATCGACGGAAAGGATATATTGGGAGGTACGTTTAATTATTCCAATTACTGTGAAGTGACAGTGTCACTGTTTCATAATTATCTTTCTTCCTGCTTTCTTAACAGTGTCGTAGGTGCCGGTGTGGCGGTATTGGCGATTCCAATGGCACACTCTTTCTACGTTTTAGCATGTTCCGTTGGTATGTACGGATTATGCCTGGGTTGTTGGTTTCTCTTAGTTCCCGTCCTTCTCGCAGACCAATATGGAACTGACAAAATATCCTCTACGTACGGTCTTGTTAGAATGTTCCAAAGTGTTGGAGCGATTTCTATTCCACCTTTAGCAGGTACTCAATATTCCTATCATTGCACTACTATTAGAGATCCATTAATTCCTGTTCACTAGCCGCTCTGATAGATTGTGTATGTGTTAGCGGAGGAGAGAATACGTATCAACGATGTTGTCATCGAGAAATAATTTCAGGCTACCTACGCGATGTAACCGGAAGTTACACTGTGTGCTTTCTATGTATGGGAACGTGTATGGTGATGGGAGGTCTACCTCTGCTACTGGTTTTTAACGAAGTAAACAAATCATCGAAGATGACTGTTAACACAGAGAACAGTAGTTCGCAAGTGGAGGTGACCGTCAAGGAGTAAGAATATTTTGCGAATGTGATTAATGACAAAAAAAAAAAAAAAACGAACGAATGTGTAATAGAGAAATAATAAATCGCAAAAATTTTGTCGCTACACAATTATTCCATTATGATGTATTGCTTGGTTCAATCGGTTTCAACAGAAAAAATGAACGAAATTTATATATTACTACGCTCGCGGCAGGTAAGCAGGTTACTTTCATTACTTTTTAATCAATGCACGTAATTCGTTTATTAATAGTCGGAATACTCTCATTTACACTGTTTACGATTTAAGTAAAAAAAAGTTAATAACATAGAATGAGAAGGTTGCATATTATATATGTACATTGTAAAGTGTTGCTTCTAGAAAACTGATTTACAGTTGTAATTTACCTTATACATTACATGAACGTATTATGTATGTACATTTTGTATTTACATGTTACATTATAATTATTGTTTGTAGAAAACGAAGAATTGCGGCAGGTTCTGCGATGAAAAGAAACAATCTTAGTAGGAAATACATATTTTTCATACAAAAAAAAAAAAACAAAAAAAAAACAGATGTATTAAAACACATTGATCTTTAATAAAAGTTATATTCTTTTCACTTATACCGCCTTAATGTTCATACTTGGAATATACGTTAGTATGTAAATTGATTTGTTTATGTGATACTATAAAAATAAAGTACAAAAAAAGTTATCACAAAATATATGTACATATTATAATCTTCACAATTAAGAGTAATCTATTGTACTTCTATTAACAACAACTGTATATAATTTATATCGATTCGTATCATTAATCCATGCATAAAACTGTGCATAATACTATTTCAATGCTTTGTGAGATAATTGATCGGTTATATTTTAAATTTTAAATATAGTTCATTATTCCTATACCAAAGCGATCGATACATAAGAGTCTACTAGGAACAGAAGCTAGTAATTCTGGTGATAAAGGACATTAAATGTCGATCAATGTACAAAAAATCTATGTTGGTTTCCAGGCTACAACTCTCATTTTATTATTTAATTCTTGCAATATCAGGGAGCATGTGAGCTGCTTTTCGGGTGATAAACCGTTGATACCTTCCATTTCGTCATCATCATCTCCTAATCCGTTACTACTTCCACTTTTTCCTTTACCTTTCCCCTTCCTCTTCTTTTTCTTGTTTAACTGCCTGCAGTCTATGTCACTAGCAGTATCTGTTGCTTTTCTTATCTGTGGTAATTGTAATACTTTTTTTATGTTACATGTATATTGATTATTACCTGAATACAGAATTTATAATATTATCTTACTTTAGCACTTTTCTTTGATTGTTTATCATATTCTAAAGCATCATAATAATTTGGTTTTTCTCGTTTAATTCGATTAGTTCTTCTAGTTTTCATTACCCCGCTATCTGGACTAGGGGGGCTCTTGATTGAATTACGTCTTGCATTAAAAAATGAATGACCGCATGGACATGCTTTGCAGGCAACAGGTACCTTGACAATAAATACATTACATTAATACATAATAAATATAAAAAACTTATATTGGCTTCGAATTTATTAACCAATACCTAATAGAAATGAAGTTGACATTTCTAGAAAATGTATATTGAGGCTTGTTTGAAATCTTTAAAATCTTTAAAAAGTCTGATATTAGATTTAGAAAATAATGTACATACATACATGAAATGTTTATTTTATACAACGTATATTATGTTAAGTATAAATTTGTTCTATTAAGAAAGAGAAAATTTATTTCATTTCTTTTCATTTCAGCTATAAACCTACTACAAATGAACTTATATTACTACGAGGATTGGTGAAAAATTACCTGCTGTTCACATTTAGGGCATCCTTTACTGATCGTTTTAGTCTTTGCCATATTAGAGAAAAATATTTAATAATAATAAGGTTATTTACAATTTAAAAAATACAACTAGGAAACTATATCGTTAAACCATATCACGAAATAATAGTATCACAACACAAAAATAATTATTGTATCGATGAAGATGCATTTTAAGAGATCTCACTGTGCAATGACTACAACGTTAAATATTTTTTGCTTCTCTCAACATCGCACTTAATAGGTAATGACAACCGTAATGAACAAAAAGGATACAATAGTAGAGGTAAGATGATTCGTACACCAATTGGTAGATGGCGGTGAAAGTCAATTAAGAGTATGGCCCAAACATGGAATAAGAATTTGATTATTTAAATCCAAGGAAGGTATTTCAATAGTGGATTTATGTATGTACGTGTCTTCTCATCTAAAGTCTTACATTACAGACTAAGTAGTACGATATTCAGAATTTGATTTGACAAGATAATTTAGGCAGCTCAATGCCTTTTGAGATACACACATATACATAAGTACATATAATATAATAATTTATTGTATGTTGTTGTTTAAGATTAATAACATCAAAATTATGACAAACGTAATTAATTTAGTAGATCAGTTTATCAAGTAACTTCATCAATGCTATCGCAAGTTTTTATCGTATTTTTCACTGAACGATGTCGACGAATTGAGTGCAAGGAAGTTCCTTCTAAGAGACGTATCTATTTCACAAACGTATGTACAAATAACTCTGTTATGGGAACATCTCCTTGACTGCTGATTGTGTAATTATAAGTTGATTGTTTTTACGACCGTGTTAATTCGTGTTTGCTTATACTACACGACGATAAGTGTTCATTAGATTCCGCAGATCAATTTTATCTTGACATTGAACCGAACAAGAAAATCTGTTTAGTGTTTTAACATATAAAAGAAAATATGTAATTCAATCTAAGGTTCAACTATTCTGTATCGATAACCTCGAAAAAATATCTTTGTAACCCGTTACATACTTGTTCTAACTTTGTTCAATCGTAAGCTGTGATTGTAGCTTTTTCGTTTACAATCGATACACCAGGACGATAATTACTATGTACCACTATTATTTAGTTGTTTAGCCTACTGTGACTTCGTCAGGCTACAGCTACCTATGTACATATAGGTTTTTGTGTTAGCTATGTGTACTGTTAGTACCTGCATATGTAAGTACACTACGTACATTCGAAGCTTTTACTTATAGTGCCTCCCTTTCCTCGAGATAGAATTTGGGCTCGAATTAGGTGCTCTAATGAACCTCTCCATTTCGATATTTCGTTTATTAGAATCGAGACAGGACAAATGACTGCACTTAGTCGAATAATTGTTGTTTCTGTTCTTGTCTGCCACGTGTTCCAATTCGACCAGTTCACCAGATTTTCTCTAGTTAAACGTTGTTTGCATTTGTCTCTCTAGTTGATACAATCTCCTTATCACTCTCGAACTATTCAAACGTTGTATAAAAGTTATTGAAGTCACCGAAAATCTATCCTGAACTGTGATATCAATATTAACACTTGCCAAGTTATCAGATACGTCTGCATATTCTCCACTATCTGATACGACGTACTTGAGACTCTTATCAGATTTTGAATATCGCGAAGATTTGATTTTTACTCTTTCCTCATCGACGATCAACGTGTCGTTACTTTCAACCTTGTTCCTCTTATCTTTATTTTTGATATTATCTCTATTTTGATTCGTGCGATCAGAACGACTGTGGTGGTTCCTCATTGATTTGACTCTATTGAACTTTTTTCGTTCTAAGTTGCCGTCGGCAAGATGATGTTGACTATATTGACTCGAATTTTGACTCAATTTCTTCGTTCCTGGATTTCTTATGTTATCTTGAACATCTATTCGAGTACTATTTTGGGTGTTTCTCTCTATTTGTCCACTAATTGCACAGATTTCATTTTGTACCGTATTGTCGTTAGCAGAATTATTTCTCGGTGGAATTCGATAAACATTTTTGTTTTCCGGGTTGTTCCGGCATTGGTTACCCATTGGATACGGCATTTGCTCAGTGACATACTTAGAAGCGAACCTTTTGTTTCCAGTGCACGTGCAATGGTCATTCTCAGAATTACAGGGAGTATTATTCCTTTGTTTCCGCATTGTGGGATTGTTTGAAAGACTATCGGTGAACTCGTGATATTTCAGATTTCTTTCCTTTCGTAACGTATTAATCGACCTTTTACTTTTACACAAACATTTCAGCTTCGGATCAGTAGCGTTCGACACGAATCTCAAATAAGAGCAGTCGCATCGACAGCAGACTAATTTCAAATCGGTCTTAGAGGTGATCGTGTTCTTCGGTTGTACGACGCAATTTTGCTGATTTAGATCGTGGAAACATTGCTTAGCCTTCTGTAAGCAAGTGCATATCTTCAGTTTCGTCCATTTGTAAATTTCTTCGCGCGCGACGATTTTATCGTTAGCTAATTTATTTGGATCAGATACGCAAAAGTCTACAGATTTTGTCACGTAATCTAATCTCCGTGGGATACTTTGATGATAAAGAGCCTCGCAATCTTGGCATAAGACACGTTCTGCTATGTTCCTCTCTTGACATTTATTTACTTGATTGGGGTAATGTCGAAGATAATTTTGTACCGTGCAATTACAGCAGGCGATAGTAGAGGGTTTTTGAGCTGAAGCAGTTTGGTTCGCCTTTTCTAAAAGAACATTCGATGGATTTGTACCGATATCTTTAACATTCAAATTTGTTCTTTCCTCAATCATTTTAACGTTGACCGTCGGTTTTTCTACATCTCTTTTAATGTCAAAACCACTCGCAACATTCCGTGAACCTTCTTTCCGCGGTATCGACTTGATGCTTTCTCCTACAGTTGCCTGATGAACGTAATTTTGTTTATTTTTCTGAATCTCTCTGACAGTGTCTTTAGACCTCCGATGTAATTCCCTCTCAACATATTGTAAATTCGATTCAGCCTTCGCATCTTTGGAATCGTGTTTGTATGCCTCAACACGTTTCTTCTTACATTGACCGTACTTTTTTGCATTGCGGTCTACATCAGCCTCGTCGTCTCCATCATAATTAGACGCAGTTTGCGTACTAACTTTTTTATTACGTGTGCATCGTTGACGACAACATTTAGTAGATCGTCCCTGAGAGAGGAGTCTGCTTTTCCATGGGTCAGGGATACCTTGCACAAAGGGTAAGCCCAGTTCGTTCCAAAGAGTGTCAGTGGCGTGACATCGTACGTAGCATGGTATCGAATCTTTTCTCGAATCACATGCATTCGTTACATCGCAATATCCTTTCGAGATTAAATATTCCCGCCATGTATCTGGAATGCCGTTTCGTTTGTTACGAAAATTTGTTGCCGTATCATTCACCTCATTCACCTGGCAGGACGACACCGCAACGAATGGTTGAGTTGTTAACAATTTCGGTACCGAAAACGGTCCACGCACTACTTCGTGCACATCAAGATATTTCTTTCTTCGAAGTAATTTCGAGCACGTCCATTCTTGCGTCCATCCGGTGCGTATCTTACATTCCCTCGAACTCCTTTTTCCTGCCGCTTTTTTATCATCGATCCGTGTCGATCTGATAGGGCAGGCTTCTTGTTTTTTCGAATGTCGTGTCACTGCATTATAGTAATCAATGTGTAAAAAGTGTACAATAAAATAGACTGTTTAGAGAAAGTAAATCAAGTTTCTTACTGGATGACGCGTTTTGCAATTCAAATACTTTGTGTTCATTCGAGACATGATTCATATTTCGTAAATAATTCCTCATCTTACAAGTTATTTTTTTACATTGTTTTATTGCTAGGTTAAGGAAGATAAAGTTTCATATGGAATTAATCGGAAGTATTTTATATCATCACATTGTAATTCATACGAAATGTATTTGTGACTATTTGTGTAGAACCTGATATGTACACGTCGATTTTTTTATGGAACAAATAAATTATTCTTTTAATTTTAACTTGTAGTTATACAATTATTATTCAGTTTGTAAATTGCCGTTACAAAACATTTTAGCTTGACAAGTAGGAAATAGGATTTGTTTTATATACATGTATCAATTTTATATGGTAATAATTAGTACTGTATTGAACGTCATGAATTGTATTTAAAATCATCATTTCTTTAAAAGGAGTTTCATTCCTAATTAGGAAATAGGATTCACAATAGGAAATCCTTTGAGGTTTGTTACTTCTGATTGCGACAGTGCTGCCAATGATACGTTCGTGGTGCCAACATCGGAAAATACTTAAAATTAGTCTTGCATACGGTTCATCGTATGTACGTACATGTGTACATACATACGCTCTAATGTAAAATCAATTGTGACGACGGCAGAGTGTTGTGTCAAGTGACGAAATAATAACAGTTCTGGTTAATCATTGTTGATTCGCACGTGAACGCGATGTCTTTGCTGCGTTCGTTGCCCGCAGGGCTTAACAGAACCTCGAAATTAATATCTTTAAGCGTTCCAGCAGTTTTTTATCATCCAAATGTGAGTATGTCTCGTTGTTTTGATTTTACGAATGCGATTATAACCTGTCATAGCGAACATTTTGCGTCGCGTTTGATGATTAATATCGTACAACTAATTCTATTATTAGAACATGTATGTAGAATCACTGACATTCGCGTTGATCAGTGTGATATAAGTATACACATATTTTCGATTGTACAACTAGAAAAATTGTAGGTTATGTTGTCACGCTGTCTTCGTTTTAGTACATAAGTTGTGGTCGTTGATGTTGATTACAATATCTTGATATTATTTGATTTTATCTGATTTGTTACCTCATAGGTATTAGATCATTACGAAAATCCAAGGAACGTGGGTTCTTTAGATAAGAATGACTCTCAGGTTGGTACAGGTCTTGTAGGTGCACCAGCCTGTGGAGATGTAATGAAACTTCAAATTAAAGTTGACGACAATGGAAAGATTATTGATGCTAAATTTAAAACTTTTGGTTGTGGTTCTGCGATTGCATCAAGTTCTTTAGCTACGGAATGGGTCAAAGGGAAAACTGTAAGTGGATGTGGCGCATTGTATAGCGAATTATATAAGTTAAGCTGAAATAAGCAATTAATCTGTATTACAGATTGATGAAGCATTGAAGCTAAAAAATACTGACATTGCTAAAGAATTGTGTTTACCACCTGTCAAGCTACACTGTTCGAGTGAGTAACGTTTATAGTTGATTTTATTGTTTTTCTTTCTAAGGTACTGAAAAAAATAGTATATTTAGAAGAATTTGAAAAAATTGTCTATCGCTTTCTCATTATATAACAGTGATGCAATGAAAGTAATAGTCTTCAGGGTAGTTGTACAGTGTATAGTGTATTCTATATAACAGATGTTTGCAAGGAATTAGTTATATGACTGCAATTAAAATAATCTACAGAAGTTAATTTTTTCCTTTTGTGTATTGTAGTGCTTGCAGAAGATGCAATTAAAGCTGCTTTGTCAGACTATCGTATAAAGCAACAGGCAAAAATAAAAGAAAATGAAAACAAAAGTAATTAACTGTGATTAGAATTTAAATACGAAATGTAACAATATATGCTTAAAGTTCCACGTAGAAATATTTATTTGTGCTATATTTTGGTTTATGAAAGTAAATAAATATATATTTAATTAGAAAACTATTTAATCTAAAGTATATATATATATATATATATATATATATATATATATATATATATATATATATATATATATATATATATATATATTAGTAAGAACAATATGAACGTAATTTGTTTGGCGATAGAATCAGAAAAATAATGTTTACGAAAACGTAGAACAAAACATCTTAACGATAATTTAAACGATTAACGAAAACATTTTTATTTGTTTTTATGTATATGACCTATTACGTCATGAATGATGACGCGAACATAGTAGGGATCGCGAGTAGAATCTTTCCATAAATTCAATGATAGACATTCTTTATACACAATTCAAAATAACCTTTCAATCCTTCAATGTCTCTAGTAATATGTCTCTAATAATAAATAATTGTACAATAAAAAGATATAGTTTTCCTGTAGCTATGATACTCGATCAAATATTTAACTCTCTTTCAGTATTTCTTACCCAACTCATGAAATCATATTTACTGAAAGTAATTTCCAAGAACACGATTTCAATCGTAATTAAAATATTTCATCATTCGCGTAAGTGTTGAGAATGAGCTGACAGCTCGTGCATCCATCCCCCTTATACATATGTAGCCGTCGTCACAACGTCAATTGATGCTTAATAAGAACGAATATAGACCAAGTCATGTGCGGTTACAACCGTCAATTGCGAGTCTCAAGTTAATTCACGAAGAGGAACAATTAACTCATAAATTCGTAATTTACGTTGTCTACAAGTTTTCATGCTGTCCGTAACGCTGATCCTCGCCGTGTAGTCTTATCTATACGAGCGAGGTAGGCACCTACACCTACGCATACATATATCGTTCTCACATCAGTCACTTTCGTCTTCGTAAAGATGTACATACACCCAACTCAGATGTATCTAGACGCACCGATACTCTCCACCTCCTTACACGGAAGCCATTGAATAAGAGAAAGAGAAGGATAAAGTATCGGTGGGGCCAGAATCGGTTCGAGTTGAGTTGAGTACATACATATACAACGCCCAACCACTGACGAATGAATATTTGGTCTATTTAGGTCTATTACAAAACCTGTTATTTCTATATATGTATAATAAAAGGAACATTGTTTTCGAGCAATGGAAATATTTCAACACGCTTATCGTAATTCTATAGATATTATAAAGACGCCTGTGACGCATACAACGATACATCGATATGGACGATCAACAAATATACGTTCTATATGTATAATAGATAATAAAGAAGTGAAGTGTAGGAGTTGGTAGGTACACGAGAAAAAAATTTGTTAAATTAATTTAATATTGTACATACATTCCTTTATTTTTTAATAGTATTATTTTTCGTACAAAAGCCGTTCGAGTCTCGATACGTGTTACACACGCGCCATTACAAATATTTTATTTCAATTCCCTGAACAGTCATCGTTGAGTCTATACACTGTAGCTTTTCCGTGATAAATCCATGTCAGAACTGATTTGCGATAGGACTGAAACGACAGAATCACTTCACTGCGTAATCAAGCAATGAGACTACATGAAAATTGTTTACACACTGCTAACGAGATTCATTTGCTTCACGGTCGCATAAACCAGTTTACAGTTCAACGATTTAACTTGACAATTTGTCCGTATGTACATACATGCTAAACAGGTAAATAAAAAGGAATAGTTTAAGGAAATACAAGAATGTAGAGAATTGAAGAACATCGAACAGAGATAGTAATTCCGAAAGGCAATTTCGCTCGAGCGTGTTACCTGAAATTTACAGAATGGACAAAAATGCAAGTTTGAGAAAAAGGAATATAAATGAGAAGTATACTTTCTTATTCGATAGAAAATTGAACGATGTGATTAGATTTTGAAAATACTTTCCTTATGAAACAGTAAGATGGCGTAATCGAGTCTGAAAATTTCGAAGCGTTCGATTAATTTTTGTCTAGCCTGTACCACCTCGTCGCGATAAGCGAAGGATTTCTCGCTAGGTGATAGGTGATCGTTTTCCACGGATCGGTATTCGATATCAGCCATGACTTATCTCTCGGACTTGTTTTTCCTACCTCGATTCTTCTATTCATGAAGTGGGACGGCGTGCGCGACGGACTCGTTACATTTGCGGTGGCAATGAACGCGAACGAGAATCTTACGCGTTGGTCCCTGCTGTAAATTTTCCATTCCGTTGTTCCCTGCTCTTTCCTTTGTGTAGGCTTCGGCGGCGCGTGTACAAGGTATCGAGGATAGAGAGAGAGAGCTCGGGCTGGAGAAAGGCGAGCCTAGGCGAGGGAGAGCAAAGGAGAAAGAAAATGGCCATTTAAAGAGGTGGGAGAAGATGGTCGGTCGAACATCGTCCGGGGGAAGCAACGGGGGAGGACATGGAAATGGTGGGGGACGAGATGAAGTAGTGTGGCAAGGCAAGCAACGGCCCTGCGTGATACACAGCTGATCGGTCGTTCTGCGACGGTCTGCGACGGTCAGCGACGGTGAAGCTTCGTTTCTGTTCGTTTCCTGGGTGCGTGTCGAGCGTGTGATACATCGCAGGTTTACTTATATGACAGGGCTGTATCGTCGCTAACAATTTCGGGTGTATACATGCGATTGTCTACGCACGGTTTGATGCGATTTGACGTTGCATCGAAAGCAAGAGGCACGGGTGGAGGTGTTACCTCAGCTGTTGAATATCTCTCAACGTCGACGCATTGCGGCAGATCGCTGTCGTTGAGTCAATTTCCTCCCTTCCGAAGGAAATCGTCGTTTCGAGGGTCTATGACCGAGTCACGACGTGATTCACTTTGCCGAGGGAACGGAATAAATCATCGGAACGACGACAAGCATCAAGCTGAAATTGATGAAGTCCGAGGCAATCGGAGAGGAGGACACGGCTGCCGATCCTGCAGTTTGTGAACATTGATGCTAGTGTACGCGTAGATCTCTCTATTCCCTGTTTTTCAACCGCATATCTTTGCCGCGCTGCGCCGCGCCGCGCCGCCGTTTAGTTTCAGTTTCTGTCCTCCTTCGTTTCGTTCCGTTCTTATCTCCCCGTTACGCCGCACCGCACTTTTTCACTTGTATGACTGCGCGCTGGTCATACGTTCGGTTTTCTTTCGTCGCGTGGCATATAGATTAACGACGACGATCGGTTTCGTTTCTCCTTTGTGCCACGACCGATTGACCGTGTGCGCGTGTGTGCATCCGCGCGCGCGAACGTGAACGTGAAAGAAAAGGTCGATGACAATGCAACGAGTCCAAGATCAAGACAATGGGATCAACATCAAATTCGGGACGAGCAAAAGCAAGAAGGGAGATTATAAGCTCGTATCGCAGCGTTCGGAAAATGAGAAGAAAAGTAATTTCAACGGGACCAATAAGCACGGTGAGTCGTTCACTTCGAGAAAACTAATTATATTGTGTTTTGAAAATATTTCATGCTTGTTCAACGCTTTGTAGTGTAAAGTAATTAACGCGGGAATGAGTCACGTTGCTTTTTCGAAGACGCGTTGTCTGTTTTGCGTCGATGACTAAAAATACATTTAACTATCATGATCGTGGAAGTCTTAAATTTACTGGACAAATTCTAATAATAAACGCATCGAAATATCTTATTTTTAAACTTGTCGCGTTGCTTTATCTCTTTGTTTTTTTCTTTTTCTTTGCTATCATTCGTTCAGCCTCAAAGTGTTGCTTTTAGAATATTTCTGTTGCTGTCTTTAGTATATAATTGTACAGAAATAAAATGAAAAATGTAGGGAAAACAAAATAACGTATGATATTATTATGTTATTGATGTAATTATTTTATGTTTTAGTTAAAAATGTAACAGCTGAAGAAGATTTAGTTCCACCCGATGGAGGATGGGGTTGGCTTGTTCTTTTAGCATCTGTTATGGTCAATCTCCTTATTCCAGGAACAGTCAAATCTTTTGGTGTTCTATTTGTTGAATTTCTTGAAGTATTTGATGCATCACCTGCTGCAGCTGCCTGGATTCCAGCCTTGTGTTATTTTTTATATAGTTCACTTGGTAAAATTTCTTCGTGATATTACCCTGAAATGTCTAATGTGATGGAACACACAATAGTTCGTATATATAATTTTTTTGTGTAGGTCCCCTTTCCAGTATACTATCGGTCAAATATTCTTATAGAACAGTAACGCTTATTGGAGGAACATTTGCTGCTGCAGGAATGATGCTAAGTTATTTTGCAAACTCTGTAGCTTTTTTGTGCATTAGGTAATTATGTAACTATTGAGCTGAAAGTATCTCTTGAATATGTATTGTTATCAGTGTAAATATATAATTGTACTGTCTGTTTTCAGTTATGGTGTCTTTGTAGGAACAGGAGCAGGTTTGGCATTCCCTCCAACTGTGTACATTGTAACTTCTTATTTTGTCCGATTGAGAGGACTTGCAAACGGGCTCTGCATATCTGGTAGTGCATTAGGTTCAATATTTCTTCCACCGATTCTTGGGATCCTACTACGAGAATATGGTTACAGGTATGTTCCTTTTTTCTTTTTTTTCTCTTTTTTTTCTTTTTTTTCTTTTTGTTGTATTTGTGATTGAACAGGTGCAGCTTAATTTTCTATATGTATATATATATATATATATATATATATATATAGATTCATATATATACAAATATATATAAATATATATATAAATCTGTATTAAATTTTATGTCCTTAAAAATTATAATTGAGAAATCATAAATTGAGGAATCTCAAGACTGAATTTTTATCTTTATTTTAAGAGAATATTTCTTTAAGCATTATTCTTTTCTTTAAAAATATAATCTTGCATTACTTATCAACGTTCTTTTGAACGTATTCATATTTAAGTACTTATTTAATTTTTTAAAAATTAACTCAAAAAAATGAATCTTTGTGACTTTGTGAATTTGATCATCCAATTTCATGTAATTTGTAACATTTACACTTGTGTTACAAAAATGCGAGGCATTTGTGTAGTTTTACGTGCATCTTCTTCTTGTCCTCGCGATGTTCCCGTAAAAAAAGTGCTATTATTATACAGAGTTTGAATAGTTTGGTGAAATTTATTTTGGTGAGTATTTAAATATACATATCCATATCAATAATTTAATACAAATGTGGTTGATTGTATGTACATGTGTGCATGTCACAGCTCATTTCATTGGGTGCTCAGATAAGGTACACTCGCTGTACACTTGCATACACAACACTAGACTCTGTATATCTGTAAATTTACAGCTTCCATGGCTGGGTTTATAACTTTTCTGTCATACGTATAATGTCGCTAAAGATAACTAATATTAACGATTTGACGTTAGTTGTAACACATTCGCGCGCGCACACACAGCGCAGACGCACACACACACAGCGCAGACGCACACACACACGCACACATGCACCCAAAGAAAGAAAATAATCATCGGTTTGTAGATATGCTAGACACGCGACGAATTACGTATTTAACTGTTGTTACTGAAATATTTTGTATACTAACTACAAAGTCTGCGCATACGAAACAGTATTGGAACTGTTGAAAAATCAGCTGCTTCTGCCGTAATTAGGTAAGATAAAATTCCATTACATGTGTTTTTGTTTTATGTTTTATTTGATTATCAGTAAAGTTGTACATGAAACGTTTACTAATTATTAACAATTTATATTAACAATATTTTAAATTAGACGCAACCGTGAACAAGAGCGCAGTAACGAAGGACGCAGTACGACTTGGCCATGATTATACGACATGTCTATTACATCCTGATGACTTTTCTTCGTCACGATAAAAGCCACCGAGTTCCTTGGCCGGGTGGTTATTTAAAGACTATAAGTGTAGTCGTTTCATAGTCGCGATTCATTTCGTATTCATTACTGTAAATATAATAACTTTTATTCTATCGTTCGCTGCGTAAGAGTATTAATTCTTTCAGTGCTGCAAACACTAATTGATCGATCATTTATAAGTCTATAGCACCGAAAGGATTGAAAATACAAAAGTACTGCCAACTAGAATAAAAGTGTAAATTGTTATTTTGAAATATAGAGATATGAGCATAGAAGATAACACTTTTTGTCTTTCGTATTCGTTAAAAATGTAAAGAAGAACCTTTTGCATAGTCAGTGAGAGAAAGATTCGTATAATCGCGTCTCTTTTGTCGTGTGTGCATACGTAATAATCACGTTCGTAAGAATCACGGAAACGTACCGTGTTTGACGCTAAAAGTAGTTGCACATGTGCATGCATTATGCTTTAAATGTATGATGCTCACGTGTTTGGATTCAACGCGTCATGATACAATAAAAAGGGAATTGCGATAACTTTGATTTATCTATTGTTTATGTTATGTATTCTAACCCGTGATGATTAGAAGGAGAAAGAGGAAAAACATTTATCAATTTTCTATGTGTTAGTTTAATTTTACTTTTTCGTTTGATTCACTATGAACATGTGAGTAGACATTTTTATCTCAACTAATATTGAGAGAATAGATTAGGTGTTAAATCACTGTAAATCAATAAAAATGAATTTCGTGTTTATCAACATTTTATTTTCAAGTTTTCTTTGCAGTGACGAGGCACATTGTTGTGTCGAAAGACATTTGCGTGTATCAAATAATTCTTACCGCCGTGAAATGTGTGGAACGCGTTATGCGCGTGATAAAACTGAACGTAATCACTTTATTATATACATGTACATAAATATACATATGTATGTTTATATATGCATACACTCATATCATTTCACATAATATGTAAATGCATCAAGTCGAAATCTATTATCTAAGCGTCCCTTTTATTTTTCTTTTGTTACAGAAAAATGTGTTGCATGGAAATGGAAGAAGAGAGGGGCAAAACGCGATTTTGAAGAAGATGAGAACATCTCGTACCGCTTAAATATTGTGCACGCGATCTGAAACACACGCTAAAAATATGACTTGTTGATCCTGATCTATTTTGAAACATAAAACGATGCGCGTATCATTTTGAAACTTTTTTTCTTGAATTTCAGTAAGACGTTTCACCAAAGTATCATAAGTAAAGAAAATTTCAAACACTGTTGCATCATATTAATTCGTTGAATTGATTATTGCTCTGCACGAGTGTTCTTTGTTCGCGTTTAATTAATACGAACGGTTTCAGATTGACGCACAAAACTAGGTTCGTCATAGCCTGCACAAAATGGGAAATAATTATGGTGCAGTCTATGAAACACCTATCTAATACCTTGTGAACCGTTTAAGTCAGTATCAAAATAAGTTCACTTTTTCAAACATATAAGACTGTGATATTTTGTCTGTGATAATTTATATTATATCACGGTATTAACAAAATTATTGATAACAGGATGTATTATATGAATGAACTATTATAGAGTGTATTATTGGACCTGTATCTGAGGAGTAGCTGTAATCGATGGTATTAACTTTTATACTTTTCTTAATAACTTATTGTATGAAGCGATATTATGTTTCAATTATGTATTTAAAACACATAACTGTTTATAAAGAATAAAGCGTTTTTGTAAACGCTTGTATTTATCTTCTGAATTGTTTTCATTTTATAACATCGTGATCATGTTGAAAACCTTATAAAATAATCATCAAATATTTTGATTCATGTTTAACATTCTAGTTGAATGAAAGTGATTGTATTCTTAGTCATTTATTAACAGTGTGTTACCAAATAACTGCAAGTACGAAACGACCTTGTCTTATCATTTGCAGAAAAAAAGTATCCTGTCCAACTAGTGTACGTAGTATCAGTTACTTTAGTTACAATCATTCACTAATGTGTGCTCCAATATTTTTTCTTTTTCAACAGTCATGGAATATCCTGATGACGATATTGTAAGCAATAGCAATCCTAATAATAGATAGAACGAGATATGCTAAAGTTTATTTTGCTTTTTTACAGAGGTGCAGTATTAATAATGGGTGCTGTCACTTTAAATGTATGGGCGAGTGCTCTTTTGTACGAACCAGTGGAAAAACACATGGTGCCAGCTTCGTCGTCGGAAAAGTCGAATGATCACGACTTGGAGGCCGCATCGATAACTATAACTAGTCCAGAAGACGAGAAGAAATTGAATCATATGATTTCTAACTCGAACTCTACTAACGAGAAGGCTGCCCCGATAGTACCAAAGAGTGCGTCTAGCGTCGCTTTAGAATATTATAAGAATACGCCGGTACAAGGAAGGACAAGAAAAATAAGCATGCCAACGGGACGGGAAGTGACTAGCCAGATGCATAGTACACCAGCTTTGCATGCTGTTCCAGAACGTGGCGGTGATTCTAACAAGTTGTTGAGACGCAAATCGCCCATCCAATCGCCAAGCATGTCGTCGTTCCATTATATTAGCACGCCGTATCATGGAAGTACCCTTTCTGCATTGCAGCCAGAAAGGGCATCCACGCTGACTTTGAATGCCATCTCGAGTACATTCACGAGGAAGACCACGGATGAGGCGAATAAGCAAGAAGACAAACCTCAGAACAAATTCTTTGATTTCAGTCTGCTCAAAGATCCTATCTACCTTGTGATTTTAATCTCGAACTCAACGAACGCTGTCAGCTACACGAACTTTGTGATATTACTGCCAGCTTACGCAATTTCGCTCGGCTTCGACAAGAACATGTCTTCCCTTCTACTTTCCACTGTATCCATCTTAGATTTGATAGGACGTATCGGAGGTTCCGCTCTCTCTGACGTCTCGATCATGCCAAAGCATTGGTACTTTGTTGGTGGGTTGCTCATTTCTGGAATCTCATTAGCTCTGTTACCGATAGCCACTACCTATACCATGCTCTCAGTTTATTGCGGCGTTTTCGGTCTGGCATCCGGCATTTACGTCGGCATCACCGCAGTCATTATGGCTGATATGTTAGGTACAGAAAAGTTAACTTCCTCTTACGGGATTTCATTATTTGTCAATGGAATCATACAACTCGTTGGTCCACCTATTTGTGGTATTATATTCGAGCAAATTGGAAGTTATGGACCGATCTTTAGCATATTAGGAATTATATTAGTAGGAGGTGCATCGTTATGGGGTTTTGTACCGTTTATTAGGAAAAGACAAGATGCACTGGATGATGATACCAGTCCAATCGACAAATTATAGTGTATTTTCACGTTCCGGAATTGTTTCGTCAAGTTCAATCGTATGATTGCTTTAAATGTTAACCGAGGCGTGTTTCGTTTCGGCATACATAATAATAACGAGAATATAATTGTAAAATACTGTGATGTTAGAATGAATATTACATGTGTACATACTACTGACACTGTGATGACGTTCAATATATGATCCACACGCACACTTTCTGCTGGATCGACGATAGGGAAACAATTTAGAGAGAGAGAAAAAAGAAAGATGTATTTTTAAGAAACGAAAAGGTTTCTCTTTTCGCTAAAATTGGAAGTACCTTGCCTTAAACGTGAGAAATGAAATAAATTACTTTTTCAATATAAGTTCTCACTAATACTGAAACTGCACACGTAGGAATAAATAAATACTTAGTCATGAAGAATATTAGTTGCTGGTGCTATTGTAATCAAAAGGATGAAATGCAATAATATAATTTAATGCACATAAACTTTTCCTAGAGTGTACGTAAATGCAGGAAAAAAGTAGCGTACTTGTATCTTTACACTTCTCTTGGGTACAAATAAATATGCATACAATTCCTACTGTTATGAACACTGAACACAAAAGATAGGGTCAATCTATTTTGTTATTGATTTGATTAATTTACAATTCACCGAAAAATATGCCTTAAAAATAGAATATAAGCACTTTGTAATTAATAAAGTACATTTATAACATTATACAATGTGTAAAATAAACAGTGACATAAAATGAAAATAAGTAGACAGATCATTCATACTGTCAGAATCAATAAATAATTTATTATTCACGACTTGTAACCGTTTTATTAAAGGGGTTCAGTGATATATCATCGAATACCGAATGTTGTTGAATGAATAAATATAACATGACGATTGAAATACAACCCCTTCGCGTTATATTAAATATCTTCTATATGTTAAATGTAAGAAAGTGAAACCCTTCCTCGTGCTATTAATAACAATTTACTTTTCCTTTTTTACTTCTTCAGAACTAGGTGGTGTCTCTCTGAAGTTAGGGAATTGTTCCCATGGAGCAGATAATTCAAATCTACGAAACTCTTGTGCTAATTCTAGTGGTTCGCACACTACTCTCTTCTTTTCATCATCATAGCGTACCTAATACAAAAATACATTTTTTTAAAATGAAAATCAGGAGCAAATATTACATTTGTTAGTTATATTATTAAATTACCTCAACGTAACCAGTGAGGGGGAAATCTTTCCTTAATGGATGTCCTTCAAATCCATAATCTGTCAGAATTCTACGAAGATCTGAATGATTAAGGAAGAATATACCAAACATATCCCATACTTCTCGTTCATACCAGTTGGCAGCATCAAATACACATTCTGCTGATTCCACAGGTGTTAATTCATCTGTGTATGTCTTTACTCTAATACGTGAATTATATCTCAACGACAAGAGATTATAGACAAGCTAGAAGCAGTGAAATGTAAAACTATATTTATAGAATAAACAATACAATATTTAAAACAGTATTTAACAATATTTAAAAAAAAAGTAAAATTTACCTCGAATCTGTACACACGACTGGGAACATCTACTGCAGTAATGTCTGACAAATTAACAAACTGTGCATTGTGATGATCTTTTAAAAATGATAATGTTGGAATAATTCCATCTGGTGCAATTAGTATTTCAAGTTCGTCACCGGCATTGATTTGGACCTTTTGTACATATTTTGGTAAGCAATCAGCAACATAACGACCGAATTCCTTTATGTTTTCGACATCAGGCTTAGATTTGCGTATTGTCGCTGTAAAAGAATTGAGGTACAAGTCTAAGCGAATATTTTTTGTGTCATTTACAATAAAATATGAAAAGGGATGCACAAAACGCATATGTAAGTAGTAAATTTACGTACGTTGAGTCTCGGTTTTTTCTGACATTGCAGTAGTATTCGTTCTCAACAGAGGAAGAAAATTTGGATAACCTAACAAATCAATTTATAATTTGTTACATAATCTAAAGAAAAGAAAAATTCAAGAGGTAAGAAATGAATTTATTTACATTTCGGTGCTGCAACGGGTAGACGTTGCGAAAGCTTCCAACAGTTCTTCAGTAAGAACGTCATTTTTATAGAGAATATCTTTCTGCTTAAGGCAAAAAGAGACACACTTGCACCCAAAACATATGAGAAAACTACTACGCTCCCTACGGAGAAAGTTTGACACAGTTTGTGTCCACATACTTCGATCCGTGTCATTTCCGATATTACCTAGAACGGCTACAACACCGACGAGAAGAGAGCTGCTCCATCGACCGCTGTGCCGCGCCGGTTCCATAGTTAGTCATTTGATTTTATCAACAGAAACAACGATTAAGTGATTGAACGTTGCGGTTGCGGGAAGTATAAAATCTTTCTGACAAGAAAAACTCAAAAACTACAGAGTTGCAAATTTTGTTATTTCTCATTACTCACTCATCATAAAGGTTAATAATTTGCAAGAGATAATAAGCACGATTATTATTATCAATACATGTAACAAAAATTGTTGTTGCGATGATTATGCTATGGGAAGTATTACTTTTTCCCAAATTTCATTTCTTCATTCGATTAACCTAGCAACTCCAGTCGTGGGTTCCCTCCTCTTTTAATAGAAATGGTATAAATACCCTAGGAGGACAACGAATTTCTCAGTCGCTCTGGAGCCTCTGGAGTGTGCGGATCGGTCTGGTGATCTTCCGGAAGAACTACTAGTGTACTATTAGTGTTCATCATTGACATGACCTCTCGTCCCAGATATTTCGTTGAGTTGCCTTCATCTCGTGAGTGTTAAATGTGAGTTATGTTTTTACATTTCCTTCGGTTCCTCAACTATGTTGCTTTAAAAGTAAAGGTCCAAAGCGACACGAATGGCAGGTTTTTTTTGGTCCAGGGGTATAAATTATACGGGATGAGTCTCGTAACTGTATTACTTGAATTTTCTTTAAACTATTTGTCGTATGAACAAATGTTTTACATGAAAATTGTTTGGTGTCGAGAGTATGTTCCTTTTTGATACGTTTCTCTTTTTACCAAAGAACTGTCATTTGAAACATTTTCTCGTGCAACAAATAGTTTACAAGAAAATTGATCGAAAATACAGTTGCAAAACTCACCCTGTATATATTCGTGAGCAGTAACATTTTCTCTGGGTATTTATTGGCTGAGGATGGGGTCTCTTTATCTGCCACATTTTTCACCTCATTACATATTTATTTCTTTAATATATAACTAAATTGTATATTTTTATGGAGTATCTGTATATAAAATAATATTGCACATAATTGGAATACAAAAGTAATACGATACTAGTTACTGATATCTGTACAATTAACTACATATGATATTTTTGGAAGCACATTGTTGTTCAACTTTTTGTATATGTACAAGTATAGTTGCAATAGCATGTCTTAGCTGATGGAATTTTGACAAAGATAATTCAAATATTTGAGACTCTCCATTATTGAATGTCCATTCCATTATGATGTGTGGCTCTAATACTCTGTTCAAAATACTGAAAGCAAATGATAAAAGGAAAACAGTTTACCATAAAGAGAAAATATATATATATATATATATATGTACATATTTGTACACCTACCTAGATGAAATAGTAATGTCTATACGCCATTTACAAGATATTAAATGTGCATAAAACTTTGTTTTTTGTATTAATCCTGTCACCAGTTCTGTTTGTTTTTGCCCGTATACAACTGTACGCAAATCATCGATACAATCCTGGGGTAATCTGAAATATATAATTAATTGTGTTATCATGTAGTAACGAAACATTACATTAAAATTCTGATACATACTTTAACTCTTCTAAAGTTTGCTTGAATTCTGCTGGCTTAATATTTTGAGACAATATGCCTAAGTGAACTTTCAGTATTGTAAAAATAATAGAATAGTATTCATCTACAGCTTCTTCTGGTACATTGTATTTTTGACTTATTCTGTCCAATATTCCTCCCTCTATATGTTCTTGATTTATTGCTTTTACGGCTACTACAATATTAATATTTCTGTAAAATATATTATTTATAAAGATGTCAGTGTATTAAGACTAAACTTACTTTGTATTAGGGGACGAACAAACACCTTTTTCAATTCCGGAAAAACTTTCGTTCTATTCCCTAATGCATATAAAAGCTGATTTTGAAAGGTTGTCATTTTTACTACAGATTCATATAAACCTGAATGAGTTACATATTGTAACTATTGAAGAATGTTTGTAGTAAAATTTCCATAGAAATGTTAGCAAATAATTATGATGAACGTGTACGCATAATTTGAGCAAGAAGTATTAGAAATTCAGAAATAAAAGTAGACCACGGATAATATATAGAACATGTTTACGACATTATATATTGTATTGAAAAATCATTGGTTCTATTATGCCCTCTGCAGTTAGGAACTGTACTTTTGCGATCCAAAATTGAACTATATTATCATAGCCGATAAAGTGAATTTTATGAATATGAACTTCTTCCATAGAGTGGTAGGTCTATTTTATATTTAATCTATGGCATTTGAAAATTTTTTTAATTGTTTTTATATTTGAATAAGTACGATGTCACGGTACATACATACTTACTTGTGCTTTTTGCAATCAACTTGTGAATGATTGCATAATAAATAGATAGAGATGCTTAATCTTTGGGGCAAAGTAATGCAAAATATATCAATCAAACGTTATGCTAGCTCACAAGTGGATTATGAGGTAACCTTGTGAAACCTGTACTCGTGTAGTATTCAAGTTATAATAAATTCTTTGATATTGTATATAATTTATACAATCATGGAAAAAACATTTAATTTTTATTATAGTAATTCATATAAGGTATAATTTAGATTACTATGTAAAATATGTGTGTAACCGAATTACTCTGGAAGAATGATAAAAGGATGATAGAACTTTGTGTAATGCATATTCATTACGTTTTTTAGGCTGCTATGAAAGCATTGCACAGTTTACAAAGTAATGCTGAATATTTAAAATCAGCAACAAATAAAAATTTAAATGATGAATATAATCTATTTGAAATAGAAAAATATTTACTTCGGTAATAAATCTTCTTACATATTGTATTGAAACATTAACTTATTCTTCGAATCATGAGGTAACTTGAAATTATTGATATAATTTTTACAGATTAGGTATTACACTTGAAAAATTGGATACCTTATCTGTTATACATATAGCAGGTACTAAAGGAAAAGGTTCAACGTGTGCTTACACAGAAGCTATTGTACGTGAACATGGTTTTAGTACAGGATTCTTTAGTTCGCCACATTTGGTTACTGTAAGAGAACGTATAAGAATAGATGGACAGCCAATAAGCCAATCATGCTTTACAGAGTACTTTTGGAAAGTATATAAAAAGCTAGAAGATACAAAGGAACACGAGTCCGATATGCCTCAATATTTTAAATTTTTAACAGTTTTAATGTTTCATGTATTTTTGGATATGAATGTGGATGTTGCCATAATTGAAGTAGGAATTGGAGGGCTAAAGGATTGTACAAATATTGTACGAAATCCTGTATGCGTGGGTATAACTAGTTTAGCATTAGATCACACTTCCTTGTTAGGTAATACTCTTGAAGATATAGCTTATCAAAAATCAGGAATCTTTAAACGAAAAGCTGCTACATTTTCTGTTCCGCAACATCCTGCAGCAATGAGCGTATTGATAAAAAGAGCACTTAAAAACGGTTGTATATTGCATATAGTTCCTCCCTTTGAAAAGTACAAATGGGATAATTTATCTCCAATTTTGAAGATAACAAATAATGTTCAACAGCAAAATGCATCTTTAGCTATTCAAATAGCTACTGCATGGTTAATGTCTAAATGTAATCAATCTTCAGCTATTATCGATAATTATAACGAAAGTATTGAAACGCATATGCTTGCAGAACAAATTCAACGTTCAAAGATTGTATCCATAGATAAGATTGCGATAGGTTTATCATCTTGTAAATGGCCAGGTAGAATGCAAATTCTAAGAAGTAGTATTGCTGATTTCTTTTTAGATGGTGCGCATACAGTTGAAAGCATTCAATGCTGCATTTCTTGGTTTAATGATACAAGCAGTAAAAGGAGTGGGGAAAAAATATTGATTTTTAACACATCAGGAAAACGAGATTCAGATAAACTGTTGCTACCTTTAAAATCTGTAGACTTTCATAAAGCATACTTTGCACCAAATTTTGCGGGAGTTGGAAGTATAGACGACGAAACAAATAATTTTTTAACGGATGAACAAAAACTGAAGTGTAAAAGAAATTCTGAAATATGGGGGACAGCGCAGTCAAGCATTAAGAGTAGTGTTTTTGAAGTTTTACAAGAAATAAAACAAGATTTTCCGCGACAGCGTAATTCTAATAACGAAGGGAAAGTTCAAATTCTTGTAACGGGATCGTTACATTTAATAGGTGCGGTTCTTGCTGTTTTGGATCCGCACTTAACGTTGAGTACGAAGTTTTAGTACGTGCTCTGTTAAGCTTATATTTATCAGGAGTATATAAATGACAAGATGATTTTGTTATAAACAGTAGAATTATATATTTAGTAATCATGGTAACAATAACTGTATCAATTCATAGTAATACAGTAGGGAAAGATTGCATTGTTATCTTGATGACAATGACAAAGTACTCGTTAATAATTTTCTTAACAATACTTTTTGTACTTTAGAATAAATAATTATTTTCATAAACCTATACATGATTATAAGGATATTATAATTTGTACACATGACAAGTGAGTGTTATGTACGTTGACGTATCGTATGTCACACTATGTGCGATCCTAAAATGAAAGAATGTTTAAAATATTTTTGGATGATAATCTAGTTCTGACTCCGCTTCCGTATCGGATAAACTTAAAGAGACACCAGTTCTCCGACGCAAATGATTCTCGTCAGGACTCTGCAATGCATATCAAATTTTTATACGTACGAAGTATGGAATGAAAAGAAATATTTGTAAATTTTAATAAATAAAAAGTGTCATTTGAGATACTTTTATTGATAAAAAAAAAAAAATAGAAAAAAAGAAAGAAACAATGATATTTCATAGACAACACTCATTTGATTTATATTAATAATTGTTTGTTGGTAAATTTCACGTATGTATATATACGTATATATACATGTATAAAGAGAGATCAGTACCTGATCTAGAATACCGGCAGTGGGTTCAGAGGCATAACCTACTTCTTGTGCATCTTCTTCTAAATCCGCCTCGTATTCCTCCAGTTCGTCTGTATCGGAATCTATATCTAGATCTACATAACGATTCCCTCTGGAGACTTTGCATACCATTTGAGCCAAATCCGTGAAAGTGTAGGAGGACAAAGACTGTTGATTAGATTGATGCTTTGCTCTCATAGCTCGTGCGTTTTCTCTATCAGCATTAAATCGTGGAAGAACTCCAGCTTTGGATTGTCCTTCGAAATAAGTCTTTCCTGTAAACATGAACGAGACAGACAATCTCTATTGTAGATGTGTCCGAAAATTTCAGGTTTGATAACACTTACCATGTTGATAACCGACGTCCTTAATTTCGTCAAAATTAGCAAATTGTAGGGTTTTGTATTTATCTATGGGTGGTCTGATATATTCGCAATAATCGGAGTTTTTCACTTCCTCTAATTGCCGTACGCAACTTACGTAAGCTAATCTCGATTGTATGTCAGGCAAATTGGGAACTTTAACGGGAGTGGCAAAAGGATTCCAACGTTTCCATAGTAACCACCAACCAGACAATGAATCTCCGTAATTAGTTAAGTCTGTATCATCCTGTGATCCAACATCGATAGCCAAGATGTGATGTGCTCCTTGTCTTAACATTTCGTCAGCTTGAACAAACGAATTGTATAATGTGCATATTACGAACTGATCCTAGTAGAGGATATAATGTCTCTATGATTATACTGGCTATACCTGGTACGTTATTAACATAACACCCATCGACCAAAAGATGCCCGTCAAGAGGGTCGCAAATAGGAGGAAAGACCCCCGCAATGGTCATACTGGATCGAATGTATCTCCATAGCAAACCTGAGTTGACTTAGCTATTCAGAATTTGACAAATGCATCTTTTATCAACGGGAGTGAGCTTTTACATCGTTTTCAAATTCTCATTTCTTTGCCAAATTATAATCAATCATTTTCAATATTTATATCAATGAAAAGAGAAAGGAAATGAAGAATTTAAATCTTTCATCGATATAAAATTGTTCACAATGTCCAGGTAATTTTATGAAATTAAAATAAGTTAAGTGTTCTAACTGAATGTCAGACTCACTTGGTGTAACTATCTTGTACATATCACAAAGATTCAGCAATTGACGTATTTCTTTATAATGTTACGCTCAAATTACCTGGAAGGTTATTGACGTACCCGCCGTCGAGTAGGAGATGGCCATCAACTGGGTCACACATCGGTGGCATATAACCAGACAATGACATCGAAGCCCGAATGTACCGCCACAGCGATCCTAAACACGACGAATGAAGTTCTTTAATGTATGCCAAGTATGATTCTTCAGTGATTCCTAGATTTTTTCACTTAATGTATAGTAGAGCAAATGTGTGGCAGTTCCAACTTTCCTCATTATATTCGTTTACATCCCTATTCTTCGAATGAAAAAGGAAAAGTAATTTTCGTCTTGTTGCTAAATGTTAAAGAACGGAGAGTACGTCAACAATGATTACCTAGAAAGCTCACTCCCGCTGTTCAAGCATGTTGCGCTATCATACTGTTCTATAATAATGCAAACGCAAATTTAGAAAAGAAAAAAAAAAGAAAAAAAAAAGAAAAAAAAAGAAAATTGTTGATTTGGGATCGTGTATCTACAGGTTCTACTAAATTTGACTAAAACAGCGAGAGAGTTTCCAGTTGGTTAAAGCTGGACGATTTCATTTATACCTCAAATACACGTTTGATCAATGTAAAAACTGGAAACTATCAATGCTTCGAAAGACGTAACAATTTCTTTTTCTTTTATATACAGACCATGCGTGTGCGTACGCATACAAGAGTCGGTGATATCTGTAGTTATTGTGAAATATGGTAACCAAAGATCTTCGATATATGTATCACCGAACGTTGCTTGAATCGTCTTGTTAAAATCTTTTCCAGAGAACATGGAGGTGACAGGATATGTCAAGTCCAATATTTGTCTCCACCATTGTGTCATTTTCTATTTAAAAAGAAGAAAATCAATTGAAGCACGTTTGACGTATTCTTATTAGTTTTCATCTTACCTTTGACCATTCGCGAGCTTTCTGAGTCGTTGTTGTAATATTCTTTTCCATACACCATAAAGCACCCATGAGTGCTCCAATACTAACTCCACCGACCATGTCTATGGGTATTCCTGCTTCAATAATTGCTTTAAGCATTCCTACGTGTGCTGCGCCTCTAGCACCACCGCCTCCAAGCACGAGACCAACCGATGTTCCGGTTAACCATCGGGCAAGTCTACTAAAATCACTGTGCACGTTTGGTTCTGACATAAGAACTTTGGAATATAATTCATTCTGAAAAGTAATTTAATCAAATTCGTTTGAATCTTTCGCATAAGATAATTACATAGACAATACACGTGTAGCGCGCAGACATTACTGTGTCTTACAATTCTATATTGAGATCTCCTTGTGAACATTCGTTTAGGACATTGAATATGATGATGACTAGATACCCAAGATCTCATGTTCAACCATTGCACAGTATTCGTAGGCCGTTGTCCACTTTGCTCCTTGTGTAAAAGTACTAATTCCTTTTGTGTTCTCATAACCAAACGTTCAATCTCGCGTTCAGTTCTACCTATGGAAGGAGGCCTATCTCCTAGACCAACAATGAGAATACAGTCAGCTTGGCGAACACACCGTTGAGTCCATAATGTATACGTTGGATCACACTGGTACAGCGAAATTCGATGTTGATCTTCTTGTTGCGCAAGCCACGATGTTAAACGATATTCGTTTGCAGGCTCCATAATAGTGCTACCTAGTGTCTATTAAGGAAGAAAAGTGTTGTACTGAAAAATATGTATACATATATGTATGTACGTATATGTAGAGTCTTTCTGAACGAAATTAAAGAAAAAATGAATTTCTGTTGCTTACTTTTCGGACAACATCCGAAGTGAGGCGTAAACATGGCCCGATAGCGCATAATGAATGATACAATTCGTACGTAAATGCAGTTAATGGTACATCATCAGTTACTGGAACTATAGCAACGGTTGAAAAATTCACTTGAGCCGGTCGTGTGTCAACTGTTGCAGCGGCTCGTCTTTAAATTAACATCAAAATTCTTTTATACATCAGCGTTCCTCAATTAATCAGAGATACACAACATTGGTAAACTATTTTCAATACATACTGTTTATCACTACTACCATTCTTTGTATGCGCTTGTTGCCAAGTTCCTAATATACGATGACCAAGTAAGTTGATAAGCCTCGTGACAACTATTGGATAACGAAGTTTGATAACATTAAACAATCCTTCGGGTAATTTAGCTAGCTCAGAATCTCGTACTGCCATCACTGTCGTCGATCGTGGAGTTTGCGTAACCATTTCTACAATGCCTACTAAGTCTCCTTTTCCATATTCCGCAACGAGTTCTTTTTTCCCATTTTTATACGTAATCACCGATCGAAGTCGACCACTTAATACAATGAACGTTGAGCCTGATTCATCTCCTTGTCTATATACAGCTCTTCCACTTTCAAGAAACAGCCAGTCGAGAGCGAAATCGACCTTTTGCAAAATAAATCAAATCCAGAATTGATATTGAGCAGTGGATGAAAAAATAATGGAATTATAGTGATACCTGTCTAACGAAAGGGCTGAGCCTTCGAACAACCGAGTGAGCTACGTGTAATACAACAGTAGGTTGTTCTCTCATAATAGCAAAAAATGTTGGTTTACTAAGAAGTGCTATACGACTAGGATGTTTTGCTCTAATGGTGTAAAAGGAAGGTTCTCCAGTTAATACAGCTAATCCTCCAACAATTTCTCCTTGATGAGCACTAAACATATGGACTTCTTGTCCTATATCTCTACCCTCTGAAACTCGTTGACTAACTACTAGCGAACCAGATACAACATAGACAAGAGCAACATCCTGAAACGATAATAGTAGGAAATTGATTGAGAAATATAGAAAATTGAATAACTAGCACGTCATATAATTTAGCGTAGATATTAACCTTATGAGATTCTTCCTTCATCAAATAAGTACCTGCTGGTACTTCTCTGATTTCAACCTTTCCATCCTTGAGTATTGAATCGTCTTCTAATCCAAGTTCTCTAACAAATGCTTCTGTTGCTATTTGTACAAAATGTGTTTCGTCTAGTTGTTGTTGAATTGGTTCAGTAGTAGTGGATCTTTTTTTAGTTGGATGAGAATTTCCTGTATGCACAACATCCGGTTGTGATCCATATTGAGATCCTTGACAGGATTGTTGCGCCGTCATAGGTGATGAATTTGGCCAATGAGAATCGCATTCCGGTACCATATCTACCGTGTTTTGACCCATTTGTGGACTTAAATTTTGATTTTTCCAATCAACGGAACTCTTCGCCCTATTAGAATAAATACTGATAGAAATATTTTCATTTTTACTAAATTTTTTCTTAACTTACCGTCGATTTATAACAGTAGGTACAGGTTGAGGACTACTTAAAACAGAAGTATCTCTAACCATTTCACTTCCATCGTGTTGTACAGACGAAGTAGTTGTAGATGCGTTAAATTGATTTTCCGTATTTTGGGTATTAAAGTTGTCTTTAGTTCGTGATCTGACTGGTGAACCAGAGAATGGACTTTGTTTTTTTTTATGTGTTCCTTGATTTACTAATTCTGCTGACAATCCAAGATATTGGTGTAAAGCAGTAAAAGTAACTCTTTGGAGGCGAACCATAATGACCTGGATAACTCGAACAAATGCATCAGGATGATCTTGGAAAACCTAGGAAAATATATAGATATACTTTGTATTACAAAATTGTATCGTTTAGTTCATTTTTATTACTGTACAATTAAATGATACCTCTTGAAATGCATTCATTGGTAATTTAACTACAATAGAATCCTCTACAGTTCTAGCAGATACTGTTTTGTAGGTACTTGTATGTCCGGTAAGTACATCTGTGAAGCTAAGAAGACTAGTTACCGATTCTCCTGTTTTAACTAATTTTAATGATATTTGGGAACCATCAGGTCCTGTAATGTAAACATTGACTAAGCCTTGCTGTACAATAAACAGATTTTCATCTGGATCTCCAATTTTGAATAGAGGACTTCCAGCTGGTAAATTCATAATTTCTGTATGCTTGCATAATTTTAAGAAAACAGGTTTTTCAAAGTGGCCAAAAACTCGAATACTTTGTAACATATATAAAGCATCCGGTGGTACTCTGTCTCCAGGACCTAGATCTTCTTCTAAATATTCGGCGGGTGGTTCTAAGACCTGTGCAAATACAATAAAAACTATAATAACAACTCCTTGACCACGGAGCAGAAGCATTGTAAATAGCATTCATAAAATACCTTTAACTGCTGGGGAGCTGTTTCCTTTTTTAGTTGCAAAAGTCTTCGTGCAAATCGCATGACAGCTTTTCTTTTCTTTCCTTGTCCAGTTGCATGTACTTGCCCACTGATGGATTTTACTTTGCGCAACATTTTTCTTCCATAAAAGAGGACTTTGTCTCTTTTTCTGAACCTCGGTTTGCCTGTACCTACTCCAACAAATTCCTTTACTTCTGGCAAAAATTCTTTGTTCTTCCATTTTCGAAGAATGATTACAGATATAATTGATAATATCAGAAGGGCCGATGTTAGAATTAAAAATAAGGTTCTCGAAGTTTGATATTCTCCAATTAATCTGCCAATCCATGTTGAAAAAATGTAGGATCCCAAATTCTCGTTGCATCTATTAAATAATTCCACAATCTGCGAGTAACAATAATAAATTAGCTACAATAGATTTTTGATACTACAACGTTGTTTAACGTCGAAATTCACTACTATAAACACACGTTTAAATACTGGCTTTTCTATTTAGATTGGCATAACAGAAAAAAACATATACAAGCAAAAAAACCTATGAAATACAACAAATACAACCTCCATAGTGAGTACTCATTTCTTCCAGCAACCCGTAACAGGATTTTAATCGGAGTGCGTCACAAATTCATAAGTAAAAAGTAGCGAGTACACGGGATGAATGAAAATAACGTATTCGTTGTGATACAAAAAAATCAGTTATCTACTCTTAACTAATGACCTTTGATACTTCGCTCGAGTCACCCAGCGCCATTTTAGTCGCACTTACATGCTTGCAACTTACAAATCAATTTCTCTGTTTTTGCGCATATATACCTACACGCGATAGGTAGATTTGAAAGATTTTGAAAGCCGAGAATATACCTGTGTAATATGTACCTATCCACATATGTATGTATCTACAATGTAGAATGTAGGATGTAGAATGTAGATAGATTGTTTGTTTGACGTGTACAGGTATGTGTCTGTCCTACCAAGTATAATATTTTCGAAGCAAGACTATTTCATTTTCTAACTATTTAATAATTGAATTTCATACTCGCAAAAAAGTTAAAAACGGTTCACTGAAAGCATGATATTGTAATAAATTATGTAGGTACTTGTGACATGAAAGGAGACTTAAGAAATTTCTGGAATCGGAGTAAAAAGCAAGAGCAGTACATAGAAACATATGTAGGTAGACGTAAAGAAATATTCTTTTTATTAACACTCAATAGGTAGAATTACAAAATGTAAAGAGGGACTGTATCCATAACGTTTAGAAGAAGAAGTAAATATTTCGGTGAAGAAATTCATTTCTCTATGAAATTGATTTTTTCGAGAAGAAAAATTGAGATTATCCATCGTCCATCGGTCGTGTTCCGCACATAAGAGAATTCGAATTGCGCGCGTTAATGAAAGCCGAGGTCGGGGCGAGGCAGTGGCCAGATGGCAGCTCCTGCTCTTCCCTCTTATCCCCTCTACGTCGCACGGTTACTCGCGAAAGGCTCGACAGAGTGCGCTGAGGCAGAATTTCGGGCGGTTTTCAGTGGACAGTTGGGTCCGGCCAGTCAGTGGTTACGGGCCGACATGTTGGCGATGTTTTAGTGATTGGTGAGCGCGGTGGGCCCAGACGCGTGATTTTTCATGCGTTATCGTCGCGTGTTCGATACGATAAGTGTGTTTTGATTACAACGCTACATGTGAAGTGTCTAGTGCGACATCCAGCTGCCGCTCGTGCCTGGTTTACCCGGCCCAGCAAACATGAGCTGGGGTACAGAACTCTGGGTAAGTCTACTCTTCTCCCTGTCTGCTGCTGTATCTGTATGCGTTCAGTTTCTCGTTTAGTTTCTCGTTCAATCGCGACGAGACACGCGTTCGAGCAGCGACCGCGTCGTACGTCGTTCGAATAAATCGTCGCGGCGGCTCCGTTACTTTGGCGAACGCGTAATGACGATATCCCCCGAAAACCAGTTCACAGTAGCAAACCACTCACGGGAGTTTTGCCTTTGCGGTTGCTAGCCGCGGGCGACGTTCTTCTCTCCTTTGGTATACTCCCCCCTCCTTCTCTCCTGTACCTAACTCGGTTGTACGTGTACTCATCGCTGTGTGCTCCTTCGCCTGCTTCCTTTCTCATGAAATCTTCGACGAACACCGGCGTTATGGTGTGACAGTGACTTGTCATCTTACCGTCACGCAAACTTAACACTTGCCACTTACTACTGCCCCAATGCCTGCAGAGGTCGTTCCTTGCATTCTTTTTCTTTTTTTCTCCTTTCTCGTTTCTCATTCGATAGGGGCGTGCTCCTAACGTACCTGTATGATCTTTGGATCTCACAGGGCAGCGTGGTTTACCGAATTTCACGTTCCAACTTCAACTCCACTCTGCACTTCTACTGCTCTCACTGAACTCTAGGAAAACCACAGGCACAGTTGCGCGTTAATTTGTAGTGATTCGAGCAGGTGTATACGACTGGTTAGCGGCCTAAATTTTATTCCCTCGTCATTGCGGTTTCTTTTCAAATTTTAAAGGATCTCGACAATTGAGCCGTTCTTCGATCATTACGATTAGGCGATTACACTTCAATTTCGTTCCCTGTATTCTTGGTATTCTATGTTTTATGAAAGCATCCGTGCGCATCTACCATCTGCGCGTCCAGAATCCCAGAAACTTCGTCATCTTTCTTAGTTTCTCTTCTCTATAAATAATTCATTCGCGCGTCCTCAGTTGATCTCTGTCTTTCGTACAGCTTTTCGAAACTTGCCTAATTTTTCGGTGATCAGTCATTTTGCGGATAGGATGAAGAATTGAAGAAACGGTTGAAGGCGCGTGTCAAGTGGTAAGAATGTTAACAGAGAAATAGACAGTGCTTCGAAGTGTCTATGACCGTGTTACCATGTAGCTTTCGATGACGTTTCAGACGAGGCTGTCATCCCCGAGGCATTGGGAATTATGAAGAAGTTGACCGTTGGAAGCTCACGTTCTTCCCTAAAAATGTAAACGAACAAATTACGAGCTTTGTTTAGTCGTTGAAAATATGTTGCTATTTTTTGCATTTACAATGTGCTGCTTAGAGAGATTTTAGTGGGTAAACTACGAAATGCTGATGGTGGCATACCGCTGCGCTGGTGCCCGGTCCGTTCAATAATCCGAGTGGAGAAGCAATTTTACGTCGCGTGGTAGTTGCTCGGCTGAAGATAAACATGATCGCTCATATCTCTCCTGATAGCAGATCGCATTGAATTCTGTTAGTCGTAGCGTATACTACAATTGATTGACGTTCCACTCGTGTTCTCCCGTGAATCATGATACAGGACGCGTTCGTGTTTAACCGCTAACGGCCGCGGCCGCTCGCGTCGCGTCGCGTCGCGTCGCGGAGCATATGTACACGTACGACACGGGCGTGCCTCGCCATGCTCTTGACAGAGAGAGAACGAGCGTTGCTTCGAGAATTTTGCGATGCTCTTTTTTATTTTTCCTTATGTATGTTATATACGTACATAATACATTTGTGTAGTTGGGAAAAAAATCGTGGATGTTACAATTAGAGGTTGGAAAAGTGAAAATTTGGCTGAGATGTTTGACCTTGAGGCGTATATGGTCACTCTCAAACTCAAACTCTCTGCTATTTTGCGTCAATTCCAGAGACTTCCAGAAACTTTTCTTTAACAAGTGTACGCGCATTAATCGTATTAATCGCGAACGCCTTATCGTCCCATATGGGAAAACAATTATTAATATAATCGCCTATTATCCTGAAGCTGATTTATCGCTGGAAACTGTAAATAAGTTTGCTTATCGTACTTGTACTCTCATTAACGAAATTTTGCTTAGCAAAAACGAATTACTTTCACAGGTAGTGTATGCAGAATTCGACAAAAGTTGAACAGATGATTCAATACCATCGACTTAATTACGCTTCGTTCATTCTCCTGTTTATATTGTAGTCTTATCTTTGCCCTTTGCGCCCTGACGAATCGTTTGCGTTTTATCCTTAAAAAGTGTCTTTATGTCTGCTGTTTCCGTCGCGAATGCAACGCATTATCGGAACAATAAAATTATAATGAAATATATTGAGCTAAATTGTAGGTTCTATTGATTAGCTATTGTGATAGAAAGTAAAAAGCAGTAAATGCAAAAGAGAATTAGCATCTGGGACTACATGTAGACAGTATTTTGAAAGAAACATTAAAGTAGTAGTCGAAAAAGAATTTATAAACGGTATTTGAATTATTCTCTTGAATTATTCTCTTATAACTATTGTTCCTACGATTCTCATCTTGCCAACGAAAGACTCGCGACGCGGAACACTAGTAAAGGTGTTCCGAATTGAAATTTCTGTAGGTCTTAAATCAGTAGCCAGTCGTTTCCCGTTCGCCTACGCATAAGCATCGGGTAGCACGGAAAATGGGAGTACAAACGACGTGGGCGGGAAAAGCGCGAAGGTTACGAGCAACCGACTTAGGTACTTTCTCCGCGGCGCGGCGCGGCGCGGCGCAGCAACGAAATCAAGAATCGCTTTTCTGTACGGGCACGGGACTCGACACTAACGTCTTCTCCGTACTTTGAATTACAATTTCTTGGTCGTGGTGACGTAAGAATGTAAGATTTCATCTCCTTCGCGTTGAGTTTTTCTATCGATTCTGCAGCAATTTCACGGAACAAAGGTGTTTTCAAGTTGACGTTTACCTTTTTCGAGTCGAAACCCTGCTTGCGATGGTTCTTTTTATCGGAAGAAAGCTCCCTTTCTTCGACCGATTGCTTACGAACGTCTTGTTATATCGATCGATAGACATATTAAATAAAGAAATTTCACTGATTATCTAGGGAGAGAACTCTGCTCTTGCAACGGATTCTTTGAAATAGTTAAGAGTATGCACTGTATTGTAACGATGGTCATCGTCGTTTTCTTCGATTAGTAACTCCTGACGTCAATTCACTAGACAAGGTATCTTTCAGGCGAGCTACATTCGCTGAGTAATCGGCAAACAAAAGAGTTTTTTATTAGCCTTCTTACTGACGGAAGAAATAGGAAGTCTACGTAAAACAGGGACCAATAAGTTTGTTTGGTACAGTATTGTATCCACTTGCTATGTATTACAGTTATTGTATTACATTTCCTAATTTTTGCTGCAATCACTCGAGGCATTCAGGGTAATGCTGGAGCAGAAATGGATTACATCGAGGTACTTAAAATTTGAAATATTTTCGAGTGTTTGAAAAAGGCTAAGTGAACTGAAACAGTAGAGTTGGTCTATTTGCACGTTCGAAGCGCAAGCTTTTTCGATCGAGTCGAAATCGACCTTGCCTCTCAAGGTTACAACCTTCGATTGACAAGGGACCAGTCAACGATGACTCCTTTCCTCGTTCGAAAATTGCGCTCCATTCGTCGGTAACGTAAACAGGCCAACTTCGTATGCCAGCCGATGATTTCACGGTTCGGCATTCCTCGTTGGTGGCTCAGACGCGCGTGGTAAGGTCAGGTGTGTTTCTTTCTTCGGAGAGGCGTCTAAAACGGGTAGCATTGCTACGCAGGTCCTGGTTACACGTATCGAAGATCGATAACGACGTGAAAAACAAACTTTCCTAGCGTATGCAGAAGTTAAGAAAAGAAAATCACACAGCCTCTGGAATCTGAATTATACCGTGATGTGGGTTTGAGTAAATCTTTCTCCCACGTCAATGTCGTGCATACAATTATCTTGATCGTTTATTTATTACACACGCTTTTCAGAGCGTAGTATTCCTCGTGGTCAATACTCTGTCAACGTTTATTCGAGTAGCTGTAAACGCGTCACATGGTCTTGTGGTTCGTCGTGAAATATTGCTTATATTCATGTTCAACTGCGTAGAGGATAATTTATCCGGCTAAGGTGAATCGTTAGTGTGTGTAGAAGATAGGAAGTTTTAGTCATGAATCAGTTTGCGACGCGGGCCAACGCAGCGAAAGCGGAATTCGTAAAATCGATTAACATGTCCGCGAAATCGCTAATGAACGTAGCTTACGCGTAACACCTTACTCATACCGCGATTACTAAACGATTCTGGTTATCGATCTTAGTTCGTTATCGACTATGTAGTTGTTATTGTCCTTGCTCATTTTACGATCTCGATTTTATTATCTTTGCTCGACAAATACTTGGTCGAGATTTTTCAAACTTCCCGAATGCTGAATTTTTCAAGGAAAGTTTTTGTTCTGGATAGTGGATCTTGTTCGAAGTCTTTCCCGACCTGATTGACTGGGTCAAGAGAAGCATAAGTACTCGAGGAAGGCAGCGCGTGGCACGATTTATGCGAGCCGACACGGGCGTGCAACGATTGTTCTCGTTCGTAGTACTCGTGTCTGTATCGCGGCCGGCATCGCGGCTTCCCTGCGATTGCAGCAGTGTTATCGAACCGCGCGGTAACCGGCGAATACAGCCAAGTTAAATGCCTTGGAGAGAAACAGGGCGAGATAGTGTTGATGGTAGCAACGTCTGCCGCTCGATGTTGATTTCGCGTCGCGTCGCGTCGCGTCGCGTCGCGTCGTTTCCAAAATATAGAGGAGCTGTAGAAAGTAGCCAACGTATCGGATACTGTCAGGTACTTTGTATTGGTAGTGGCATTGATTGCCACTCGGGTTATCGAAATAAAACATAGAAATATTTAGGAACAGTTACATGTACATATATATACATAAAGAATATTTGCAAAGTTGAGAGTTGAAAAGTTTCCCAGTTGAATGAATTATCCGAGCCTCCGAGACAAGACAGTGAATCGATGTTGAAACGTAAAGCCATTGATTCGAGACGGAGCATGATGGTTATGCGGCACAATAGAATTCATGAATTGGAAATTTGGAGAGTGGAACTCATGATTCCCACGTCCCATGAATGATCGAAACGATAGCCAGCCCTGAAGCAGGCCTAAAGGTAGATGTTTGCATGATTATACGTTTTCTATATCGGCCGGTTGTCCAGGAATTTTCTCATAAGACAATTCACGAGATCACGATCATTCTGTCTATTTATCTTAATTGCATTCCATTATCCTAAGAGAAGTTATTAACTTGCTATTCTAGTTGGACACACGGTTCAACGAACAGATCGCTTTCTTTGGCCCTTCGTGAATTTTCAACTTACCCAGAATATTTATTCCGATATCTCTGTATTTCTACTGGCTATCGTATTTAACGGTTAGTGTTCACTCGAAGAGCTCAGAAGAAAAATGACCGTTGTCAATTTTTGTCTTTTAAGCCATTCGACCGGCATTTGAAATGTCGTTTTCGTTTCTTTTGCTTAGTGTCTAACGGTTGCGTGGACGATTGACGATTGACGATTCTAGGGTTGCTAAAGCCTCTGAAAGCGGTTTCAGAGGCTTCATCTGTCCCTGCAGCTGGTGTTCCTCGCGATCGCGGTCGTTCGTTGAACCACTGGTTTCTGTCCATAGAATTTTGACTTGATGCCGGCATATTGGCTGGAGCGCAGTGCGGCGCGGAAGCCATAGGTCGCGAAGACCGTCGCGAGAACCATCGCGAGGACCATCGCGTGGACCATCGCGGAGATGGGGAACCGGAGGTGAAAGAAAAATCGATTCTGGCTCCGGGATTCTGGCTCGAGGTGGTCAAGCAGCAGGCGTTCCTTCTTCTTTCCTTAAGAAGCTTGTCCCTTTTGTAGCCGGTTTTCGCAGTGAGCCGTGACGGCGCGCGTACGCCGAGAGAGTGCATTTTTTCGCGTGCGTGTCGAGGTCGCTGCGCCGCGATTTTTTTTTCGCGTACTGGGTAAGTACCTTCCCCTTCGAAATATGGACCATTCGAAAGAGAATAGAAAATCTTGTCTGTTGACAGGGATGCGAAGCGTCGAAAGACCTATAGCATAATTGTGTACAGTCATACTCGTCAGGTTAAAATTCTCAGTTGTACTCGAGGAAATCGTACAACCGTCAAGATTTGTGTAGTCGATTGCGTAACTTCTGTGAGGAGTGAGTAACACTGACAATCTTGTAGATCGTGGAAAACGAAGACGAAAGACTCGAAGACACCCTAATCACCTCCCTAATCACCTCCCTAATCACCTGCGCCGATCACATGATCCCAGTGAATTCCTCTGCGTGCGTTTCTAGGGATTTACGTTAAGAGATAGATTAGCCGAACAATTAAGCACTCGTTTATGCGTCGAACACGCATTAGTGGCTGTGGGGATGTGCGTATAATTAGCGAGGATCGAAGAGATCCTAACAATTTAGAGTGCTTTCCGTGATAAGAGGACACAAAAAGTATAGTAAAAGAGAATCTTATTACCTATACTTATCGTCTCTTGTTAAATATTCTATTGGTAGAATTTTATAACTTGAACTATTCTCTATGGTACGGTGCGACGCAACGCGTGGACTTAATAGGATATTGTCATTCCGAATTCGTCAGTTTGTAGACATCGAAAAGTATCGCTTTTAGCCAGCCGACACCCACGAGATGACAATTGTCTCTCTCACTGCCATCGTCATTGTGGCTCGTGCGCTCGTAAACGTACTCTCTCCTTCTAGTCGCCACGGTATTTATAGAGATTTGGCGCGATGCGTGGGTGGGGCAAGTTCGCGAGCGTTCTCTTTTCCTCGCGAGACGCTCGCATACTGTATGCGTGCCATGGAGAGAAACATAGTTGACGACGGAAAAAATATATGCCTCCGTAGAGAAGGAGAGAAAGCGTTCGAGCGAGCAATCGTTTGTCCAGTGATTTTTAATAACGTCTAGCAAGATTTGGCCAGTGTTTTCGAAAGAAGACACGAAAAGTTTAACTGAATATCGAATGAAGATTCTCGCCACCATTTACCATTAAGTTCATTACGTCGAACTTAATTAGGCGGAAGTTAAATCGGTGGTCCGCCTAGCGGAAAAAATATTCATTCGCTGTGCCAGGAAAATGCGGCTAAGCGACGGAGAAGTGTAACTGTGCACAAGGGTCGTTTAATAATGGAGAAATTTCAGGTGGACGGACGGGTTTGGGCAAAAAGGCCTTTTATTAATTTCTCTTGGTTTAAATTTATCAATTTATCTTTGAAGGATGAGTTAGCGAAGCGGATTACTAATTTCACGAGTTGTTTATTTTAGAATTCGATATAAGCTATATTTATAGTCTCTTTGGTGAGAGATTCTTAGATAAAACTGACCGCTCAGCGCACCGTAAGTTTCGCGCGAAAACGCTTGTCCAAAGCAATTTCGTTTCAAATTTTCAACTTCTCCAATGATCATAGTTTGAACATATGTAGTCTCTGTTAACGATAGATTAGTATATGAGCAAAAAGTAGAGGGGCGTCAAGGTAGCCAACTAGAAAGTTCATTTATGTAGGTAGTGTTCGTCGCAGTCCGCTCCACTTGAGGAATCAATAAACTGGCTCGCGAATGGAATTCCGTACCGCTGCGAAGGGCCACGTTTTTCTCATTAGACCTGAAGAGTGGGCCACGATTATCGTTTTCTCTCACTCGAACCGTGTTCGGGCCTGAGTGAGCGATGAGGAGAGAAGAGGAGAGGAGGAGGAAGGCCGTGTATACACGTCGATTAAAGCTGACGTTGTGCTTTACGCTTTGACCTGACGTTGTCGTACGGTCTCTCCTTCGTAAATATGGATCGATAGACGCGAAAAAGCCGACTGCGCTGCGAGCCAGCCTCGCCACGAGCACAGGCAGATTATTCTACCGGTTACGCTACGTCTTGTTTTAACGACACGGCGACGTTTCGAGGCGTTCGTTATTTCCGACTGGATCGAGAAAATTAGGGGAGACCTATTCGTGTCGTGTGACTCTTTTCGAAGTGCTCATAATTTGCGTATCGATTTCTGATTCTATTTGGCTATTGGTAAAGTCGTTTGCATCGGTTTATCAATAGATGCGAGGGTGATTGACGATTAATGATTTGTTAATGTGTAACTGTGAGTTTCTTAATATTGGAAGTGAGCTTTTACATACGTCAGATCTACAGAGTTGAAACAAGCTGTTGTTGGTGATCCCAAGTTTGCACTTGTACAGAAATCAGACTGTCGTATTTGCAGAAATTTCGTGGGACCACGAAATGGGAGCAGTTTTGTTTTCTGTTGTTCACACCTGATCGATCTATCAGCCTGCGGCCACGTTGTCGGAATTACGGTACACTGGGATTAGAAATTCTATCCTGTCGCATAGGAAATGAATCTATGTAGGAGCGTGGTGTCGAAACGCTTGGCCTTGAAACGCGCCATTTGAACTTCGACATTCAGCCCGGATCGAGCGGGTTCGCGTTAGAAGGAACCGAAATTTTACGAAAAGACATATATTCTATACAGACATATATTCTAGGTAGGTGATTAATAACGCATGAAGAAACGCTTCGAAGACCTGATATTTGTTACCTTACTCGCTTATGGTCGTGCCCGTTACATGGCCAGGATTCGACCGTTCGTTCATTCGTTCATTCCTTCATTCGACTTCTTTCCTGCTCGTTGCGTGCTTTTCGTCCCTCTCATTCGCCGTTCTCGTTATGCATGCGCGGAACGTGCTCTTGCGTAAGGAATCAAATGCAGGATTTTTGTTTGTTCGCGATGCAGTACTTATTGGTCAGGCATCAGGCATCAGGCATCAGGCATCAGGCATCAGGCATCAGGCATCAGGCGTCAGTCGCCGAGTCGGCGACGTATGTATCTTTATCGCGGGCTCGACTTTGATCGTTACATATACCATGAATAGAAAAATATTGAATTCGTTAGTTTTTAGAAATGAATGATCAAACAGTAATTGTGCAAAACGTAGGACTTGTTGTTTAGTAAGGAAGAGTTGATATGTTGCAAACGTTTCCTCTTCACAAAACGAATTCCTATCCAGATTTGAACGCAAAGTATACAGTATATAGTTGCATATTTCTTTCTTCCTCTGCCACCTGTAGAGTCTTGCTTGTATTCTGTTGAAGAGGGTCCTATCTCTCAAACGGATAAACTCGAAATCATTTTGAGAATTATTACAATGACAGTTTTAACGATGCTTCAGCGTCACGGTGATGCTATTCAGAGAAACTGAATTTTTACGGATCTGAAAGCGAGCCCACGCTCCCAGTGTCCTTATCAATGTCGCATCCTTCATTGATATCCGAGCTCAGATTACGTGTCGTGCTCGTTTCTTTGGAAACGTCATGACAAATCGTGGTTGTGATTTATGGAAGCTGCAATTAAAAAGAAATTACGAAAATGGGATAAATCAGTTGGGACGCGAGCGATCGCATCGGCTCGAAGTAACGAGAGCCTCGACCCCACATTGTCAATGATCCCGTGTTCTTGGGAAGGGAGGAAGGTTTCGAGGACCCTTGTCGAGGCTTTCGACCACTCGAAGTGGAAAAATACTTAACGATGAATATGTCGCAAATATTTTCTTTACATCACTCCAGTATGATCGAGGAACTCTAGATCGCTCTCTTTTTATTTCATTTTTATTAGGAAACCTCAAATTTATTTATCCTGCAATAATATTTATCTTCAATGAAGAGGAGATGAAAAGACTTGATACTAATATGTGAGTAGTGTGTATCATAGAGGCTAGAGTAGCATAGAAAATAAATCGATAAAATTGATCCATTTGAATCTTCACGGATCTTTGTGCCATTTTTGTAATTATCCCTTGTGATTTCGATTAATCGTCGATCTGTTACGAAACGTAGTACAGAAGATAGTCATCGTTCACTGCCACGGAAGATAAGAAGATTGTGCATTTTATCAGACTTGAAAGCCAAGCGAACCTGAAATATAGTATAGCGACTTTTAAACGTCGCTGAACCACCGAAAAAAACATATCTATCTATCGGATACAAGTTAACGAAAGATAACGCGGCGAGTTTCGAACAAACGACTGTCGCAATATGAAGAGCCCGTCAACTGCGCGATGACGAGCGCCGTCCGAGGCCGAACAGCAAAGAGAAAAAAAGACAATGAGCCTGAATGACAGCCAGCTAGCGAGCGATTGCTTGCAGTTATCTGCGAGGGAAGGAGAGAGAGAGAGAGAGAGAGAGAGAGAAAGAGAGAGAGAGAGAGAGAAAGAGAGAAAAGAGTGTGAAGGTTTGACGAGTCGTTGACCGCGTTGAACGATAATATAGAAATGTTCCGGTGATTTTGTGCTAATTAATTCGCGTTGCATAGTTAGGATTATGCGTTTCGAGTAGCTGCACTCGTATGTCCGCGAGTCTAGTAAGAAAGCTAGCTGGAGGCGCGAAGAAACATATCTCGTCCCAGGGAAAGAGGGAAACTCTTAACCTCCTCCAGGGCTGGGCCCTTGTCTCGCGGAGACACGGCTGGCTTTTTTACCTCGAGAACAATCAGGCACGCTTCTCTTCCGCTTCTCTTCCGCTTCTCTTCCGCTTCTCTTCCGCTTCTTTCATTCCCTTTCCGCCTGCGAGCATCTTCCTCACCTAGTCTAGCCGCGCGATACGAGAAAACTTAGTCGTCTCCATTGTACGTGCATGAAGTCAACTATCGTTCATTCGAGATTACGCGAGTTTTCGATAGCTTGTGAATTGTGAAGCACCTTCGTATTCTAATAGCCTACATATGGAGTTGACTTCTGTATTTGGGGTCTAGTCACGGAAGCATGATTTAAGTATCGCATAAATCGCGTTATCAGACGCCAAGATGGCAATTTCGAGGGAAATGCGATAGACTTGATAAGGCTCAGAGATTTTGACGAGCTATCGAATAATAAACTGAGAGTCATCTTGTGTTAGACACTTTCTCCCCAATTCACGAGTTCAGTATCATCGATTTAGGGGAATTAATGGTTTCATCTCAATCAGTTAAATTGAAATCGAGCTTGAATTGAATTGAGTTGAATTGAATTGAATTGAATTGAAATTGTACCTATTTTTCAACAGATAAGTCTTGTCTCAGAACGCATATTGAACGAGAGTAACGCTTTTGTTTTTGTGCAGCAGCATATAAAACGAAGCGAACAGGGTGTATTAGTCATAATGATCAATAAAGGTCCGACGATCCACAGTTATTTTGCTGTGTTGCATTTACGGCGTTCCTAGTCGCTTGGCCGCGTCGAACGCCTATAAATAAACCGCTTCATGTGCCGCTCATTATGCGTATTACCGATACCCACACGTCTGCCGCCTGGTGGACGGATAATCGGGAAGTCGTAGTCGAAGAAATATGTAATCTCGGAGCACGGATAGGTGCACCCGTTGCTCGGCCCACTCGGCCCACTCGGCCCGTTCGACTCGTTTATCGCTCGACCTATTTCTCCTCCGTGAATCGTTGCGCGTCGCGAACAGCTCTGACCGATACCTTGCGGTCGAGTAAACGTTCCACGTTGGCAATTACAGGGCTCACCTTAGCGGACGACGATGAATGGGCTTGGTTCTTGGACCGTCGCGCATCGCTTCAGGTCTTCGACCTTACTCGCGAGGCCAGAAAAATGCCATATTAATAAGCGCCGCCGTTAATTGCCATCTGAGCAGTCTTTTGGTTACGCGGTAGCGAACATTTTTCGAGACAGTTTACAGACATTTTACGTGTCCGTGATCAAGCCAGAGCGTACACTGGATCACCTTTGCAAGGATAGTGTATGTATTATAAATGGGTGCATGAACAGGTATTTATGTATATCAATCGATCGATCTTCATAGATCCTCGAATGAGTTACTAGCGCAAGGCATTAAAAGAGTTGAAGGAAATTGCTGTATCTTATTTCGCAACATCAATACATAATAGTAAGTAACTATTAATTATAACCCAATATTGAAACTTGTATTAATTTATCCAAGTTTCAAGTAATACGTACGTATTGGATACTTCCATAATTCACGTTTGGATACAGCCATTGCTCTCGGTATGAATTTTTTAACCTTCGAGATGAATGCAATTGAAGTCCCTTTGTTCCTCAATCTGGATACTGTCGCTTCATTCTCTTCTCACCAAAAGATACATTTATCCATTATACCATTAGCATATCGAGCTGAATGTATCTCGACCTAAGGCATTATTTCTGATAATTCACGGGTATTTTGAATCTCTCTATCACTCCAAATTTATTCTTCCTTTTTGCGACGCGACGCGATGCGACGCGATGCGATGCGACGCGATGCGACGCGATGCGACGCGACGCGACATGATCATAAATTCGTCCAATCTAAGGTGAATAATTGGAGAGTAGAAATTTGCAAATATCGTAAACCGTAAGAAAATTCTTCTTGCCAGACTGCTACAAATGCGCTTATGCCAATATGTGATTGGCAGGAAAATTAAAGGATTCATTACTTTTGGCTCGAAAAATTGTAGATTTTTGAATTGTCGCATAGCGGAATTTGCTCGGAAATGCTTCTTTATTCGGCTGCGAAGCGAGAAAGAGCAGATGATTTTTCCGAAAATTTTCGAAATGCAAACGTTTGTACGGAGCATTGATAGATCTATGATGTAAATACGAGTAGATATTCATAGATGTGAACTGAATGACTGGTCAGCTGCGTTCGAGACTTTTAATTAGGCGATCAAGGGTAGAGGATGCATCGTCGGCTAGTGTAGCGATTCACTCTCGATCGAGCCAACATTCGCGCAGGAGAGGCAATTTATGGCGTCTATAAAAAGCTCAAGAGCAAGGCTCTGTTCTCAGTGAAAAAGTGAGGAAAAGTCTGACTCTCTCCTCCTACGTCTTTTCATCGCGCTGCGTTTAGGCGAAGGGAGAACGAAACTGGTTGGTTCTCGAATGGTCACAAGGGAGGGTCAGCAAGGTTGTTTGAATCTCGGTTTCTGTTCTTCGTCTGCCGAGACCTTGCTCTGCTGTTTGCATAAAACGAACAATCGAGGTAATCGAGGCAACTTGGAAATTGGCCGAGAGAAACTTGATTAGAGAGAGACTCTTCGTTAATCGGTCAATCGATCCGAAAATATTTGCATTTTCAAATTTCCAATGGATCCATCGTTCCTCAAAACTTGCAGCACGCTCCTGTTTGATGGTTAAACAACAGATAACGTGCTATTTTTGAGACCCATTTAAATGCACCTCGAATGTTGCATCTCCTCCTGGGACTGCATTAAAGACAACGGCGCGCGGCATGCAGCGCGGCATGCAGCGCGGCATGCAGCGCGGCATGCAGCGCGGCGGCATTTCTGTCGCGCGGTACCCTTGCACCCTGTATCCCTCAGTGAATCCCGCACTGGCGGCTGCACTGGCGGCTGCACTGGCGGCTGCACTGGCGGCTGCACTGGCGGCTACACTGGCGGCTACACTGGCAATTAGTCTCTCTCCTATGCTTGTCCTGTTTCCTTTGCACGTTCAGTTATGCACCGACTCGAGTTGCCTGCACCCGTATGCATCGCACAGATCCGCGGCGCTAGACGAGCACGTACGTCAGTTGAACGTTTCGTTCGCTTATTAAATGCTCGCCCCGTGCACTCTTTCACCGTGGACTCGATGCAACGTGCATCGATGCTGGATTGCACACATGAACGGAACGGTGTACGATCGTGGAAAGTTAACGTTGACAATGAGAAGTGTGTAAGAGCATTACCTTAACTTTGGAATCGCAAAACTTTGATCCATCCCTCGGAGTATTCCTCCGTTTTTTAGTGATTTTAGAAGAGCGATTACTCTTGAAACTGTTGTTTAAAACCCGTACCGATGATTGCCCATATCTAAAGAAACTGAAGTGCCTTATTGCAAGCCACGCCCCGTGTATAAACATAATACTCGATAGCAGGCTGTCAATATTTAACGAACAACGTGCGACGAGTTTAACAGCACAGATAGTGCTGCTCCAAGGTGTCTATTGGCCGCTTTGGCGCAGCCAGATATCCGTGTCGACAATCTTTCCATTTTGTATCAATACGAATGTTACGGTGTCGGCGATCGTTGTCCCCGTTCCCGGTTGCCAGTCGTCGATGTCTGTTTTGCTGCTCGTCACCCTATCCGTTCTCTCTTTCCTCTTCTCTCCGACTCCCTTCCACTTTGAAGTCGCGTGAGAATGTACAGAGAAATGCAGGATCGATAGGTGGGTGGCAGAGGGTAGACAAGCACCCCAACGCGATTTCGTGACTCATAATACACACTTGTTTGAGTCCTTTCGTTCTCGTTCGCGTGTCTCTTGTTTCGAAACTATTTTTACAGGAGCGACCTTTTCTCGCTCGTTTCGTTTCTCGCGATGCACCGAGCATCCATGGGCCATATTGATTTTTCTCACCGGTGTACCCGCCCGTCTGCACGTCTTTCACAGCTTTCCCCGTCACCGCGCGAACAACCCTCTTACCAGCTCCCGGCGAATTAATTAGCGGTCGAGCATTTCTTCGAGAACATTTCACCTTGCTCATGTCGCGCGTTTTCGTGCGTTATCGTGCGTTATCGTGCGTTTTCGTGCGTTTTCGTGCGTTTTCCCAAGTTTTTCCAAGTTTTTCCGACTCTCTAGGCATAATTACATGCCCCCCCCCCGGGGCTCGGGAGAGAAGTTTCCTCGAAAAGAAATTAGAACACAGTTCATTCATATCCTGAAATACATACTTAGAATTAGTTGAACGTGTGCAGCGTTATATCCTTTCCACGAGCTGTACCTCATCCTTCGCTTTCCGTCAGATTGAAAGACAGGAACAGGTGCACTGAGAGGCTCGAACTTATCTCCAGGGGAGACGATCTAGCCTGAATAGGTCTGGGTTAGGTCGTGCAAGTGCACCTCTTTGAAAGAGGTCGGGCCAGGGTGAGTCATAGGACAGCGGGTGTGTTTTCCATTTATCGACCTGCGGCCGGCACAGAAAACGGTGGATTGCCATGGGGGAAGCTTTCGCTCCGATTCGAATGGGGCTCTTTCGACCGCCCCACGAATCGATTCCGGGTACTTCCCTGTAATTCCATTCGCGTCCTGCTGACTGATAATCGAATTGCTGCGTGTCTGTGACCACAGAGCCTCTTCTGTGATCGATCTTGAAAGTAGTCTAGACTAGAGACATCGAGCTTACACGAGAGGAGCATAGAGGTTATCTCTTCGAGAGTCAAGCGACAATGGTTTTGACCAGGGAATGCAGTAGGCAATTCAAAATGCCGATATGTACAACGTAAGGAAAGAAAGATTGCATATAAGAGAATTACGGTTTCACGGGTCGGTTGAACAGCGTTGACCTAGATTAAACGTTCAAGATTCCATGGGGCAAGTTGCGTAACATTGTTACACCGAAACTTCCTTTATTTGTCTTTCTCGAGCGTTCGTAGTAAATGCCAGTGATTCAGGCTATTTAACAAACGAACACACAGGGTAAAAATTTGGAAAGAGTTTGAGTAGTACAGAGCTGGATAGCTCTAAAGTTACGAGGCGTCGTGGAAGGTTTAAAATCCTTCTCCCTAAAAATAACTACTGCACCTTTTCTATGCTACTATAACTACTGCTCCTTTCCCAGTTTCCCGGCTAACACAATATTCAACAGTCCAACGTAGAGTATTTTCTCGGCACGGTTTTCCACGTAATATCCGTGTTTTCTCCGCGCTACAGCGCAATATTCAGTCGATAATTAAACCGTCGCGTTGCTCGGTATCCGCGCGAAAATAAAATTGTCTTGTCCACTTGTGAGTGAGGGGAAAGGAGCGAGGGGAAACGATAGGTTTTCCTGTTCCCCGCGCGTTCGAAAGTTGGATTGACGGGCTGGGGCTACCGGTTCGCCGTTATTTCGTTGAAAATTGCGGCTGCCTATGGCACGGTTATCACAATGAGAAAGTTGCGACAAGCTACTGGGAAAATGTGTTCCCGAGGAAATTGAAATCGCATAGAATCGGCATGCACGTGACCTGCTCGCTTCGATATCCAATTTAGACGCGTATCGATGTATCGTAGCGTGGGGAGTATCGTATCGGGTGTATACCATCGTCCCGAGTATCATGTTCTACTCGCCTGCGATTATTTTCTGTTTGCCATTGGGAAACGAGCGTGATCTGTGCTGCGACGTCACAGCGTCTTTCGAAAGAACATGGTGGGCTTGACCTTCGGACATCGTACGTGCATCGATCAGCTGATAACGAAGCATGGGGTGGATGCAGAAAAAATATTAGTACGTTCGAAAATTAGTTGAAAGGTGAAACGCGCATCAGTTGCGGGCATCCAAACGCCAACCCCAACACCTGTAGCTTTCTTTTCGCGACACCTGTTTTAGTTTTTCCCGTGTTTGCCGTGTCGCTGGCAATGCTAGCAATGCTGGCAAATGTACAAACTTGAAGTTTATCTCGCTACATTATTACTGTTATTTCTATAACCGTCTGTTACTTCAAATAAACTGCTTAGGATGAAACCAGTGGTCACTATATGTATCGCGAGTGGCTCGAGAGAACGACAGGTGAGCAAAAAGGTGTGCGAAAGGTGTGCAGTTGAGGAAGCAAGAACTTTACTATTAAAGTGGAATGTTGCAATGATCGATATATTGTACACAATATCGCTTGAACGTAACATGACAAAAGAGACGATCATGTGTTGCAATTAATTAAGTCCGTGAACGCGGTGGAGAACAACTCGTCCACCTATGTCCACCTTCGTATTTTGTTTGGTTGGTGATACGATAAGAACTAATTAAACTTAATGCGTCCGAGGGACTAGACATATCCTGGAGGCGCGTGACATCGATGCGTCACGAGATCTTGTTTCGTTTTTCTCGTGGTGCGGCGGCGCGGCGCAGCGGCGCAGCGGCGACAGTGGTTCTCTGGAAAGGAAACGAGGTACAGTGCATACACGTATTTCCCAAGTCTGTCTCACAATCGGTGGCCCTTGAATGGCTACTTGCTGGAAATGAAAGTAACGCGTTTCGAATGCCAGCAATAGGCGACCCGATAGGCTTGTCTCTCTCCCTGCCTCCCGCGCTGCCTGCCACTCTCTTTCGCTGAACACGATCCGAGTAAACGCTGGATCGGAGTTCGATTTGTCCTTAAGCTACGACTAGTAGCGTAAATGTTGAAAGACAGGATCGTCCTTGAACGATAAAGCACACACCACATTCCATGGTATCGTTTAGACGAGAGCGTGCCACCGTTACTCCCAGCATCCCAGAATCGCTCAAATATTCGACGCATCCTGCCGTCTGAGCGTCAGTTAGTCAGTATTTCGATATTTTCTTTGAAAGTGATACGGTGTATCTCATTGTCAGTATGAATGAACCGAGCTACTGATTGATACCGTCAGACTTTCGTAGATAGTGGAGTAGCGTAGCTTGGGATAGGGTGATAACGTTTAGGACGGTGTTCATTCAATTAGAAAGGTTAACGAAAGCACTTGGATGTTACACGTTCCAAGCTTGTATCGCAAAGTTTAGTAGAGTTACGAAGCGTTTCGTATAATGTGTTCCATTCAGAAGACTCGGTGAAAATCTGAATGGGAAATAGTCGAGCGAGAAGAGCGAGTCGAGGCTGACGGCGTGTAACAGCGTTTCGCGATTCATAAGGTCGATAAACGTTGGAGAGGGTACACGGTTCCTGACCCATACTGGTCGACTGGTTAGAGCGTGCACGTTGCGGCAACGTAACGCTGCGAAGTCCAGTTTCACTTTTCGTGGCGAGCCGCTAAATGGTCAGAAATCTTTCTACCAGAAGGCTGCCAGTGGTTTTGCGAAATCCTCTCATTGTCTCGCGGTCGAGAGGTTGCGACCTGGTCGAGCAGTTTCTCGTTGAAGTTGGATGGAAGGAAGTCCCGTGCCCTTGGACGCTTCGACGGTACTTGCCCCCCTCGAACGAGGAGTTTCAAGGGAGCCGCCATAAAGGCTGACAAAATCAATAATGTCTCGTATAAAAAGTACAGCCATTGAATTTGTCTCTCTCTCGTCTTGTTACAGGATCAGTTCGAGAATCTATCCCTGCACACGCAAAAAGGGATAGAGTTCCTCGAGAGGTATGGCCATTTCATCCGCGACCGATGCGCCATCGAAGTGGAGTACGCCGCGAAGCTCAGGTAAGGGATTCGGATCGTGGCCCTTGCGTTATCGACAACTGCCTGTCGCGTTCATTTATCTGACACGCCTACAGTCCCGATCCTGCACAGTTTTTCTTCTGCGCATGAATTAACAGAGGGCGGAGTATTCGAGGTAAACGATTTCAATGGGACATCCTGTATAATGAGCGTGTCTCACGCACCCCATCGAGTTCACGGACGCGAGATGTAATATTCTATTAAATGCCCCCTTTGTTTGTTCCGTGAATACCGTCTACTGTTGTACACTTTTGTCTCGGAATCGGCTGCTTTGCGTTCAGTGTTTTCTGGAGTTTCTTCATTGACAATGTTCTCATTGCCTATGAAGCCTAACTCGTGGCCAGAAAATTACTCCATTCTGTTGGGACATGCGCGCGCTTCTTCTTAGTAACTACTTAGATCCCTGATTTGAACCGAGTGATTTTTGCGATTCAAGACCTCTGAGGTTGTCGAACTTTACCGCGGTATTATTTCACCCCTTCATCGAGTCAGGTTGCCCCTTTCCCTCCATGTATTGTCAGACAATCGTCCCTCCATGGTTTCCGAGAAGGTGCAATGTAAACCGATCGAATTATCGATCGCACACGCAGTAGCGTTATTAGAACAGATCTCAGATCGAATCGCTGCGATATTTCAGATGGTTCCTTCGTCGCATTCGAAATAGGCGCAGCATCAGGAGCGATCCCACCGTTGCGCTTAATTATCAGGGGACATTATCGTCGACCTTTAATCGATGATCGGCACGCGTAAGCCTAGAGGAACGATTCCGCGTGCTCAATCACACGTCTGTATTCTATGCACATTGATTCTACTGTATATCAATTATCGCAAGCATGTTCCTCGGACTTTAATACGCCGCGCTCCGCGCCGTAATTTTTGCGATACACGTTCCTATTATTCCACCTTCAAATAGAGTACCGTTTTACCGCGTCGCAGTTTCCCTCGACGCTTAAATGTAATTTCCAAATGTCCCGAATTCAGGACATCAACAGAATTCGATCTATCAACGGAGGTTTAAGTTGCCTCAGCAATGGTTCATTGAATAGTTGATGGTAACCCAGACCAGTGAAGGGGTCACGAATGCCTTCGAAAATAACTTTCTCGATCCGATGCGAATGCACTTGGACTTTTGTCTGGCGTTTATACGGAGCTCTTGATATTTTAGAAATCATTTTCATGAACGATTTCCGGCATCGAGGTGTGCTAAGACCAGCAACGTATGGTTGATCTGGCATCAAGGACACGTTAACTTCCGGATGATAGTGCGCTTAGAAGCCGACATACATTTTATCGCTCGGTCGTGGTTCGACGCTCGCTTCGACGCTCGCTTCGACGCTCGCTTCGACGCTCGCTTCGAATCAGAATTACTTGCTCGCCAAACGGAATTTCTATTACTTTGAATGCGGAAAAGTTCATAGTACGTAGACCCTCTGACTCGCAGAAACTGTAATCTCGTTTCTTTCGCTCTGAAACTTCCCATTCTCGTTTCACTAACGCGCACGTGGAACGCAACGGGCTCTCTTCAGCCGAGATTCAGTCTGAAAACAGGTCAAACCGCAATAAGTTGGCAAGGCCACCGTTTAAATACCTTTTTTTTTCGCTAGTCTTTGCGCAAATCGTGCGAAAATTGCGTTCCTTCAAGATATAGTAGCAACCGCCATGTTAAAGTCGGCTCACATTTAGTCATTTTCTGTCGTGTCTGATTTCAGACGTCTCGTGAAGAGCTATCAACCGAAGAAGAAGGAGGAGGAGGATTATCAGTAAGTATGAGGCAAGCTGAAAGGCGTAATACCGGATCCACGGCTCGGCAGTGATGATCCTTCGACGCGAGAATGGCTACGAAATAATATTTCCCCGCTTTGGAGCGTGTCTCCCGTCTTCTTTCGTCTTCTTTCGTCTTCTTTCGTCTTCTTTCGTCTTCTTTCGTTTTAACGCGTAAATTACCTTTTAATAGACGATCTCGCTGTGAAAGACAAACGAGTTGGTGGTTTCTCTAGTCCGAGAATACGGCTCGTTTCGCTCGTGGAATTTACTCCAACTGGCAGTCGGCCCATTTTTTACCAGTTCCGTTTGTTTTGTGAGCCTCGCGATCCTCAGGCCACGTTTCCCCCGTGCAACATTCATTTCCCTAGCAGAGTTCGAACGATGAGTTTCACCGTCGCGACGCGGCGATTGCACGAACGTCGAGTGTCCCTCGATTGGAAAGCGAACATAAGGAAATGACAAATCCTCGTGGCACGTTCCACGAACGACGGAAAACAGTTGCGACTAATCTCTTATCTGTAGACGCGTGGGCGTGTCGCTTTATAGGTTCAGCAACTAACTTTGCTCGCGCCTACGAGGACCAGCTCTTCTCTCCTCATCGCGTAATTATATTCGTTCCCGCGTGGGCCGTGATTTAACGATCCCCTTCTCCGGGAACAACTAGGACTACTATCTATCGACGTGAACGAAATTTGTTGGTACGCGCAGGTACAGTCCCTGCAAAGCGTTCAGGTGGGAGCTGAACGAAGTGAACGATCAGGCAGGTCAGAGGGAGGTGATAGCGGAGAACCTACAGGCGAACGTGCTTAGGGAGCTGAACATACTCGTGAAAGACTTTAAGGAGGATCGGAAGAAATACTTGCAGGAAGGCGCCAGACTGATGGCAACCCTGACCGGGCAGATCGGGAATCTGGAACGCGCGAGGAAGGCCTACGAGAAGGCCTTTCGCGAGGCGGAGAGGTCCGTCGAGAATTATCAGAGGGCGGACGCTGATCTAAATCTATCGAGAGCGGAAGTATGTCTCTGAATTCATTGATGGTTCGCTCTACGAGAATCAGGATTGACATTTCAGAGGAAGTTATCGCCCCTGTGCGAATGTTTTTTCGATTGCTACTGTAAACTATAAATGAAACGAGAAACAAAGCCAATGTCGATGAAGAATATTTTTTCTGAAGGCAGGCGATTAATTGCAGGTTGCTAGCTATCATCTACCATAGGATTATATTGTATTTATCATCGTCCCCACACTCTAATCTCAATTCCATTCGAAAAGACACTCGCTGAGATCGTGACCTACCCTCGTTAAGCGAACATTAAGCCATTTGCCGTTACTTTCTCAAGCTTGACACGATTCGTTCATTCCCAGGTCGAGAAGCAAAGGATGAACATGACGTTGAAGACCCAGCAAAGCGAGGAGGCCAAGACAGAGTACGCGAATCAGCTCCAGAAAACGAACGATATGCAGACGCTGCACTACCATACGGCGATGCCAGAAGTCTTTCAGCATCTTCAGGTATTACTGCTTCGACTTGTAGCAGTTGCAGCAGTTGCAGCAGTTGCAGCAGCTGCGGCTATCGTCCGAAAGATCTCTAATATACACTACTCCCGTTTGCAGGAGCTGGACGAAAAGAGAATAAAGAACATGCGAAATTACATGCTGAAATCGGTTGAGATAGAACGAGCGGTGGCGCCCATAATCGCGCAGTGTTTAGATGGTATCGAAAAGGCGGCGAACGAGATCAACGAGAAGGAAGACACAATGTTGGTGATCGAACGTTACAAAAGTGGATTCCAGCCGCCAGGAGACTTCCCATTCGAGGATCTTTCGGTGGCTAAAACGTACGATAGTAATAGTCAATTGTCACAGCCGGTGATGCAACCTATACACAATCATCATTTGACGGTGAAGGGCACCGTTTCCGGTGGCAAGATCAAGAAGAGGGTCGGCCTTTTCGGCATATTCAGTAGTAACAAGGTAAATGTTGTTCGCTTGCGGTAGTGTTCCACGCTGGTAGCTTTTCCTAACTGTGTCACGAATACACCATCCAGTGTGTGAACCGAGCTCCATCCTCTTTCACCGAGAATGCGCACACGTATGAGAGTAAGAATGACACATAGTCACGATATGCACGATACAATCTCACTCTTTCTTTTTTTATATTACCTATCTATTGTATACTATATACTTACCCACATATACTTTCTTTCTTTCTAATACGTACTTATTAGCGTCGTCATCAGTTAATCAGACCTGTAACATGCACACAAATATATTGCTAGCCATGAATGATTTCTTCAATTCATTTCTTTCTAGTGATGTCTTTCACACTTTTTAATATTTCATTTCTCGCGATCGTTACAGCGAAAAGAAATATATGACCGACCGACCCTTGCCTCGGTTTCTTTCGCGATTCGCAAAATCTTTGTGTGGAATTCAGGAATTCTTGCGATGCAAGCATAACTCATTTTTTTCTCTACTTTTTATTAATTTTGGTGGATGGTTCGTTCTACCTGCGGTCACTTGTTTCCACTCGTCCCTGGACTGTGAATTTGGATACTGTTGTATGTACCCACTTAGTAAGTACGTTATGAATCGCTTGATTGCTTGCTCAGTGTGCAATGCATCAACAATCTCCTCTGCATCCGAGTACCAAGCGATTGCGTATCACTAGATAAAGGTGTGCATTTCTGATGGTCGAGTACAAACTCAGACGCCCAAATTCAGGGCTGGGGGGGATTGCAACATTTCGTGTATGACGAAATTTCAGAGAGAGGGGGAGAGAGATAACGTAGGTTCTGTTGCTGAGTTTATACTCAATGCCACCGCCTGAGAACGTTATCAATTCATTCGCTGAATGATACGCTTTTGGAATTTGTTTCATGCGAACGACAGAAGTTGGTCGAGGTGTGCATAGCTTTAAAGGTCTGTTTTTCTCTTTACAATCGCCGTCTATAGTTAGACCGTCCGTCCTTACTGCTTTCATGTAAACCACCCTTTAATATCGATTTTTTCTTTTCTTTATATTACATTTAGTCTCTTCTATCGGCAGTTAGTGTCCAAACGCGGGTATGCTAGCAATACTGACGCGTGTAACATTGCCGAAATAATGATTGAGAGTTTCGTGTTCGTTAACGTACAATTAACTCGCGTACCATTGCACCTGTAGCACTGTTACGTGCTTCCTTCTCCTTTCTTTTCGATCCTCTCTAATCTCTTGTACGTTTCAATGCCTAACTTGAACTATTCCAGAATAATGTGCCGGGGTATGGCGACGGCGCAAAGGAGGACTGCAGTGATCTACCTCCTAATCAACGCAAGAAGAGACTCCAGCAGAGGCTGGATGAGATTCAGGCAAAAATACAGCAAGAGACAGCAGCGAGGGACGGTTTGATGAAGATGAAAGGCGTGTACGAGCAGAATCCCGCGTTAGGCGATCCAATGAGCATAGAGGGACAATTGAATCAATCCAGTAACAAGCTGGACAAACTTGGTGCAGAGCTGGCAAAGTTCCACGGCTATCTCGAAGAAGCGATGCGTGCTGGCGTCAGTCTATCCAGGTGATCTTGCTTGTTATGACTTGTTGTTGCTCGCTTTACTGTCTGTCTGTCTGTCTGTCTGTCTGTCTGTCTGTCTGTCTATGCAGAGATCTGGATCAGTGTTCGATTGTACGATTACAATGTTACAGTCCCAGTCAGACGCCGCGGAAACCAACTAGCAATGGGTCAGCAACAAGGCCGCTAAGTTCAAGAAGATCTAGCCATTCAGGAGGAGAGGAAAGTCTATCGAGATCAGCATCCGACTCCAGTGTGAGCAACGCAAATGCCAATCAACCGATGCACAAGAAAAGTGCCCCGGGCACACCGCAACCTACGCATGGGTAAGTTCCAATTGATAGTCACCTGTGTTTCGTCACCACCATCTCGTGGATTCAGTTCAACTCACTCAGTCAGTATCGAACACGCGCACTGCTCTCCTTTTCCTTATTTCGTTTTTCGTTAACGGGAGAATCGTTGAGATAATTGCGAGTCCTAGAACCCGTATAAATACAGATCAGAATTTTTAACTAGACCAATTAGACACGCTTTTCGCTTTACGGTACTGATGCACAGTTCCACGAATAGCCCGGAATCTGGTCTTGGGGAATCGAGGACATCTCTTCCTGGTAGCGGCGGCGAAGAGTACTATGTCGATGAGGTTGACGCTCAACCACCATTAGGAACCTGTAGAGCACTTTATCCTTTTGACGGTACGTCTTACAGCCTCAATTTATTCTGTTCTTCCGTTAGAATTACATACCTACTTGTGTAGGCGTGCTTTTTTCAATTTTACATTTCTGAAATTTGAAAATTATATTTTTAGCAACTAGCGAGGGTTCCATCCCGATGTATGACGGAGAAGAGTTGTACATGATCGAATTAGATCAAGGAGATGGATGGACGCGTGTAAGGCGCATTTCTCAACCGATCGAGGGTTTTGTACCTACATCTTACATAGAGTGTCATTTATATAACACTTAGCCACTTGTCCTAGGATGTTGAACGATTATGAAGTGGAGAATTTTCAGGGAAGCTCATTAACGCTATTCGTTCAATACGGTGTATTGAACGACGATAATAGCAACTGTAAGAGATCTTTCTATCGGGGGTCATGTCTGTTGGTTACTTGGCATGAGATTTCGGAACACTCATCTTGTCGAATCGTGGGCCTAAGTGTTATTAAACGATTCCGTGCAAATGAAACTGAACAATGTGCCAACTTATTTGACTTTCGGTATAGTCTATTCGTCAGACGTTTAGTCAATTACATCTAACACACTTCCCTTTGCTCTCCATCAGCTTATGAAATAAGATATAACGAAAACGAGAAAGACGTTTCACGATTGTGTGGTTCAGCTTCTTTACAGCGAAATGCGTTCGCGATATTCATTTTATATAGGATAATTAAGATCGTAACAATTAACTAAGAACGATGTTACATCCAACCGTATACAAGGGTTTGATATCGGTTGCACGCACTCGGAATTTTTCCGAGGTACTGTACGGTTTTCTGTGAGAAGCACCCTGATCACTGGACAGCCCTGGTTAATGTGCCTCTGTACTTTAGTCGTGCACAAGCAAAACGATTTGCAATTCCGTTAACAGAAGAAAATGCAAATTATAGTTGGCATGTATGAAAAATACACGGTCCACCCACGCGTTACGCATACAATTTACGATTGTTGTAGAACTGTACGAGAGCTTTATCCACCCTTTTTCTTTCGGTATTGACTCAATTATAAAGCAGGCAACTCACAGACAATTCACGTATTATCTCCCTTGATGATCAAGAAACTCATCTATCTCGCAGTGTCTCTCATTTCTTTATCTATCTTTCTTTTTTGCTAAAACTTATTATATGTATGCGCATATAAAAGAAAAATGACGAAGCTATTTTACAATTACTTCGAGTCGTTTTTCACTTCTTTTCTTTACTCGTTGTATTTTATTCTAACATATTAAAGCGACGTTTTCGTTTAGACCGCAAGGAAAAGTGGTGATTAAGTGGTGCTTTGTACAGCAAGTAGATTCCGAAGATTTTGGTTGCCCATCTTTTGTTTATGATGTTGCCTGATGATGTGAGTTTTAGTTAGGACATATTTCTGTACATATTGCAAGGGATATGGGAGGAAGAACGAAGCGAGCGGTACGCGTGTGAGTGCCAGATTCAATGTATCATGCGAAACGATGAATTTGCTTCCATATTCACAAGTAATAAGTGCGAAACGGAGGCGTCGACAGTGTTTTTTAAAGGAACGCCCCTATTTCCACATTATTGGAAGGAAGTTTCGGATTCGCTGATACAAAAGCCTAGATTCGTCCTAGATTCGATTGCGATGTATCGAAATCGTATAGTCGTATATATTCTGGCGTATTAAAAATATGTATATGTATATAATTATATATATATATTATTCTATAATCACTTATTGAAAATTGTAGCTTCGGTATGTAAGACACGCAATTATACAGAAAAAAGCGAAACAAAAAGGATCGGTGACGATTCTTTTTTCTGCCGCAGTTGCTGCCAATTTATTCGCTCCAACTTCTGTCTCCGACATACGTATAGGATGTTTCAAAACTTAATTGATTAATAGGGCTCATATTAAAAATGGAAAGTGTTTCGTTGTTTTTTTACCGAGTTCTACTAATCATTTAAGATTGTACCTGGAATTTTGAAACACTCTGTATTATAATTTTGTAGTCGAGTCTTGCTGCGGTTTCGGGCGGTCACTGGTGCACGCGTCCTTACACACGCAATTTACGAGACTTTCCTTTAACTCTTTTTATTATTTTTTTAAGATTACCGTTAATCGCGGAAAAACGCCGAGGAGCTTGAGAATCGCGAGAGTCGAGACAGTATTTTCGCGTATGTGGTTATCGACTTCGACGGAAAGTCAAATGAGTTATTGTTCACTCGAAAAATCTGATCGCAGATAGATAGGCTGTATCACTTTATGAAAGTGGAAATCGAATCATTTACAGATAATGAGAAAGAACAAATGGTCCGTATGTCTACCTTAATTTTTAATATTAAACCGCGTCCATTCTATGTATATTTTGTGATTTTATATCCACGAACAAGTATTGTAGATAATTAACTCTGTGACTCATCATACGTTTAATTATTATTAATTAATTATTATTGCTATTGAAAAAATATAGGTACTAAACCAATTCAATGCGTTTGAAGGACTTCCTTCACGTGTTATCGTACAAGCCAAATTTCCCGTCTACTACACTCACTTACCTTTACGAATAAAATAAAATCGAACAAGAGGTGAATGTTGAATGCAATAAAAAGAAGAAATCGTGTTTCTTAAAGTATATTGCAACATTTCGCTCGCGGACATTTGACTAGATCACAAATAAAGAGTAATACATCCTGATGCGTGTTGTGCACGTACATATAGCTACGTATAAATTAAATACAAACGTTCTTGCAACATTTTTGCAAGTTCATATATACGTATACATATCTATAAACATAGAAAAGCTGTCAATTCTCACATCATCAACAATTATGGATTTTTCTATCGTTCATGTTTGTTCGCGTTTTATAAAATCGAAACAACGATCGATTATGGTTAGAAGACCGTCGACGATCGATCGCTTGTATCTTGGCAGTCGCACAATTTATTATTATACACAAGTATGTCGCAATATGTGTCAAGTCCACGCATAAAAAATAATAAAACGTATCTTAAATTTACAGGATACTTGTTTGGAGTTAGTAAAAATATGGTAATATGTTTGCATCGATAACTCGCGACGTTATATGTATACATACGGTCATCACAGCGGCGAGTGACAGAGTAGAATCTAGAAAAGAAAAAAGAGAGAGAACACACGATACAAAACGGGAAGAGGAAGCGATGACTGATCGATGTAATATTCGTTCACGAGATCAACGAAGAAAGTTCCAGGTACGCGGCAAGTCTTTGCTGTTTAAGTATCGATCTCGGCGACCATCAATCGTGGAGTTGCAGTTCCTGACGGTCTTTGTCGCTCAATCGCCACGTCGGTTATCGGTCCAGTTATCCACTGTCACTGAACAAAATATTCGCTGTTTCTTCTCTTGATTCACGCAACTACCCGTTCGTGAGCTCTTGAATAATCTCATTATTAGTCAAGAGAAATGAAAAATACACGTTCAGGCGAGACGAATATTCGCCTGTCAACTCCTTTGGCAAATTGTTTTTCTTCAGCCGAAGATCGCTTTCAGATAGTGAGATCTTCCCAGTCTTCAACTTGTCTGGGCGACAATTCGATTCTTATTCGAGTCAAGGTACCAAGAAGTTCGTGCATCCTGCCCGTTAGCGGATTTTGTTGAAGATCAATAAATTCCAGAACAGGAGCATGCCTGAGTCTCTCAACATCTACATCTGAGAGATGCAATGGTCCAGATTAAAAAATTAATGTAATTGTAAGATATTTCTTTACAGCAAATATTCATTATACTTACCAATAATAGAGTTGTTATTAGCAAGAAGCTGTTTTAATTGAGGTATCCGACAAGTAACAGGTGGTAAAGCAATAAAGGTATTATGGGAAATGTCCAGTCTTTCCAGAGCTTGCAGTTCAGAGAGTTCTTCTGGCAGCTTGCTCATTTGATTATGACTCAAATTCAGTTCTAGAAATGATTGAACATTTTACTATTATGATAACATGTTGTAGACTATACAAAAAGAAAACAGGATATTATTAACATATAAAAAGAATTTGTAACAAAGCAATTATGTATATATTGTGTTTACCAGTGATCAGCGAAAATTTTACTGCAAACTTTGGTGGAATCTTTGTTATTACATTTCCAGAGAGATCGCACCTTTTTAATTCTGTATGTCTCATTAAATGGTAGACTGCATCAGGTACTTGCATCAACTGACATTCAGACAGATCTGAAACAATAATAAAAAAGCAACACTGAAAAATATTGTATAATTATTTCTTCAGTACATGAAGTACGTTTAAGATACTTAAATAATTAAGAGAAAGTATATAAAATTTTATAAACGAAATAATCTGTGAAAAAAGTTGGTACAATTGTTACGAAGACTGATCATATGGTTGCATCTCAGACACAACGTTCTTGTCGGATCAACTGTGAAACTAGGTCAGTGTATCAATCGTTACGTGATGATGGAATTGAAATTTTCTTCTTACAATTAGAACAAAGAATTGAATAAAAATGACATCGAAGTTGCATGACATTCAAATAAAAATGCACCCACGTTTGAACGTATACTGCACGATGCACCTGTAGCAGCAAAATGTAGGTCACGAACTAGATCAAAGTATTTACATCGCGTTACGATCAAACTAAACAGAGGAAATTGAAATTCTTTCGCAAAAAGGGATACTAGAGATTCGAGAAGTCAATTTTACGTATCGTCTTGAAAAAACAATTTACCAAGAATCTCATTCTCTTGTGCTTCCTCACAACGCAACACTACTCTCGTAACAGCGTTCGCCATCTTGTTAGGCAGACTGATTTGCTACGAGTTCTCGAATCTGCTGTCTGACTACCCTACCACTCAACATTTATTTTCGCCGAATTTCAGAAATAAATAGCGTTCGTTCCTTGGCCTTGGCATTCATTCTATTTTTCGGACATGTGCGCGTCACAAGCGGGAAACGTAAAATGAACGACAGTAACGTTGTTCTTAAAACATCGTGCGGACTTGAACATTCTTTTTTCGGGCAGTCATGCTTCTCAAGCAACGTGACCGGTAATATTTAAAAATTTGTCATTTGAATTTTAACGCCTCGAAGAATCGCGCAACAAATGCGTTTCAACGGTGCGAAAGTAGATGTGGAACGCTCGTTTGTTTGACATCGCGCTACCAATAAGTAACCTATTTTAACGGCCATCTTTCTTGCGCTTGCGCTTTTAGTTGCAGTTTCGTCGCGCTTTCCTCCGATTCGGGTCGAGTCAAATTTGATAATTTACGTTCTACAAAATGTTTCCACGTAAAACGTCTTCTAAATGCTGTTTTGCTTGTCGTTTAGAAGATTCTACGGTTACAAACGTTGCTAATAAAGCTGTACAAGGTAATATATTGATTATTTTTTTATTCGAAGCTGACCTACTGTGGGAATTCAAAAATTCGTCGGTGCAGAAACCGCCGTTGTTCTTCAAATACATTTCAAATTATTTCGAAAGGATTTATCATTGGTTGGAATTTGAACGTTATTAACTGAACAAGTTAACTGAGCAAACCGACTATGTTTTATCGCTTGTATTGACAGTGACGATGACTTTTTGTAATAAAGTAGCAAACAACTTTGGTGGACAAGCTACCGTTTAAGGTTACGTTTCCATACATGGTGGCGCCCCTTGTATGTACCTGTATTCACGTAGCCTCAGCTACATATATTCGTATTTTACCGCGTCGCGTCGCATCATGTCGCCACGGAACGAATACAATCTTCCGATTGTTGCCTAGATAAAATTATTATTCGTGCCTACTTATTCATAATTAAATGGAAGTGGAAAATCTATTAGCTTCCAAATAAACGGTATATATTCCGACGAGTTGGTGTACCTTATGTGTCGAACATATACTAACACAGATATTTTTTTACAGGAAGCATTCCGAATGAACGAGGAAACTGTGAGCTGAGTCATTCGTTGAAATATGGATTTCCGGTTTTGGAATCTAGCGGATAAGTTAATTTGATGACTTCTAATAGATGTGATGGTGAGTTGGAGAAGCTTTCACTGATCTTAGTTTATTTAAAGAGAATGACGTAAATAGACAAATGACGGAATAAGCGATTACATGTAAAAAGGATCAGGAAGAAGGAACGACTGTTGCGTGGCATGCAAAGCGTGTACGACCACGTTGCCAAAGCCCCATAGCAGTTCACTATTCCGAGAGTGACCTTTTCTCTGGACGAATGCCTCCAAAACGTGCAAGAAATCTTCCCTGTTGATGGACCGTTGACTCATAGATACACGCGCGACAATATTGTCTCGACAACATTCTGAAGACGTTGAGTGTCTCGAAATAGAGTGCTGTCAATGGCTACTTATTGAAACAGAGCACACAGTTTTAGCTCTTTGAAACTATAGTAGATATGTTTTCGTTAATCCGATTTCACGCATTTTCCTCTACCGTAACTTAAAAGGTGAGAGAAACTGTGCAAAAGGCATTGAATTAGCGTTATTCAGTTCTCTCCGAATCGGAGAGAATTCGGTTCTATCATTTCTACGTTATTTAACGGAGAGTCGTGAAATTTGCGCTCTTGTGCTCAAACTGCGGCCAATCGCGGTACAATCGCGGTGCAATCGCGGTGCCAACCGCAGCATGCTCGCGCTTTAAAGCCGCGCTCACGCAAAAACAAAGCGGGTGCACAGGTTCGAGCCGTCGCGGCACGCGGCTAGCCTAAGGAACAAAGACCGGACATGAATTGTGCAACACAATGTTTATCCAACCAATTATCTATGCTAGAGCCTTAACCAAGCATTTCACTTTTATTCCAATTGATGCCGCGGCGAAGAACACCGCCATGCCACCTGTTACGTGTGGCTACTTGATGTGTTTAACTAGTATCGAGCACCGTCGCTATCCACCTAGTTCAGCGCGTTGCATTGAAATAGAAGAACGCAACGGTTTTAGCGTTATTCTATTATATGTAGAAATACGTGACATTAACAAGGAGAAATTACTCAAAGACTAGCACTCGACGCAAAACGCATCGATTCTCGTTGAACCATCGTTAAACCATCTGAGGTGGGGAACTCGAAGCCGAAACGTTTTCTTCTCGAGGATCACTAACAAGCGTTATTACAGAGACACAAACGTCCAACGACTGTTTGATCGTGCTTGCAAACTATCTCTCGCTCTCGTTTTCTCCGAGAGACTTTCGCCAGTTGCCGATTAGAAATCTCGTGTTTACTTTTCACGGCTCGATCGCGGTACGACTGAAGAACCAGTGAAAAACGAGGGCGAACGTTCTACACGGAGGAGCACGAAATATTTCATTTGAGGGTGCAGCAGGAGGAGGATATTTAGAGGATTTCATAGACAATCGAGATTCTGTTCGCGGATAGAAATTGAAGCAAGGTTGCAAGCGAAAAGGCAGCGAGAAAGGACTGAAATTTATCTAGGTGTACGGATAAGGCAAGCGCCGAGACTCGTTTTATCCTTCGCTTCGAATCAGGAAGTCAACCTGACGATATACCCTGTGCTCCAGAAGCAAGCTGAGCGTTCCTCGACGAGTTTACCGATTCTGACTAGAAGCGTCAACGTTCCCCGCGACGCGCGAGAGAATTTGTCACGGTAGTTTGAAAGTCGAGCTCGTTACGGATCGGTCGAATCAACGAATCAAGGCCGGGTAGAAACACGTATCAAGTTGCCAACTTTATTAGTCATCTAACTGAACGATTTTTAAGGTCGCCCCGATGACACGTGTCTGTCAATTTGCATTGTTCCCTTGTACCTTTTCAATATCGAGGCTTCTGTTTCAGGGTTGACAGAGACGATGATCGTTACCCGAAGAAATACCTCTGTTATGTACAGTCTATTATACAACGGTCTATCATACGATGCTTTCGTGATTTTGCACGCATTACAAAATTACTTTCGATTTTTATCGTGATAACGACAGTCTCAGTTGCATCACTGTCAAATTTATCGAATCGTCGCGATCACTAACAGCTCGCTACAAATTGGTTTAAATCTAAATGTTTTGTTGTTGAGAAATTTGGGAAATTTGTCATAGATTTAGCAAGAAAATGAATCATCGTCGTATGCAACTTGTAGCATTGTCCGATATATCTTATCAGCAAAGTCTTTATCTTCGCATCGATGATTAAAACTACGCAGTGCAATCTATTTTGTATTCGTGGAAGTTTACGTGGTTTTCGTCAAAAAGCAGCAAGAGAGCAGAGGATTTGCAATTTGTATTAGTGAGAAAAGGAGTAAGCAGATAGCAGATTTGTTGCAGAAGATACGTTGAAACGTCAACTGCTATATTATGTCTTCCAGAAGAAAGTGCAGAGGATAAGTTGATCCATTGGCACATTATTCAAAGAGAAAAAGAGGGAAAGAGACATTATTCAGTCAGAAGTTTTTTGAGGTTCAGTGGATTGAATAGAATGATTAATGATATCTGTGTGTCGCGATAGTTCTGACCTACCTAAATTGCAATTGTCCTGAGCCTCTTCGCATCGAGAAACTACCCTGATTATCGCCCTGCCTGCCAACTGTACGCAAACGGCCATGGCCACGTTCCTCTCGCCTTGCTCTTGAGAGATTTGCTGCACTTCCTCGGCATTGTACGCGGGTGGTCTCATCTCTTTTGTGTCAATGAACCTTGGTCTTCGCAATCGTAAGAAGAAAGAGAAAGTAATCCTTCGAACTTCTCTGATCACCGTCTATGCTCCTAGCAGGTGCACAGTGATCGAATATATGCGTTTCTACGTCTTTCTCTATTTCTTGAAATATCGATATCACTCCCTTCCGCTATCAGGAAACAATCATGTTTTAAGTTGCAGCCTGCCCTTCTACACAAAGAACGTAGGTACCACCAACTTTTCCGACAGAACGGTTTTTCCGAGAATAGAAGCGATCTTCAGCGTGAACGTCGCGAGGAGAGTTTGACGTGTTCGCGCGAGTTTGCCCTCTGGAGCATCGAACGGTGTGTTCGATCTTTCACAGAGGACGCGATCTCTGTTTTTCTTGTACTCGAGAGTTCGTAGCAACGGCGACGAGAGTATCGAAACGAGAGCGTTTCAGGTGACGCTGGCTGGCACTGACGCGCGGAACTGCACGCGGGTGCTATTTAAGCCTTCGCCGCGGCCGCGGCCGCGACTGCTAGCGACGGCGGCGCTCCCACCAAAGATGCATCTCGGATCAGCTGACTACTTTGTTTCGATTCCCTCTCTTTGTTTGAAAAGAATCGTAGACACGCGTGTGCGCGACCAGGTGCAACTGCATCGGCCTGCAATCTATCGAAACTGGCGTTGTTCTTGTCGCAAGGTCGCCACGATTGGCTCGCCGAGTTCCACGCTCTCGCGAACGGAAACGAGTCGTAGACGTCAGATCGAGAAGTCTTTTCGTGAATAGATCGACATTTCCGCATCTGGCTTCTCCTACACTCGATCCATGCGACATTCATGTTTCTCCGTTAGAGAAACAAACGCGGATCGACCGAAGGTCTCCGAGATGGTTTGTCGATGGAAGCAGGAAAAGAACCGCGAAATGCAAAAGTTCTCGCTGCGCTGTATGACTCAGCTAGAATTACACGGTCTTTGGAAACCGACCGTGTCCGCTTAGAATGGATTAGAAGTTTGGAAAGTCGCGTTTACTCCTGAAACTGAACTTCCTGCACCGTTCAATTCCGAAATTCAGTTGCCTCTTCTTCTTTTCCGCTTTCTTATCATATTTCATTCGTGGCGCGAGTAGGGAGACCGACCTAATCTGTTGTCGATTCCTCTTCGATCCATCTCTGCGAAAAGATTGTGTAATCGAAAGCATAAAGTATAAAGGAAGCGTTCTGCGATGGAATAAGGTGCTGGAAGAAATTATACAACGTTTTGCAGGTCGATTTCTCGATTGTCGTCGGTTGGATGTGCGATTGTATAATTCCATTGCGGGATTACGTAAACGTGTAATTAGCGAGCGCACCTCGCGTCTATAAGGATGAGGAAAGAAATGGAACGCGTTCGAGTTTAACGCGCTTCCGGCCCGAAAGCGAAAGCTTTGTCCCGTTTACTCGCGTCCGCGAGCGAGAAGAAATATTCGCTAAAAGCGTTGTTCAAAAACCAAGGTCGAAAGCACGACGAAGCCGCGCGTTCGGCGTTTTCGTTCGGCGTTTTCGTTCGGCGTTTTTGTTCGGCACGATGCCTACTGCGCCATCGCGACGATCATTATTGCCACCATCCAGATAGCGTCAGCTTTTCCAGTCAGATCGTTCTTCTTTTCGTTGCTCTAGAAACGACGCACACGTAAGCAGTACGCATGAAAGCGATGTGTATTTCATTACGCTCGCGAATCCACAGGTAGAGAGCGATAAGAGATCAAATAGTTGAAAAGGAATGGACGTTACCTTTAGAGATGCCGGAACCGTAAGCTCTAGAGAGATTCGTTAAGACGTTTGCCTAATTTCCAGAAGCAGTCCCGAAAGAGCTTTCACCCTCTATGCAAAGAGAAACAAGCCAGCTGTTTCCGAGGCAATTACCGAAGTGATACGTTTCAAAATTAACAGCGTAGGAGTACGTGCATACCCATTTCGTGGCGGCGCGAGCCAGTCGTGCGTCTGGAAAAACTGGCAGAATTGCCAGCCACATGTCGTTCTCGAACAAAACTGAATGCCGTGCATGCGTTTCGGCTTCGGCGCATTAAAAGCAACGTTTCTACCGCTTTCTTCGAGGACGGACCTCGTCTTCTTCAGAGATAGATATGTACGTATGTATACAATAATCGTTTGAAATGGGAAAATTCAAGTTTCGACTGACAAGCATCACGAAGAGGCTGCTCGAAATCGATCCGTCAAACTAGCAATCGATCGCGTCCTTTCTTCTTCAGACGCGAGAGGACTTTGCTCTCCATTCATCGTGGAGGCAAGTACCCAACAGGGATAAAATGTTTATACGATTCTTCGGTATGTTTGGCACGTGGCCAGAGGATACTGCGCGTGCATTTCGCGGACGAGAATAGAATCGCGAACCAAAATCCCCCATGAGTTCTCTTTTCTCGTGTTCGTATTGACTCTCTGTCGTAGAGACGCGTGGGATAAAAGCTCGCGCCGTGCCGAGATCGATGTACGCCGGTGCTCGTACACGTGTGCGCTGTGCTCCTCTATTTCTTTGAGTATACACATCAATGTGATATACCCCAAATACATCGGAGCAGCCATGATCGATTAAATCCGTATTAACGAACGTTCGTTGATTCATAGGTACTCAGAGGACTTTGTTGTCAGTGACCTCAGATGTGAATATACAGCACACCAAAATTATCCAAAGATTGTACTAGTTGATCAGACAACAAGATATTCTGTTCAACTAGATATTTCGCAGGACGCTCGTTTCGAGTGGGATCTTTCTTAAAAAAAATCATAAACATAAAACCTGAAAACATCTGTATCTTTTCCAGCAACTCAGATACAACCTTCTTTTTGTGTTTTACAAAATATCTTCTATCTATCTTTGTAATAAATACTCGATGATTTTGCGTTTCCAAAAATGATGCGCAATTTTATATCCGTCGACTGAGATCAACTAGCCCTGATTTTACGCCAACTGTGGTTTGCCAGCGCGTGACAGAAAGAAACATCACGTTCCACGAATAATCCACGCGCAACAAAATTTCCTCGGCACGTGAAAAATAACGAGGTACAAAAAGAAGGGGATACCGAGAAAGAGAGATTGAAATGATACGCGTAAAGTGCGAGAATCGAAACTGGTTATTCCAAAAAGGATTTGTACACGTGAAGTCGAACTGGACCAATTCTCGAGATTTTCGAACAAAATTTTCATCATTTTCGCAGCGTAAATGATAAACAGAATTTTCCACTATTTCTACGCGGCAGTATTCTCTTTCGTCGCAGTTGCGTTTCATTAAGCAAAAAATATCGAGAGACATCGCGAGCGAGTCTGAAACGCGAACGTTGGCCCTATAAAATCGTTTATCTTTGACGTAAATTCTTTGTGTGGCAGCCGGCAACTGCGTCTCCGTTTTTCGACTATTTTCATATTTACCAAGAAGCCGGATGAACGAAAACGTCGTTGATAGTTATAGGCGCGTCTCATTTCGTTCGACCTCGATTTTCATCACGCCGCGCCGATGAAATACTCCCAGTTGGTAACAATATAACAAGATTTCCACGTGAAAATAATCATTCTGTGGAGCAACTTCCTCGTTTGCCTTTCTGTTAAACGATGCAAGATTTAACCAATGATATCGTGACGCTCATTTAACAATCTATATTCATTTTGATATATTTGTTTTACATTTTAACAATGAGTCGTAATATCCTGCTAAGCTGCGAAATATATATCAATACTTCGGCGTTCGGTGTTACCACCTATGGATGGAATCCTATCGAATCGTATGTGTGTATATAAACGCAATACACCTGTCGATAGTCGATAATCAAACATGTATGGAGATCAGTCGCGAATTCATTTGTTTCGTTGCAGCTGGTTTCCGCGATTATTAGAACGCCATTGTCGACAAAAGATGAATAAAAGAGAAGGCAAAATGCATCGAATCGCTTAATCTTATACATATGTATATTATACTCTATATTGATATGAATGAGAATAATTCCTGCTATTGAACATTACGTTTAAGTATCTAGTGGCCCTTTACCTTGCACTTCAATTCAAGACATTATTATTTCCGTTTTCCCTAACTACTCTAATATATTATTCGAAATATTTGATGCCCATAAACACACCTGACGATACATTGTACTCTGTGTGCCATAGATATACATAGAATCTCTAAATAGAAGTCTTGATATTTGGTGTTCTCTGGTAAGCTATAATAAACGGTATATCACGATCAAATCCATGAGTATTACTTCGAGGCCTATTACACGAATGACGAATATCGCTGAACTGAGAAAATCGTTAATCTTTAAGAGACAAATTTGGGAAGTACATGTCTCTATGTGTGCATGTATATCTCTACATACGAATCTCTAAAACAGATATAATTGATCAAATTGATGGCCATTTACTATAAAGCGCGAATCGGTAATTATTTCAGTTTGTCCTTGTAGAAGTTGGACCCGTTAAGACTCCTTGCTCGCCTGTGATCGATCTAATGCTTCCTGTGCGTGCTGCAAGCCAGCACAATAGTGCAGAAGCAAAACGCTTAACGCTTGCACCCGCAAATCGCTCTGAGCGATCAACTTAATACTATCCACTTCGCCGCTCTGCGACAGCTCTAATCTTGAGGTAGTTTCTGCGTCGAGCGCTGTCTTCAGCTTCCCCATCTACAGAAGTTTCGGAAGATGATCGATTAGTTGCAACTGGCTAGTCGAGTAGTTCTATTTATGATTGCTTACCATATCATTGATCTTCTCAACACGGTCATGTGGTTCCAAGTATTTGTATAAAAACTTGCCAGTGTCTTTGGCCCTAGACATAAGACCATCGTCCAGATCCCCAGCTACCAGAGGTGCTGCCACGCTTGGTTCAGCACCCTCCAAAAGATCAGGACTTATGCCCAAGCCTCCGACCAACGAATTCTAAATGTTTCAATAATTCAATCAGATTCGTCGGAACACAGTATGTAATCGTACGTGTACGTATTCGATTCTTGACCCTAGAGAAAATGATGCGCCTGGCTTGCAACTGATAGCTAAGAATGCGAGAAAAGTAATAGAACTGAAGCGTTCATCTCTTATTGCATTGTACGATGTCACATGTGATAAGAAGCGTAGCGGTGACGACGTGTAATTCTGCGTGTCCGTTATCCCAAACAACAACGAGAATTAGTGCCATGACCAACAGAAAAATCGGTTTACAAGAAAAGGGAAAAATGTGAGCTGGTTTAGATAGAACTTCTCAACGTTTATGTATAAAGTTGTAACCATGTGCAAAAGTGAACGCGAAGCGAATGAAAGAATCGAAGCTTGAAAACTGAACAGTAAGTACCTTAAATCCACAAGCGTGATCAGTTCATTGCAAAGTTGCTGGTGTAATGAAAAAGACAAAGAGACCAAGGATAGAGCAGAGAAGGTACAAAATTGTATTTTCAATGATCAAATAAAGAGATCATTCGCGTTATATTATTAACAACTGCAATGATTGTATAGGAGTGAAATATCGAAGTCAATCTGATCCTTCTCCGTTCCAACTGAAGAAATCTGTGGTATTAAATTCTACCTTGCGGGATGCACAGGGACTTGGGGGAAGACTTCTAGATGCCAGACCAGTACCGGAAGCCGGTGGGGCCAAGCAACTGGTACTCCCAGCCTTCTTCAGGCCCAACAGAGTGTTAGCTATACTAGCCTTCATGGCCATCATAGTTGCACCCTGATTAATCGACCAATGGATTTCAAATTGATTAATGCTTTTAAGTTTGTCCCGTTATCAGATATCCGATAAAAAAGAAGCTATTACAACGGAGCAGTCATGCTCTTTTTTTCGACTGATTTACTTTCTGTGCAAGGATACTTCTAGCTTGTTAAATAATAATAAAAGCAAGTGATTTATTCACTTACAATGTTCACAAATACTCAACGTTAAAAGCAAGGTCAAGGTGCAAACCTACAAAAAAACCTTCACCTCCCTATACGTATATGCGGATGATCGGTTTTATTGGCAACAATTAAAAGTGAGATCACACTTAACAGCTCTTTCTTTTTTCTTTCCGTTTTTCTTTCCTTTTTTCTTTCTTTCTTTCCGTATGCACAGAGCAACAAGAATACTCTGTGAGTATTTCAAGTATACATTATGTGCCCGGAAATTGCAATTCCTTCATTATAGTATCACGGATCGTACAATCAAAGATATGACTAATAAAGTGTAAAGATATGCATCGATTACTTCTCTCTTAAAAATCTAATCTTCTGACGATTGAATAATAAATATTTATCTTTCAAAATTAATAATACAATTTGTTTCTCGATAAAAATATAATTACAAACTCGATGAAGTTTCATTTACGAAATCTATCTTGAAATCCTAGACTATCTTTGAATATAATCATTGCTTCTGGAATGTGATATTGGATGGAATCACCAACTTCTTGTCACAGCGAGTTGGTAATACCATTTTCGTATAAGAAAAACTTTGACTACGTCTTGAGTACCTGTACATTATCTTCGCAACTGGTTAGAGAAATCTCTGGACCTGACTCCCCGGCAATAGTATTAGGCTCTATTTCATCGCTTTCTAATGCCATCGTTGCTATACTTTCTGCTCCACATGTTCCCGATGCTTGACAGCGAACCTCGCACTTTTTATGACATACCATGCCACAATCTCTGCATTGTACAGCATCCTTCAGCCAAATCTGAGGAATTGAGATACTAGTTGTAGCGATTAATCTAAAACATATATATGAAAAAAATAACTATAAAAAGTAGAACCTTCTTCGTACAAAAGTCGCAATGTGTTGCTCTATGGAAATGTGTCCTAATAAAGTCGTGCATTTTCTTGTCACTAATTTCTTCACTCAGCGTTGGTTGTGTCTTGGCAATTTCTACATTTTCCTTCTTTCCAGCATCACTAACTATACGATGATTTGGATACATAGATTCCCAGACATAAGATAGTAAAATGTCGCCATAACAAAGAGTTGGATCAAATCCTGAATATCCTTGTAGCTTTGTGTGGACTGACGTCAAAGAAGCTTTTCAAAAAGTATATGGTTTTAGTATAATTATAATAATAATATAGTGGAGACTACATTCACAGCTGTTTGATATATCGCAGTACATACCACTGTCGGGCGGTAACAAAGCGTGGCATTTAAGATAATGACCAGTTGAAGATGTGTAACATTGCGCTAGTATTAGTTTCATCGGCACGTTTATGTATCCTAACAATTTTGCTGGAAATTCTTCGCCTCTCACACGACCCCATACGCCTATATTTAAGTACTGCAGCTCGGAGTCAATTTGAAAGTTTCTAGATTCCTCAAATGTAATCAGAGAAGCATATTCCTTTTCTTTCGTAGTGTAATATAGATCCGATATATTTGGTATGTAATTGTCTTCACCGAAACAAAATTGAGAACTGCTCGATATAGTTGATAAATTTGAAGTAGTTGAAATTTTCCTAGAGGGTGTAGAATCAGGCGTTTGAGCAGTATCGTCTGCAGTATGCGCGCTACTCTTTCTTCTTCTGAACAATCTGCTACCTATTTCCTGTTTCTCACCAATTTCATTTTCAGAATCTTTTAAATCTGAAAATTTGATCTGGCTTTCAAATTTCATTTTGCTGCTATCTTCTGTGTTAGGCGTATCTCCTTTATTCATTAGAGAATCACTTTTTAATGTTTTTCTATCCGTTCCTTTTTCCGCAGTTATTTTTTCGCTGTCCAATTTCATACTAACTTGTTTATCCAAATCCGCTTTGGAATACTTTCTTTCAACTCTTATAATGAAACGCCTTTGCACAGCATTTTTCACAAATTTAGCTACTTGATTCATATTAGAAACTTTTTTACCATCTACTGCTACTAAAATATCGCCCTTTCGCATCTCAGCTATTCCTGCAGGACTTCCAGCTACTATAGTTTCGACTAGTACGCAAACGTGACCTATTTCTGGCACCAATTCTTGTTTAAATACTACACCCAATTGCTGAGAACCAACTTTGCTAATAATTAAATCCAACACCATATAAGGAACTCCAGTATATTGAGTCAAATATACCCAGGGTGTTGAGTCTATGCTTATCGTGCAATAAATTTCAATCTGTGATTTGTCTTCTGCATGAGGCATAAGAGATCCAAAATTCAATCTACTTACTTCCAGCAATGACACCTCTAAGTAACCTGGTGTCAATTGCATGTTGGCAACCTAAGCAGATATTTCATACAATTTTATAATTTCTTTTATATTTTTACAATTGCGCAGAATATAAAAACGTTTCAAAACACTTCTTACTTCAGATAAGTCTACGGCTTCGTCGTTCAGTCTGCGGAAGAATGGCTTATAACGCAACTTGTAGCGAGGTAGTGTATGTTTCCGACGTACGGCTCTTCGAATTTGTCCCGTGATCAAAGAAATGATCTGTGGTTGTAATTGACGACCTTGAAATTGAGACTGCACTTCCAACTCAAGTATAGGCTCCGAATAAAAACTTAAAGACCAGTGAGTGTATGGAACGCGCGTAAATTGTAATCTAGCTCTGCCGCTGATACGTTTCACTAAAAAAGTCATTAATGAAACATAACAGAAGGTTCTTAAAACTTTACAAATGATGTAGACTTTCCATTTATCTGCATATGTACCTTGTAAAGCCATATAAGCAGTTTTGCCTAATAACATCTTAACATCTATTGATAATTGAAAATTCCCAGAGTAATGTAAATCTAATGATAAATCCAGTGACTCCAGCAAACCTGTATCAGCATCAATCTTTGAATCTGCAACTTCTAAACCTTTTATTGTGGGAAATTGGGAACCCAGATTTAAATCTCTCAACTGAAACCATAAAAGCATCATTATTCTTTTTACTTCTGTTATTTATGTTGTTTTGTTTTATTTACCTTCACACTGTCCAACAATTTGCCAGTTGTGGATTGAGTTAAGAGTTCTTTAAATTCATTATTCAATTTTCTATACAGCCATAGGCGAACTCGTTCTGCATTTCTTAATTCATTGAACAGAAATTGCAGTGTTAGGTTTATCGCCAAGTTTTCGTTACCTTGGCACATACCTTGACGAGCCATACTTATTGCAGAATTTGTCCTTTCATCTTGAATTTTACTAAGTAATTCCTTAGGTAATTGAGCCTTGCCATGATGGATTGGTCTTTTTGACGGACTTACTTCTGGTGCTTCCTCCAAATACTTTTTGAATAAGTAAAATTCCAGCACAAGTGTACATATTATACCACACACAAATGTAATCACAGATATGCAAACAAATTCAAAAATGTTCATATTAAAGTCTCACTTAAAGGAAACTTGGTAGCTTCCTCAATTAATCTTAATGCTTCCACTACTAAAATCGAGAAATATCAAGAAAAAATTGTAGAAATAGGTACTCTCTTGTGTAACAAGAAACAAAAGGATATGTAAAAAATATAAAATGTATTTGGAAGTTGGTTCTTTTCCAATTAATGTTTACATAAATATATTCTGCAACATTCGTTTCTAATATTAGGAACTCCTGTGATATCTACGTTTTTTAACAATCGTTAAAAAACTCTATTGTTTCTGTAACGCTGCATTATATTATTGTGAATCACCCATTTCTCGCAGATCAACAGTTATTCAGAACACTTTCACTTATCATTATTGTGATTAAAATTCATGGCATTTTTATGATGACATAAATAAATTTCATAACAAATGAAAAAAGTACACATTCAAAAAAAATCAGTCGTACGAAACATGTCGGAAAATTTAATAACGCCGGTGATAACAGGTGAAACGTATGATGACAGTTTTCTATTGATCTCGGCAGCCATGTTAGTGCCAGACCAGGCAAGCTTGTCAATTTGACAGAATCTGCGATTGTCAATCTCATGTGATATCGTAAGAACTTTCAAAATGTTCACATTTCCTGAATTCTTACGTCGTATTAAACTTTAATACAACATACATGTAGGTACTATTAATGTTCATTAAGTATGTTTGTTATATACGCCGCTACAAAATATGATTTGTATGTACAACAAAGATTTTTATCATAACCTTTGATTGGTATAGATTATCGTGAAAGAATGAACGTAACAGTACTAAAGAGACTGACTATTTCTTTTTAATTAAGCACTGCTTGTTATTCTATATGCAATATTAGGTATATTTGATTACTTATGAGATAGTAGGTACCCAGAGATGCTAGATACTACTTATTGCGTATAGTATATGATCAGCTGATTGAACTGGATAGAACATAAATCTGCATTTTTATATTATATACATATATATCATATATAATTATTTACAGGTTTAACAAGAAGAAGAAAGTTGCTTATTTTTATGTTTACATTTTTAGAAACATAAAACACGATTCTAACCTTTGTAAACACTGAAGAACACTTTCGCAATTTTGTATGCTTTTTAAATAAATCTAGAGTATTTGATAAGTATGGCTGCTTTAATGAAGAAAAGAGTTTTAGCAGAATTTACACAAAGCCAGGTATTTATATTTTCGATTTTTGAATTTTTTCTTAATTCTGATGATTATCTTTTCATAGGTTACTACTGAACCACCGTTAAAAAGATTGAGAACATTAAGGCTTGCATCTAGTACAGGAAGTAAAAATGGTATAGAAGGCAGCTCAGCATTAGCGTATATAGAATGCCTTGAAAAATGCAAATGTGGCAATGATGCATTGCAACTTCTTGTTCGTATCTCTGATACCATAGCATATATCTCTCCAGAGGATGTACCTTCAGTTGTGAAAAAGTTATCAGAAAGATTTGCTATAGAAACAGAAGCAGCAGTTCGTGCAAAAATTCTTTGGATATTTGCAGAATTGGGAGAAGTAACAAATGATTCAACAGAAAAAACACGAATTGTTACAGAAACATCTGAGCTCTTACGAAATGAAGAATCGCACAGAGTAAAAAACCAAGGTTTAGCAACATTGTTGAAGTTGGGAGATTATCATAGGTATTAGAAATATTGTCAAGTTTATCAATGTTGTGAAAACTCGCTGAATCTTTAATTTACAGGTCTTTGGTATTAAAAATTGCTCGTGAGCATTTGCCAGACACTTGGCATGGTGTACAAACACGTTGTCTTTCCATTATTGGTAGATACTTGACCGCAAATACTGCAGATGATACTTTGGTATTGGTTGGTAATTATGCACGTTCTCAAGATCCAAGAGTTCGTGCACAAGCATTTGAAACAATGGCAGAACTTCATTCTCATAGAGGATGCAGGCTACCAGCAAGTTTTTTTGGAGAAGCTTGTGCTGCGCTTCGAGATGATTATGAAATTGTTAGAAGAGCTGTACTTAAACTGATATGGCTCTTGGGCAGAGAATATCCTGAAAAGTATGTAATATATATTTATTTCATAACTGAAGTGTACCAGTTTAATTATTATTATTATTATGAAGTTATGGCATATTAACTGTTCGTATTTTATAGCATTATTGTTGGAGCAGATGGAGAAGATTTAAGGATGGTAGACTGTGCATTTTCCCAAATTTGTAGTCTTATGGGTGATTTGTCTCCAAGAGTCAGAGCATCGGCAATGTTACTTCTAGGGACAATGAAGGGTGTATCCCAAAGAAACATAGAACAAGCATTAGATAAGAAACAAAAAATTGTAGAAGCAGATAGGCCAGAAGTAGAAGAGAAGAGCGGTTCCTGTGGTGCATTTATTCATGGTTTAGAAGACGAGTTCTTAGAGGTAAGTATTGTACATAGCTACATAATTGACATGTTAAAAATTCATAAATTTCACTTAGGTACGAACCGCGGCAGTGGAATCACTTTGCACTTTATCTTTGGAACATCCAAATATAGCCAGGATTGCTTTAGACTTTATGGTAGATATGTTCAATGACGAAATTCAAGATGTACGATTAAGAGCTATCGAATCGTTAAGAAAAATGTCTGCGAGCGTCACGCTTCGCGAAGATCAATTAGAAACAATATTGGGTGCATTAGAGGATTTTTCAGGTGAAGTGCGAGAAGGTCTGCATGCTACTTTAGCTGCTAGTCGGCTCGCAACAAGAAACTGTCTTCACATGTGCGTGAATCGTCTTTTGGATAACTTAAGTCGTTATCCACAAGACAAAGAAAGTATCAGAAGCTGTTTAGCAGCACTAGGAGCTTCACATCCATATTTAACACTACCTTTAGTACCTCAACTTCTTGGAAGACATCCCTTTTTCGATACACCAGAACCGGATGTTGATGAACCGTCTTGTATCCTTTATATTACTTTCCATCGTTAAATGAACGTAATAATGTTATTTCTAATATCCTTAACTATAAATATTTATAACAGATGCAAGCGTATTAGTCTTGATATTCAATGCTGCACTGCATTGTCCAAGTATGCACGCACTTTTTACAGAGCATGCATCAAAACATTATCACTATTTACGTGACACCATGCCACATTTAGTTCCCCGTTTACGACCGTCTATAACCAGTGGTCCAGGCTTTGGAAAAGAAGATACAACCGATGACGAAGCTGAGCGTGGAAAAGAATTCCTGGAGAAAGTGGTGACAGGTGTCGAAAATGCAAGACCTGGTGGCACAGTTTACACTCAGTTTTTAGAAGCAGCCGCTATTGATCTTGATCGCTTAGCAGAAATGGATTATCGTATGGAAGGAGCCGCACGGTTCACTGCTCTTTATGTGCGGTGTTTATTACTCTTGAAATCTGTGTTGAAAGAATTCTCGATATCATCAGCAAATTCAATATCGACGAGTCCTTTACCGAACTCAACCACTAACGTTTCGGTTCTCCTTCAGAACACTCAAAAGTATTTACTCAGTTATTTCTTAATATGCCTATCGTATAAACGTTGTTTTATCAATCAATTTTATCAAATTTACAGATTGCAAAGATTGTTCAGTGGTTTGAGCGAAAGTGACGTCATTCTGGCTAACGATGTATGGCTAAAAGCATTAGCGGTGGAATTGATTCGAGTGACAAGAAGTGCAACGGGAAGAAGCGCTCTTCCACTAGCTCGTCACTTTTTATCCGAAGCTGACACTCTGCCCCAAGATACGACGAAACTACCGTCTTTCTCAAAGTCTCTTGTTCTTCAGATCCCAACTTTGGCCGATATTAAACCGGGATCATTAACGCGACTGCTATTACCGTTACTTTTAATGCCAGCCTCACAAGGAGAAGAACGACTTCCAAGACCACCAGTATCTACTCGATTCTGTAGAGCAATGATCGAAGAACCGAGAGGTGACGCTGATGCTGCGTTGAAATTCACCGGAGGTCTTCTCTTAGGAATCCCATTGACGGCAAAAATATTCAATTTACGGGATCCTAGTATATTACGTATTAAATTAAGGCATCCTGATCAACAAGTACAATTATTATTACCGCGGCGATCGGATCTGCGAATGCAGAATATAGAACAAAACGATTATAGATTAAAGACTACAGTCCTACTTTCGCATCAAGTCTGGATGGAAGCTTGTAATGTAGAAATATCTCTTGCACTTCTTGTACCATCTTCAGCTGTATGTACACATTCTCCTCTCGACGACCCGTGTGTTATCGATCTTTGTAAACCAACGAAAGTATCAATTGCACCAAAGCCTATCAAGAGAGGTATTTGAATATATTTTTATACAACAATCAGTTTTATAAAACATGTTTCTTGTAAATAAATTCAAAAGGTACTAAATCGCTTCAAATTTCCTCTTGTTATAACATGGGTATAACAATATTTTTAAATCGACAATGTTTGCTCCTTTCCGTAAAGACTAATTATAATACACGATTCGAAGTAATGGAGTATCATGAAATTATCTTGTCTTTTTTCTAGAAAAATAATTTGTTTTTAAATTCGATATAGTTGATTAGATACTTGTAGATCATCGCCAACTGGAGAAAGAACTTCCACTATAATTAAAAAAGAAAAATAGCGTTACTTCAATTAATTGTTCAAATGTTTCTTTATGTTTTAGGATATTTTAATCGCGTACCTTGTAAACACAGGAGGTTTCTCTGCTTCTGGGCTTTTTTGAGCCAGATTACCGAAAGTCAGACCACCCGATTGGTTGGCTAAAGATTCGAACGTAGTACTACCTCCTACATTTCCGAAGACTTTTGACATGTTATTATCTATAGGAGCAGGACTTCCTCCCATTGTAGGTGGGCTTCCAAATGCTAGTTTGGTCAGTTTTCATTCAATTTAATATAGTTGAGTACAAAAATATAAACGATTAGTGACATAAGACTTACCTGGAGGAGTAGGACTTGCTCCAAATGCTGTTGCTCCAAATCCGCCACCGAAAATAGGTTTTGAAGCTCCAAATGCAGGTGGTGAACCAAATACTGGTTTATTATCAAACGAAGGAGCTTGCCCAAAAGCAGTTTGTGCTGCCAAGACAGGCTGTTCCATCCCCATTGGCGCGATGTTAGCTCCAACATAACCAAATACAGATGTAGATCCAGAAGATGCTCCTGAAGTAGTATTAGCTGCTGCACCACCAAAGAAAGATCCCGTGTACGATGTTCCACCAAATATGGAACCAGACTTTTGTGTATTGTCAAAAATAGATTTCTGAGGTGTCCCAAACGTATTTGTCGGAGACGCGTATTTATCGAAGATGGAACCAGTAGAAGATGTTTGAGTATTTCCACCAAAAATTGAACTGGTATCGGTGCCACTGAAGAATGAAGTTTTCGCTGATGTAGTAGTAGCTACATTTCCAAATATTGATGTGTTTGTAGAGCTTCCAAAAGGCATAGAAGCAGGACTAATGGGTAGCTTTCCAAAAGTAGTAGCTGTTGAAGAAGTCACAGGTGTACTTGAAAATTGTGTGTTCATTGTAAGAGAAGGTTTACCAAAAAGTGAAGTAGCTGTAGTTGTTACTGTTGTTGCAATGCTTCCAAAGGTAAGGGTAGATGGAGGGCTGTTAATAGCACTTACAGAACTTGGTGTAGACAAATTTGTGGAAGCAGAAGCAGAAGCAGAAGCAGAAGCAGAAGCAGAAGCAGCAGCAGAAGCAGCAGCAGCAGCAGCAGCAGCAGCAGCAGCAGCTGCACCACCACCACCACCACCACCACCACCACCACCACCACCACCACCACCACCACCACCACCGCCGCCACCACTACCACCACCACCACCACTACCACTACCAAAAGTAGGTTTGGCTAAAGTAGCTTGGAATGGAGACGCTGTAGTAGATGCTGTCGTAATAGTACTTGTACTTGTTGCTGGAGTAGTGCTAAAACCACCGAATATCGACATAGGTGAAGTACATGTAGTTTGAACACCAAACGCGCTACTACTGGTGGTAACAGTAAAGGTAGCTGTAGTTGGTGTAGGACTTGACATTTCTCCAAATACAGAAACATTCGACGCGCTGGTTTGAGTAGCGAATAATGGAATAGCAGAAGTTGCAGGCAAAGATTGTGCCGAGTTTGATTGGAAGTTAGAAACTTTTAATTCAACTGCAGAAGGTATTTCTTCGATAGTAACCGATGGTGTAGTCGTGGTAGTTTCTTTTGTGGGAGTCTCGCCTCCGAGACCAATAGAAATTTGATTAATACTAGATGTATCTTGCCCTAAAGGTGTTTGGAAACCGGGTACTTTCAATGTAACTTTAGAATTCGATTTTTCATCAATATTCCGTCCTGTGAAGAAGCCCGTTAAATTCACTGGTTCTTGCGTTTGAGATGCAGTTGTTGGCGTTAACTTCAAATTGAACGGAGTAGTAGTACTTGCAGGTTTCGAAGCAAATGAAAACGATTGTGCAATTGTTGTCTGTGGTCTGACATTTTGTGAAGAACTTTTCGCAGTTACAGGGACAGCATTTGAAGTAGCAAAATTAAATGTAGCTGCTGGTTTACTTGACATTGCTGCAAATGTTTTTATCGTCAAGTTTAGTGAAGTATTTGAAGCGATTCCTTGTATTTTTCCTGCCAAAATTTCGGATGACAACGCGTCATTCAATGTAGTAGTACCAAACATGTTAGGCTCTACTTTGAGAGAATTACTAGCTTGTACAGCTTCTTTATCAGTTTTGATACCAGTCTCTTTCGGTCCAGATTTCTGTGTAGTTTCCTCGGGCTTCTGTGCTGACGTCCCGAAAGAAATGGAATCAACTTTAGGGAAAGATTTCATTAAACTAGGTAAAGTAGAAGTATTAACTTGACTAAAAGTAATGTTATCTTGTTTCGATTTTATACTCTGAGGTGTTGTAGTAGTTATTAGCAAACTTGATGTTTTCTCTGCTTGCACAGGCTTAGTTCCAGTTCCAGTTTGAAAAGTATTGGAAAACACAGGTTGTTTGGTTTGTGTTTTGTTTTGCATCAACATATTATTAGTTTCATTCGTACCAATTCTTGCTACAATACTGTTCAATGAAGCTAGAGGGCTTTGTTGTTTAGGTTTTTCGGTAACTTGTTTGGTAATATGAGTTTGCTTTGAGACAGGTTGTTCTACTTTAGCTTTAGCGTCGATAAGGGTATTATTTGTACTTGCTGTGTCAGTAGTAGTAGCACTGAGAGAAGCCAAAGAAGACAGAGTAGCTTCCAAACGATCTTGAACGGGTGAAGGATTAACTGGTTTTATAATCCTTGGAGTAGAAGCAGACAAATATTCCCTCAATTTCATTTGTTTTCCTTGAGTAAAACTCAAAGTTTTCAGAGCAATAGCTTTACAACGTGCTTCTATAATTCCTGCATTTCTTGGAAAGGAGGCTGAAGACTTGGACGACGTCATGCTTAAATTAGAGAAGGAACGATTTAATCCAAAAATATTATTACTACGTGTAATTAGTTTCCATTGTTTTTTCAATTGCTCTACTTTGCCTTTTTCTTCTTGAATGATTTTATTGTGCAATATAAGATTCTGATACACAAATTCTAAATGTGGAATTTTCATTCTTGACATTTCATGAGATTTATTATCCAACCATTCTAAGTCTAAAATCTTACTAGCCTGAATAAGCTGTGTTTGAGTGTAATAATACAATTTCTGTAAATCGGATATCTTGTTGTTATCTCCACAATTTCTGCTAGTAATATCATTGGTAGCTGCATTTTTCGATTTAGTTTCTTCAACCCAAGCAAACGATTGTAGTAGTAGCGCTTTTAGATAGGCGATATCGCTAGACAAACTATTTGTTGTCTCTCTTAATTCGCGAAGAAACTGATCTAGGATAGCAGACGTTTCTATAAGCTTCCGACGTTCTTCTTCTGTACCACATTCTACCCAACTTTGTGGCTCCAGTCTATCTCGCAATTCTTTCTCAAATAGACTATGTTCTTCTAGATAAGCTCGGATATCTCTACTATCATCTTCTATGATCGGTTTTGGTTCCACAGATTCTTGGGAAACAGTTTCTTTGATTGGTGTCAATTTAACATCTACCTTTACAGATTCTTGTGAATGAATTTCTTTCGGCGATTCTAGTTTAATATTTGCATTAGAAACTTCAAGCTTCTGTTCCTGCTGTTTTGGCTTTTCGATCGGCGTTTGTGCAAATAATCCAGTTCCTTTAAGAAATTTATCAAAAATATTTCCCGAAGGAGGTGGTTTTGGACGTTCAAGAATTGTTTCCGGTTGCTTGGGGCGTGGAGTACTAGTTATTAAACCATTCATAATAATAGACGATTCCGCTGGGACAACGCTCATTTGTGGTTGTGGCGGAGTTGAAATTATTCCTGTAGGTGGACAATTAATGGCAGGGCAGTTGGGAAACAAATTTACCATGTGAAAACTGCACAACTGCCCAGATGTTGCTAGAATATGAAGCATAGGAACAGGGTGAGGCAAAGTAGAGTCTGCTCCCCAGGGTAACTTTCGACTTGAGGACTTATCTATAGCTATGCCAACTGGATAGCTTTCTGTAGTACAAATTAATGGTAATTCAGCCCTGCCACTATCAACCAATTGCCACTGACTCCAGGTAGTCCCTCCATCTTCTGAACCTAATACAGCTATTTCACTACTATTACTACTAGCAGCAATGATTAAACCCCACTCTGGCACATAATCAAAATAATAACGTGAAATCATTCCTTCTGCTTCTGTATCTGTTACTCCATAAGTGATATCCTCGTAACATGTAAAGATAGCATTTACTTCACCCTTTGGAGCATCAACTATTAGGACATTTATCCTCTGTTCGCTACCCAAATAAGCAGCACAAAACTGATAATTGCTGATCCATAAAATAGAAATAACTTCTCCAATGTATGGAGTAGGGCCAGGAATTGTTCTTGCCACTTTTAAATCGGGTTTCAATTGTACAATATTGCCATTCTTGCAGCCTACAACTATTTGTTTCCCTTTAGGACTCCAGGCTGCACATAAAACATCCAGCCCATTTAGTTTTTCTAAAGCTTTTAGCTCAATTGTTTTCTCCTTCTCTTCTTTTATTTGAAAACTTCCAACTGTGTGATCACTAGCTATTAAACATAACATTCCTGGGACTGTGGGATTCCACTGTAAATCACTTACAAAAGTATCTATATTTGATGAAGGAATTCTAATTTCATGTAATAATTGCAAATTCTGAAAAAAAAGATGAATCAAAGTATGTTTTATATTTGTGTAATATATTAAGGGACGAGTTTGAACTTCAATAACTTACTCCTGTAACAAATGATTGTAGATCATAGATAAGGACAGAAGGACCATGTGGTACTACTGCTAAATAGGAACAATCACAGCTAATCGTTAATTTACTAACAACTATTGATAATTCAATTTCTATCTTCCATTCAGGATCACTATCCTCTCCTGGCTTTATGATAAGTATTTTATTATTTTGACCTACATATAATAAACCTCGTTTTTTGTCTGCAACTAACAAGTTGCATGCAACTGGTATGGATGTGTATGCATTTACAATCTGAGAAATGTGCGATTGTTTAAACTGGAACTCCTGAAACGAAAGGTAACATTGAAGTAACTGTTATATAGTTATAATAAAACCATAGATACAACATGGAAAACACTTGTATTACTGCATATTTTTTATTTTTTCATACATTATAAAAATAACTTTCAATAGTGATACAGGTTAGAATATAGGTATATGCGATTGAAATTTTAGGAAATAATGTGCAATACCTGAATGTCTTTTGGATCAGGTGCTGTTTTCATGTTTAATTGCTTCAAAGTCAGTGTCACATAAATAAATGATTGTATTACAAAATAAATTCGCCGGATTCTTATCAGGTTAAGCAACAGAGAGATGAAAGGACACTCATAACATGATTAGAATCCAGACCATTTGCACAACCTTCCGTCATGAAAACTTAGATCAGATCATGTATGTATGTATCACATAAAGGCTCATTTACAAGGATTCCTCATAACTACCTCACGAGCAGTGTGCCCAATAAATTCCTTGCCGTGAAGGGAAGGCCTGCACACTCGACGTCCCGCACTAAAAGTAAATGACGAGTGACTAGTTAGGGGGTGTGGATGTGAGTATACTCAGCTTTAGATTGCCCAAAAGCTAACAAGGGTTTAACTAGAGCCCAACTAGATATTCTTTGACCAGTACGTTTAGAATGTACATTTATTTATTAAGCAATTGTTTAAAGATTCACTGCGAAAGCTAGGTAAGTACCGTTTCCAACACATCTGAAAACTAAAAAATGATTTGAAATCACAGCTGGCGCCATCTAGCGGACAAAGATAGAACTAAAATAAGAAACATCAACTATAGTTCCGCCCCAAGACGCTAGATGGCGCCACTTGTGAATTCCTAAAATGCTCCTCCTGAAAACGGGCAATGACAGGTGGCGCCATCTAGCGGACAAAGGTGCAACTAAAATCAGAAATTTTAATTTTAGTACGGCCCCGAGCCGCTAGATGGAGCCACCTGTAAGTTCGGAAAAGGCTCCTCGCGAAAATAAGAATTGACAGGTGACGCCATCTAGCGGCAGGGACCACGAACTAAAAACAAAATTTCTAGTTTTAGTTCTAACTTTTATCGCTAGATGGCGGCACTTGTCAATTCCGAAAACGCTGCTCGCGAAAATGGGAATTGACAAGTGCCGCCATCTAGCGGCGAAAGGGTGGAACTAAAAATGAAATTTCTTGTTTTGGTTCGGACTTTCACCGCTAGATGGCGGCATTTGTGAATACCGAAAAGGCTGCTCGCGAAAATGGGAATTGACAAGTGGCGCCGTCTAGAGTCCCAGTGCCGAACGAAATATATAATTTCTATTTAGTTCAGACTATTGCCACTAGATGGCATCAGCCTCAGTTTCTTATTGAACATATGTGTGCATAGATTAAGGCATTTGACGTTTAACGGCGTAGACTGGAGTGCTGTTTGTTGTATTGAAAGATGTATGCTTTATTTCAGGCTTCGGAATTAACTGCTCTTTTCGGCCGATTTTCAAAGGCGACGCCTCCTTTCTCCCTCGCACGTCACTTCTCTCCGCGGCGGCCCTAGTGCTCGGAAGGCCTCAGGCGCGTGCCACAAGAATCGCGCGTCAGGGGATACCACTGACAAAACAAAAACGCATCAACAATAGTACCTCATGGGTGATGTGGAAATCTATTGATATAAGTGTCGTCGCCCAAATGCGCCACGCACGATTTTTGTGGCACGCGCCTGAGCCCTTTCGAGCACTAGGGCCGCCGCGGAGAGAAGTGACGTGCGAGGGAGAAAGGAGGCGTCGCCTTCGAAAATCGGCCGAAAAGAGCAGTTAATTCCGAAGCCTGCTTTATTTAAATGAGAATAGCATGGTAGAGTAGAAGCGTTGTGTGGGTGGAGTGGCAGGTAGGTAGTGGTAAAGTGTTAACGAAGTAGTGGTAAAGCGATCGAATGACACTGAAACAGTGAATTAGTGTGAAGTGGCGAATTATGAGTAATGTGTGGTTGAAGTAGGAATAAAGAATGGGTAAATAATTAAGAAATTTTCTTTCAAATATGCATGGATTGAATTTGCGCGAGGTTACGTTGAGCTGATCGCGATGGAACTGACTGCGCCACATGTACCTTCCGAAGAAGTTGTAACACAGGATTCAGTAGGAGGGGAAAAAATACGTTGGGCTATATATCTGTCGTATAATTTATGAAAGGTTAAATGTCTCATCGGAGCATGTGCATTATTAACATTAAATGAACGTTAAATTGCTTAATTACGATGGATGAATATCCTCCTATCAACATTCGTTTAGCTGTAAACAGGGTCGATTTAAATTTAATAAAAAACGAAGATTTGCAACCACGAATATACACTCCAGGTGAAGAAATTTCAAGTCAACCTGATTTTTTGAGGTAGAAACGAGTGTTAGTTTTTCTAATGAATAAGAAAATATATAATTATATATTAGACGTAAATAAATATTTCTATTAGAGGTCATGGAACTTATGTAGATGACGAGAACACATTACGAGCATCCGTAGCTGGAGTATTGGAAAAAGTAAATAAACTAATTTCAATAAAGCCGTTGAAAGCACGATATCAAGGTGAAATAGGGGACGTTGTTGTTGGACGTATAACTGAAGTTCAACAAAAAAGATGGAAAGTTGATACAAATTCGAAACTTGACTCTGTGCTTTTATTATCTAGCGTTAATTTACCTGGTGGAGAATTGGTATAGTATAACTATAATTAATATTATAATTCTATAATGAAAAAGGAATTTATTATTAACGTTTTTTTTTTAAATAATCATTAGAGGAGAAGGTCTGCAGAAGATGAGCAAACTATGCGAAGATACCTGCAAGAAGGAGATTTAATTTGTGCAGAAGTACAAAGTACCTTTGTAGATGGCTCACTTTCGCTACACACTAGGGTCTTAAAATATGGCAAATTATCTCAAGGTATAATGATAAAAGTATCCCCTGCTCTTATAAAACGGAAGAAAACACATTTTCATAATTTGGAAAATGGTGCAAGTTTAATACTAGGAAATAATGGTTATGTATGGATTGGAGCTAGTAGACAAGACACTGATAGATCAGAAGGTGGTTTTACTCAAGATTTATCAAGGATTCCTCGAGCAAATCGGGAAGTTTGTGCACGATTACGTAACTGTATTTTAATTTTAGCACAATGTAACATGCAACTTACAGATACTTCTGTCACATATGCTTATGAAGAATCTATGAAGTACAAAGTGAATGATTTATTAGTACCTGAAGCAATGATCGATGTGTCATTATTAACTCATCAGAGACTCGCACAATGATTGTTTGTCATAATAATTTCATTTGTAAATTTTTAAACCAAAATACAATAATAAAATATCTTAAGAATTTCGTAGTAAATATTTATTAAACATTTATATAGATAGTAGAAAATTACAGCGATCAATTGTACTGCGTGAGTAGTTTGATTACTTTCCAATCTATGTATCAATTATAAGTACTAACACTAATGCTGCACTGCAGTGAGATTCAAGCAGATTGTACACATATAAGTGTACTGCAGTATTTTCTCAGCAATTACCCCCTTAAAGAGCCATGAAAAGTAGTATATAATGGTGAGTAGCAGCTGCTAATGTTAGTATTGATTAAACGAAAGACCTAGAAACAAGTAGTTACAGTGAAAGAAAATGGATGCATGTTTTACTGCTTTTGATAAAGATGGAGATGGATATTTATCTGTCACTGAATTTGAACTAATTTGTCGTGCATTATTTCGTAATGACCGTGGAAAAATTTATGCTCTTGAAGAGAATCAGTTGAATGAAATATATTCTGTATTTGATTGGAAAAGGGATGGAAAAATTGATAGAGAAGAATTTGAGGTATCATTACATATTAGTCTATGTTTAACAGCAAGAATATATCTTTTTATATTTCTCACGGATAATAGTAGGAATTTTGTAGATGTGTTGGAATCGTTGGATTAAGATATGCTGTCGTCCAAAGAATGCTTTTTTGATAGTAGATGTACAAAATGATTTCATAACAGGCTCCTTAAACATTAAACAATGCGCTGCACAGCATGATGGTTCAGAAGTAATTGAACCAATTAATCGTTTACTAGAAACTGTAAATTTTGATGTTGTGTTCTATTCCCTTGATTGGCATCCTATAGATCATGTGTCTTTCATTGATAACTTACACCTCAGGTAACTAATACATTTATACCTATACATTTGAATTTTGTTAATATACATATTAATTTTGTTAATATACATGTTGATGTAGAGAAATTGATCCAAATAGTGGAATATCAAAGGAAACTGTACAAGTTTATGACACAGTAACGTTTAGGGGGCCACCGTTGTTAAAACAACGTTTGTGGCCGCGTCACTGCATTCAAGACTCTTGGGGTGCGGAACTTCACAAAGATCTAAAGATCGTCGATAACGCGATTAAAATATATAAAGGAACTAACCCAGAAGTCGATTCGTATTCTGTCTTTTGGGATAACAAGAAAATGCAAGAAACAACATTATCCTCGCAGCTGCAAGAAAAAGGTGTAACGGACATATATATCTGTGGATTAGCTTATGATGTTTGCGTTGGAGCCACAGCAGTTGACGCGCTTAAAAGCGGTTACCGAACTATTCTTATTGACGATTGTAGTAGAGGTGTAGATCTTGTCGATATTGAAAAAACGAAAGCCACTGTTATTGCTAGTAGCGGTGTAATTGTAAATTCGAATCAAGTCAAAGCAATGGTCGAAGGAAGAGATCGCAGACCGGAACTTGGATATAAATTAGCGTCAGAAATTAAACAAAAATTGAATTCTGTAAATGACGATAGCGAATAATTTAGTTTGCAACTGTTATGAATTAAAAGCAGTTATTAGAATACATATATTGGTACATAGACACAAGTACCGGTAAACCGTATTATTTTCTATGCTCTCGCAAAATTTACAATAATGATGGCACCGACATGTGATGATGTGTATGTTTTATGTACGTACTTACGCATATAGAGCATCGTGATCGTATATGTAGTTTCGTCGTTTCCAATCATTTCATTCTTCTTTTGTATATTGATGAAATAAAGAAATAATCGAACAAAATAAAAGGACAGTGTATATGCAGTGTTTAAACACTAAACACTAACAATTTCTACGTATCGGCAAGAAATTTGTACGAGAATTGATATACTATAATTCAATCTTTAAAAATAACCTAATAGTCAAACCAGTTCTAACCACTTGTTATGTCAACAGTTTATTGCTATTGAATTATACTATAACTGACTGTAACATTATGTTTTATCATGTAAGTTACATCAAAAGTTTATTAAATTACACAAAAGTTAAAGAAGTACCAATAAATTTGACTTTTTAAATCCATAATTAATAACGTTAATGGGACAAAGTAATATAATGAATAAATTTTATATTTTATAGATATCATTGGAACATGAAATTTTATTACATCCCAGATACTTTGGTCCTCAATTGCTAGATACTGTGAAACAAAAACTGTATACTGAAGTGGAAGGTACTTGTACAGGAAAGTAAGCGTATGACTTTAATTGAAATAAATTCAACTTATTCGAAATCATTTAAATAACCTTTTTGACATACAGATATGGCTTTGTAGTGGCTGTAACGACAATAGATAATATTGGAGCAGGGATCATACAACCAGGACAAGGTTTTGTGGTATATCCAGTTAAATACAAGGCCATTGTTTTTAGACCATTTAAAGGGGAAGTGTTAGATGCTATTGTAACACAAGTAAACAAGGTAGTAGTACGCTTAAATATACATTTATATAAATATCAATACTAACAAATATTTTCTTCTATTAGGTGGGAATGTTTGCTGAAATAGGACCGCTTTCATGTTTCATATCGCATCATGTAAGTGAATTCATTTCACTGTTTTAGCTGCTGAATTTCAGTTCTACAATTTATTTAACAAATTATTCAATTCTCTTGTAGTCAATTCCAGCAGATATGCAATTTTGTCCAAATGTAAATCCACCTTGTTACAAATCGAAGGAAGAGGTAAATATACTTTTATAGATGTCTCAATATAGAATCTTAATAATATAACTCTATGCAGTAGTATTGATTATAGGATGTAATTATTCAACCGGATGACGAAATAAGATTAAAAATTGTTGGCACAAGGGTTGATGCCACAGGAATTGTTAGTATTCAAAGCATATTGCATTTTACTTTGTATCATTAAGTATTAATCTCACGCGTTTCGTTTTAGTTTGCCATTGGAACATTGATGGATGATTACTTAGGTAATTATGTATTCTGTTATTCTATTATTTACAATGATATATTTTCCTAAATCGTTCTATCTTTTACAGGACTTGTATGCAGCTGAATAAAATGGATATATTGATCATTTATACATAAATTTGTCGTGTTAAATAAAAATTTCCTTTTTACTTTCTATGTAGAATTTTAATGTCTAAACTGTTAGTCATAATCCTATTATAGAGTTCATTATTATTACGTAAAAAGATTGACGGGATACGTGCATCTGTAAGTGCAGTGGATATATTTATATCCACTATATATTATGGATATATTTGTAACGTCAAAATAGGTAACATGCTTTGATGCACGCGTTACTTCGTGCAGTAAGTTGAAAAACTTCCATAAAAATGTTTATTTTATTTTATTTTTAGTTAACTGAGATCTCACTTTTTAGTAAGTTTAATACAATTATAAGAATCTAGTCCTAGTAATGCAGTAAATACAGCTAACTTTGTTGCAATAGGGGTCTTCACTTTTTCACGTGCATCTTGATCAGGCAATAACTTGTCCACGACATGTTTGAACACTTTACCGTCATTATTAACGTAAAATGTAGAAAAACCATCGTACCACCTATATAATAGAAAAAAGATTAGAAATCAATCTCTTATGTGAGAAGCGGTTCAATTTACTTACGCCTCTCGATTATTCAAATATTCTTTAAAATTCCATAATCTAAATTTCCAAAATGAAAGAAACACGTTTGTACCAGTAATGCCTATTATTCGCCAACGGACTTTAATACTATTATCTTCAGGGTGCATAGTTATCTTTAAAATATCTAATTTAACGTAAGCAAATTTTAAGTGACCTATTATTTTTAAGAAAGCTATTTGTTTAATATAGTTCAGAAGACCCCTGAAAATAATGTCAGCCATGTGTGTTATATAATTTCAATGATATAACAATAAGAAACATTCTAAATAATGTACATACGTAGTTGTTATTCCTCTAATATTGTTTATAAATATTATATCCTGTGTATATATTGAGTAATTCATTGTCCTGATGAATAGCATTGGTAACTAGAAAAAGGTATATATATAAGTAATAACATATTTATATACATTCAGAAATAAATATTCGTAAAAGAACTGTACATCTTTGCTAAGGCAGTCAAATACATGTTGTAGTTGCTCTTCAGTAGGTTTACGATCATCAGATGACTGTTTCACATTTTCATTTTGCACATTAGGAGATATTTCACTGTAAAAGATTCTTTGTTCTCCAGAATTTAGTAAACTAGTGTCCAATGACCTATGAATTGATAATAATTCTGTATGAGACAAACAAGAGTTTTTATCTTTGTAAAAGTTATTGGAATCTATGCAGAATTCTGGCCGTTGTGTACAACTTTTTACTATAGCTTTGTGTACAATATTATAATTAATCCCATTTAATGTTTTAACAGTTTTTTGTCTTTGCTTCTGTAAGCATATTATTCGTTGTGGATTCCAATTATATCTTTTATTCAATATCCTTGGCGGTTTAGTAATCAAATCATAATTTGTTCCATTTGACGACGTTTGTGCACCCAAAAGCTGAAATTTCACAACTGTCACATCACTGTTACAATAATTTATTTAGATAGATGTATATTCAATAAAAGTTATGGAAATGTATATTGATATAACAGAAGATGAGAAGGAAAGAATCAGATAATAATCTAAAGACTTAATAATAATTCGAAAATATCGATATATAAAGTTATTGCATTATAATATCTATTATATAAGTATTTGAAGGTTAACTTATTTCAACATTTTTTTATGATAGTACAAAACAGTTACAATTCGCAATAAAAAAGTATTAGTTATCATCAAGCGAAAATGATACTTAAACTTAAAAAATGAATAATTGTCGTAACAAATATCATGATATACCTTTTCTGAAAACAGAAACGACTGAACATGTTTTGGTACATGATAGTCAACCTTTGTTACTTGTTTTCGTGTATTAACTAAAGATGTAAATTTATTCTGAAAATTGCGTAAATACAGGGACATGTTTCTGAAGCCTTCTATCACTGATTCATACTCGACATCTCTTTATTACAAGCAATATAACATAATGTGTGACAAACGTAAATGTCGGCATTACCACGATATCATTGAACAATACTCGACAGATTCACACACGTTTTGAACAGGTTTCGATACTTTTATCGACGTAGTTATACTTTCAAAAGAGGGCGTTCGCTTTCGGAGGGGTAATCAATTCAAATTTCTTACCGTTTTAGATTAAGAAATTATTGCGTAATATGACAATTTCGTATTTATTTATTTATATACATTTATTAACATGAAACTGTAACAATAATATATCATATTACAATGACATATGTATATATATATATACATATATATGACAAAAAATAACGATCTCTCAACTGTTTGTTAAATGAAAAATTTCAAAGTAATACGTTTGATATTAAATTATCTTAACATGCCCGGCGCTTGTACATGCCACGGGTATACTTCCGTGGGAGCCCGAAATACGCTGGACGCCGAACGTGTTAAAAATGCAATAGAGATTCCGCACTAATCATTCTACCAGATGTAAGTCGAATGATAATTTGATAAATAATGTTCATTATTCAAAATTAAGGACGTACACTTATTACTTTTACTTTGCTAAAAATTTCTTTGTTATAGTTTACGTTATTATCTTATTATGTGTAAGGAATTACAACAGAACTCACGCATCACGTATTGCTTGCTTTAAAGGTATTTAGCAAGCATCAGTGTCAGAAGATTTAACATTAAACGATATTCTGCACATCTTTGCAGAATACAAAGTTATTAATTAGAAACCCCAATTAAATGTAATGTGATTTTTACTGAACGTTATATGGCTTCATAAGCAACATCAACTCCAACTCTAGTTATAGTAGCATTGAGAAATTCTTCGAGTTCATCGCGTTCCTTGTTTTCGTCTTTCGAGCGATGTAACGAACGTCTTTTCTTTTTTTCTGATTTCTCACTTTTCTCCTTGTCTCTTTCTTTATCTTTAGATTTCTTTTTTTTTTTCTTTTCTTTCTCCTCCGACTATAACAAATTTCATTTAAAACTGACAATGAAACTACGTTAAATAACGTTAAATAACGTTGTCATTGCTACATACCTTTTCTTTATGCTTTTTCTTTTCTTTTAACACAGGACTGCCACCATCGGAGCTCATATGACGAATACTAGTATTGTCAAGTAATTCTAGATGGACATTCGAGCTCGTTACGCTAACGTCCACACTTTTATCACTTAACTCTAATCTATCTTTCCTCATACTATTACTGCTCACATCTTCGCCGCCTTCAGGACTCTGTCTCCATTTAGAGTCACGTCTAAGCCAACTATCCGATGTATCAGAACTGATTTCTTGCTGTTCACTTATGTCATAATTATTTGATATCCGTAATTCTTGATCTATGGATGAAACGGAATCACGTTTAGCAATTTGATGCGTTTTTTTTGAATCGATTTCCATGTTTGTTAAACTTTCACGTTTGTGTTTTTGTTTACATAGAGGATTTTCAGCCAATTTCGGTTGAATGGGAGGTGTTGCTTCGTCAGCTGATGACAAATCATCCACATAACCGGCAACCAAAGGATTCGCAGTTTCAGTGTCGCTATTAACACAGATGTATTAATTAGAAATAAGTAAAGCATTTAAAATATATTTGTTACATTTGTCTTATTACTTTAGACATACCTTTCAGAATCTACTTCCCCATGTGATACTTTCTGAGGTGAAATTTGGCTACTGTCTTCTAGAAACGATCGATCTATGAGACCATCATCCGGTACGAAATCTTCAACGCTAGTTAACGGTCCGTTTGTATTGGTATTATTATATATTATTCTACTGTTAACTTCATCCTCCTTTTTATTACCAAATATCTTCGACATAAACGATTGCGGTTTATCGACTGAGTCTCTCCTGTCAGGGTCATCATTTACAAATTCAGTGACTTTAGAGTCTGTTTTTGAAATGTTCTGCATAACGGATAACGTTGGTGCAAGCTGTGTGTTCTTAGCATGACCTATTTGATTCTCTGAAGTAGTAGTACTCGTAATATTTTCTTTCTTAGGTGGTGATTTCAAGTCAACATTTTTCACTGGAATAGGTGTACCGCCTCCTATAGGACCAGGCATTGAAATTGATCTTCTAACTTCAGCATTTATGTTTGTGTTTCCATTAGAGGATGATATATGATGATTGCTTAGAGAAGATGTAACGTTAGGGACTAGAATACTCGCAGAAATAGAATCAGCAATAGCTCTTCTTCTATTAACGAGATTATCCAAAAATTTGTTATAATCAGCGTCATCGCTATCTTGAAAAAGATCAAGTTCTTGAATTGTCAAACGCGTTTCTTCTTCGTTGGTATTAAGTTGCTTCAACAATGTTTCTCGTTGCAATTGAAGAAACGGAAGATTGAAGAATTTGTGCAAAAGTTTTAGTCCAAAGCCATTTCTCATAGATGATTCTGCATATCTTACCTGTGAAAAATGAGAGGGTATAGGATGTTACGAACATGCTTCATCGGACAGTTATAAGTAATAATAGCAACAAATTTACTTGCGCCGATCTTTCATGTAATGAATCAATAAAATATGTTACATGATCCGCTGTGATTGTTCTATGATGCGCCATGTCACAATGATTTCCTAAAACAATAACTGGAATATGACTTGGTATTTTTGGTAGCTCTCTTTGTACATAATCAAATGTCCATGATTTTGTAATATCCATTATGATGATAACACCATTGGTCCCTTTATATACATCAAGAAACTCTGCATCTAATGCAGGCTCCTCAATAATATTTTCAGATGGCGAATTATCCATTTTTAGACCTTCCAGTTTTTTCCTACGTTTGCTCTTATCTACAACATCCCAAACTTCAACTTTAACAACATCATCTGTAGCTTTATAATTCCACTGAATACTTGTTACTTGTATTTCCTCTGTTGGTATATATTCTTCTATAAACTTTTGACCTTGAAGTCTATGAAACAAACAAGTCTTTCCCACATTTCTGTCACCCTTTATGATAATTTTCACTACAAATAAAATTGTTTTTGTTTTATCTATTTTTTATAGCTTCATTAAATATCAATGATACAAACTTACTATTATATTGTACACCTTTGGCAAATTTTCTCTGTAATGTTGTGGGCATAGATTGATGAGCCGGTCTAGGAGATACATTGCCAATTCCATCAGATTTTCCAGCTAATCTTTTAAACGCAGACAGCATTGTATATGTTTTTTGTCCAAGTTAGTAACGTTTTAAGGAAAGATCTTTCTCCCTAACAGTGTTGGACTAAATATCTAAATACAGGGAATATGTGCAAATTAAATTATTTTACTTTGATCGAATTGAACAGAATGTCAAATATGTTCTCATGTTCATAAACATCTTTTAAGACACAAAGTTTCTGCAAAGTAACTGTTAAAGAACTAATGCTATTAAAGAAATAATCTTTTAGATCAAAACAGAGAACTTTGTGTCTTCTCTTCAGAATTTATAGATAAATACATACAATTCGAAAGACTTAACTAAAAAACTCTGAAAAATGCAAAGGAGCATATTCACGTTCATAGGTGCATACATACGTATATGTAGTAAAGTAAATACGAAACTGTTATAGACAAAAAAAATATATATATATATATTGAAAAAATATATATATATATATATTGAAAAATAAATAAATTGCTTACCACATGTTATTTTTAATTTTTTATAGAAAGTAAAAATTTATTCACAATCGTGAACCGTAACAAAACTTAAGCAGCTGTCACTTGGCAGCTGTCTACTGTGTCTACATGTGTAGATGTATGTACATACAATTGTAGTATATATGCATGTATAATACAACTATTCCTTCACCATGTATCCTGTTTCGGTAACTATCTATCTATTATTATGACATACAAAACATCAATGATTTTTGCGAAATACATAAAATGAGAACTTGGAAGTTTAGACTTTATTATAAGATTTACTTGTTTTATTGTACAATGTAAACCACTCTTCTGTAGCTGCAGCAGCAAACGTAAAGTTGGTAGTTGGTAGTACTGGAAGCGGTATTTTTAAATAATGCGTTAGTTCATTACAAATTTAAAAAGTATCTTCCGCCACGAAAGAAGGTTAGCATTATTTGTTTAAATATTAAAATGATTTATTATCGTAATTACAAATTCTCCATACATCCTAATAAATATTATGATTAACTAAGCTCCTTCCACAGTTGCTTGATACAGAAGGGGTTTTAAATGTTCTTGTATCAAAGTATGTTTTTCTCCATGAGTTATCATTAATATCGAATTTGCTTTTTTCAATACCTCAAGAGCTTGTTTTGCTTTTTCTAAATACAGTTGAATTTTTCCCGTCATAAGGTACAATATTCCAGTTAAAGGATGAATTTCCCCATAATACATTCTACAACATGGAAACGTAATATTATTTGTTAATTAATGATCAAATAAATTTACAATATTTTTTTTCTTACAAATAGCCATTAATGAGTCTTTTAGCATAGGACTCAGCTTCTTCCCAGTGCTGTAGACTTACAGCAGAGTCAAAAGCTGCTTGTAAAGTTTGCACATGTTGCATGTTAAGAGGATGTAAAACATTTTCCTGCTTTCTGAGACATACTTTGCACACATCTAGATCTGATATTTTTAAATAAGAAACATACATGAAAATATAAAAATGAAACAAATAATTGTTATTTTGAACTAATACTTTTAAGAAGGATACATGCTATATTTTTCATACTCTGTAAATGATGAGCAGTGAAATCAGATACTTCATCAAAGATTTCTTTAAAATTTTCTGGGAATTTTGTATTACATTTTGGGCAAACATTTATATGAGAAGTACAAGGATGTGTACAAGATTTATTTGGACATGCTGCAGCTTCTGCCATTGATTCTGGCTGTTCACATTTTTTACAATCGCACCAAAAGTAGTATGAGTTTTTTAATTCCGCGCGTCTATCCTGTGTTGTCTTAAGTACATCTATATATGATATTCTAATCTAAAAACAAATAGTCTGACTTAAAATGTAATACAAGGAAGCAGTTTCTTGTCAACAAAAGGTCCTCAATAAGAAAAAGAAATTATAAAAACATTACCTGAGACCAATCTAAACAAGGAATATCTTCTATTGTCCTGATGACTATATTAGTTCCTTCAAAATTAGCTATAGCATTAGGTGCACAACTATGATCCAAAATGGATGGTCCCAGATAAATGCCAATACCAATACCATTCATATCCAGATCATAAATATTAAAAGAGTTAACACAGATTCTACCATAGATACCCATTAATTCCACAGAATTTGGCATAGGTAGATCTCCAAGAAATTCAATTAAAACTCCACATAGACATGTAAAATGCTCCAACCTTTTTTCATCCTTTTTTATATCAGAATAATCTAACATGATAACGAAACATGTATCGTTACATTACACATATAGGTAAATAAAAGATATACTTGTTTATATTTTTAAATATTATAAAATACTTACGAGACATTAAATCCTTAAATTTTCTGTAACCTGTTTCACTGTAATATCCTACTTCTTCACCTCCACCTTGATTTAACTTTATTATTATACGAGCCATAAGCCGTGCCACATCTGGCACAACTTTTGGTGAAACTCTTTTCAAATTTGCACATTCTACATTGTGTATTGGCCAAGAATCTCTTTGACATGTTCGATTACAGTAATAGGTACAATGACAAGCAGAACATTTAAGAAGTTTTCCACTGAAATAAATAAATGAAACTCCAAATACGCGTTCTGTTAAGAGAAATGTATCATCAATGCTATTGTTATAACCTTATTAAAAAACGAAATAGAGATACGTAAATGTATGAGCAAAAAGGAATGAAATGCTAAACAGTAGGAAATAATCATTATTATCATGATTTTTCAAAATAATTACGTTGTACCTTTTGAAACAATAATCGCACCGATCAGTCCTATGATTCGAACTAAGAACATAAGCAAAAGGTTTAGCAGTAAAAATTGCAGTTCCTTTTTTAATCAGATTTTCACTTTTATTCATCTTAAAACAACCGTTTCCTTAGTTGAAAGAGTTTTATTTTAACGTGAATATGTTATTATTTCTATACATAATTTATAAGAATTTGTATGTAGAGATAAAAGCATATGAAACGATGGCCGGTTTTTTTAATAGATAACCTGAATCCTGAATTATACTGCGGACAAAACTTTTCCATATTTTAATAGGATAGTTCGGTTGATTAATAAATTGGAGAGTATATCAATAATTTGTCGGTATTTCGAATGAATGAAAAATAATATTGTCAGTAGAAAGAGAACGTGAATGAAAGGGATATGTAAATAATAAAGTATGTATTTAATTACAATTACCTTTGCAAACAATAGTCACATTTCTCAATACGATACGAAGATCGTAAAACGAACGCAAAAGGTTTCGCCGTTAAAATAGTCGTTCCTTTGCCAACGGCTGACCGCTTATATCCATTTTTAACTTTCTTGATCATTGAAAAATATTTGTTTGAAATTAATTATTAATATTTCAACACAATACGAAATTGTAGTATATCCTATTAAGTAGTCTAAATGTTTACCGTTTCGATTATGTAAATTTACCCACTGACTATTTTGAGATCAGTTTATTTTAGTGTAAGTACCTATCTTACTATTGGAAGAACCTGAATTTGCTAATTACTAGCTAATTTGCTAATTAATTGATAAATAAAGATGTGGAAATAGTGATGAAAGAAAGACATCTGAAATGGAATATTTATTTACAATAATTTAATTGTATAAAAATCTTGGGAATTTGATATCTTCATTAGTCTATCTTTTATAAATTTAACAAAGTAACATAATTATAATTATATGGAAGAATATATTGGCATATTAAAGTCATGCATATAAATTCAATTAGGAGTCAAGACTAAAAATAGAGAAAAATTAAAAATACGCAGGCAAAATATATTTTGTTTTCCTTGACAAAACGCAGTGTCGTATGTACAATGTAGTTATTCATCATATAAATTACTCTTGCTTATCATAATGTTACTATCCTGGAATTTTTTTGTATTTTCATTTATAATTTTGTATATTTTCATTTGTGTACATGTTTTAAACAATACTTGAACAATGTCCTTTACCCAAATGGAACAATTCAAAGTGAATTTATACTATAACCATTTGTCTATGTAGACGATTGACTTATTGAAAACTCAATTGAGCATAGAAAGGAACAGGAATGGGAGAACAGGTTTTACTTAATGATCATGAAGATGTAATGACTCGCAGTATTCAGACAAAACTCTAAATCTACCACTCTTTTTTATGTTCATCCATCGACACACCTCCAGGACCTAAAGAGACTATCATTAAAAGGCCACCAATCACTGACAATGTCTGCAAATAAGGATTTTTATGTTGCAAATCAATCATCTTTCAAACAAATATAACAAATACTGTAGCGTTAGTAATGAAAAGAATCAATACCTGAAAGAAGTCATATTTAAGAAAGTCTCTTAGTGCTTTGTATTCTGGAATGGTCCACCATGCATTGTGGTACAGATTCAGGGCTGATAGTAATAAAACAAGTAACAATGCGCTGAGTTTAGTTTTGTATCCAATAGTCACCAAAACCATTAAGATGCTTCCAAGAATATCTTGCATAATTTGAAGGAATGATATTTCAAAGCGAATTAACGTGGTAAACATGAATGCCAACAAAATTCTGCCTGCTAATTGTAGCAGATTCTTAGGTTTATTATCTCCAAGACTTGGTACACCAGCAAATAAAGATCTTCCTTCTACTCTTGATTCAGCCAGAACCAAAAGAAGTGCCCCTATCAGCGCTAAATTTCTGAACAAAAATGTTACGTCCCACAAAATATTATATGCTAATGTTTGTAGGACCACTATGAAGAATAAGATTCCACAGGCAATGCTGACTTTCCATCTTCCAATAACCATTACACAACCACCAAGCTGTCCGACTAAATTAACCAAGACAAAAGTTGTAGCTAAGAAAGTACCACAGTTCCATGTTGTGTTCATAAATTCTCTTTGTTCTGACCATTGAAGCCACATTCTTAACCCATCTTCTAAAAATGTGGCTATAAGACAAAGTCTTGCAAGAGTTGGTAATATGTGTTTCCCATTGCGGATTACCTGTTGTTACAAGCAAAAATAACAACTAGAATAACTAGAATGTTGTTAAAAGTATTAGGTATAAGAAACTTGATTCTTAAAATTGGTGGTAAAATTTCTAACATATTCTATCAACATTTTTTTCTATCATAACCAAGAATTAAAGTAGTTCTGCAGTTGTAAATAATAAATTTGTATTACAAAGATGAATGATAGTAAAAAGGCATTATATAGGAGAAGAAATGAAATAGGTTTATAATATTAAATTGATAGATACAAGTGTGTAATTTTTTTTGGTTACTGATTCAAAATTCATACAAGCAAAGTATAAAATTCGATCGATAAATATGAAATATCTATGTATATATACATAGATATATATATATATATGTATATACGAATTTATTTGCATATAGGTTTCACATTATATTCAAATTATTTGGAAATGAGATTAACGCTAACATTTGTTAGTTATATTGCCTTGATGATGCATAACCTTTAATCTTACGATATGGAAGCAAGAATATAGAATAGTTTGCAAGATTTATTAACGTAAGAAGTTTCTCACGATGGGAAATAATCGAGGAAAAAAGAAAATCGTACGAAAATATGTGAGTGTACATAAGTAATCGGGGTACGATGACGTTGACAGGAGTACACCTGTGAGTACTCCTATGGGAATTCTGCTGCCTGTTGTACGTTTTATCGTAAAACCAAAAGCGTAAACGTAAATGAGAATAAATCGAGCACATCGGCCCTTAAATTCACCTGATCAGCGATTTCTTCTGCTTTTGAAATCACCTCCTGCGAGATCAACATCTTGTTTTATTCAAAAATCAAAAAATAACCCATACACTCGCATGTATACACGTGCGCATACGCAAGTGATATACCGACTACCGACAGAAAAGATAGTGACAGAGATAGAGGGAAGAGGAACGGGAGAGAGGGAGAAAATCGGAGAAACACGAAACAAACGGGTACAGTAGCTTCGAAAGACTGTGCAAGAAGCAATATTCCTTGCGGCTCGCGGCTCGCGGCTCGCGGCTCTTCCGAATGATGTGGAGAGATCGAGGTATAAACGCGTCACTTCCGGCTACGTGGTCGACAACTCGTTTTGTAATCTTTTCGAAAGTACAGAGATCGGCAAGTTATTCAGTTACATTTAGAACTTTCGTTCAACTTTCTTTCCTCTTATGCTTAATATTCGAAACGCTGATTATAACAACGAAACAATTTCATTTCTTTCATACTTTTCATACTTTTTACATATCGAATTTTTTTCTTATTAAAAAGTGCTTCTTAATTTGACTAAGTTATTTCAAGAAAAGTACAAATTGGTGGCAGAATATCAGAATCATAAAATAAACATTTAGTCAAATTTTTTTTTTTAACTCCATACTGAACATAACGTATCTTTGGCTCCGTTTTTATTGTTTGTTTTTTCTTGCCGCAAACAAAATAACGGTGAAAACTTTTTATTATATTGTAATCTACATTTTGTTAAGATGATTTTCATTAAAGAATCATGCGAACCTATAATAAAAAAAAGCTTGCTGTAATCCGTAAGTCGTATATAATAGCTTAAGCACAATTTTTCAATACTCTAACACGTTACTTTCGTAATCGGCGTGTGAAATTTTCGAAAAATTAAAAAAATTTATAAAATACATACTTAATAACGGTCTACTTAATGATTCTCAACTATTAACGTCATAGAAAGGATAATGCCGAAGCGCCCTCGTACACATAAGATATCAACTAAAGATTTTTGTTCCATCTCATGCCGTGACTGTGATATCTTTTCTACTATTTTATGTTTCACATGAACAAAAAGAATGGATAGACATTAGCTAACGTGTGAAATGTAACGTAACAAATGCGAATATGTGAAAGTATTAATTGTTCTTTTTTTTCGAAACAGTATGCAAATATAAACTGTTAATGCAGTAAAGAAACAAAGTAAATTAAAAAGGACTTTATCACGACTTATGTGAGATATAATATTCGTAGAGTAGTTGTATTAACTTATATGTACCTAGTTCTATGAGTTTAAATGCTTGAATTATTCGTGGTATTTCTAAAGGAGGTAACAAAGTTTAACTTGTATTTAGAGCATGTATTGTAAATTAGAATTGTTTAATTTTTTGAATCCTGCGTTCTATCACGTTACAATAATGATATTTTATTTGTAAGAAAGTTTCTGCGTATCTTATTAAGTTTTATTTTACACTTCATTTGTGCTTGGTTAATAAAAGATGATGTAATTTCGTTTGTTCCTTATGCCTGTTCTGTATTGTAATTGAAAAAATAAATTAGTTACGATTCAATGTATATGTTGTAGCATTGGTTTTGATTCCAGAATAATCGATATGGCGCAAGAGGCTACTAATAAATTACTTAGAGAAGATTTTGATGCTGGCCCTTCTAGTTACAGTGAAATTGTACCGGGTTTGTTTCTTGGAAACCTCACAGCTGCCACAGATTTAGAATGGTTGAAAGAAACCAAGATAAACTATATACTTACTGTGGATTCTTGTCCTTTACCTAGGAAAATCCAAGAGCTATTGCCATATTTGATTATAAAATATATTCAAGTTACCGACATGCCACGCGAGGATCTACTGACTCACTTTGGGGATTCTTACGAATTTATAAATCATGCTTTAGAATCGAATGATAAAATATTGGTGCACTGCTATTTTGGTGTTTCTAGATCAGCTACATTAGTAATTGCATACTTAATGAAAAAGTATGGTAAAAGTTTTTCTGATACGTTTGAAATGGTAAAGGAGAAAAGACGTTTTGTTGGACCTAATGCAGGTTTTTTAGCTCAGTTGAAACTTTACGAAGAAATGGGATTTGAAATAGACAACACAGATGTGCAATTTAAAATGTATAGACTACAAATTGCTGCAGACAAAGTTCGAAAAGTAAAAATTTTACCACAAAACTGTGCAGAATTGATAAAACCAGACCCAGCTCTTGCTACTGTGCGTCCAGAGCCTACCGTTTACCGTTGTAAAAAATGCAGAAGGATTGTGGCTAGTGCTAGTAATATCCTACCACATATACCAAGAGAAAAACAGATCTGGAGGCATATAAGTTCCAAGAGAACATCTAAACAATTGAAAACTGTGCATGAATCTTTAGAACTGGCAAAAAAAGAGGAACAACAATCTGCAGAGTTTTGTACTAAAATATTATTTGTGGAGCCATTGGCTTGGATGCCTGATATAACTCACAATGTAGAAGGAAAACTGAATTGTCCAAAGTGTAGTACAAAGTTGGGTTCTTTTAGTTGGATAGCAGGTAGTCAGTGTCCATGTGGCAGCAAAATAGCTCCTGCATTTTATTTAGTTCCATCTAAAGTGGACTGGAGCAATGCTGTGCAAAATGTACAAGTGACTGTATAGTAGCAAAGATGTACTTATCTATACATTTAGGAATTTTTGAACGAGCGAGTAGCGTGAATAGGAACGCATTTTGAAACCTTTTTACGTGATCGTAACGTATTTAGTATTGTAAAAAACACGAATGTGACCGATGTGTAACTACAAAATTTGTATTCTCATTCTGTGCCAATGTCTGTGTGCTATGTGTGTATGTTCAAATAATCGCATTTGTTTTGCGACCGTAATTTTCGATGTTTTTTGCCGCAACAAGTAAACGACCCGTTCTTCCGTAATTCAATGTTTGTATTCACATTTACTTTCGTTTTTTCTACGATTAATATCTGTACATCGCGTAACAATTTTGTAGACTAGAATATCTGTATATATGTAGTTCTTGTATCAATAACAATACATTTACGATTTTTATCGTTTATTAAGCTACAAACCCTACAATGCAGATAATATTGAAAACTACTTTCATTACCCTGTTTTTAATGTTTAAACACTAAATTCCGTTCGACCGTTTCTTTTTTTTCTTTTTTGTTTTTTTTTTTTTTTTTTTTTTTCGTTTAATTATATTACTAGCAATATTTCCAAATGAGTATCAGACTGAATCGGTGAGAAACTTTGGTATCCGAAAAATTGTTATCGTTAGACATATACCATGAAATCGTTAATAAATATAAAAACGACACGGCGGGCTTTATGATGGAAAATACATTGATCTGTAAAAGGAGTGTTACATGCTCGCATGCATAGGGGAATACGCGGTTCCGTATGGATGTGTTCTGAACCTTAACACGTTTAAACTATTTATCGTAGGTCCTTCTAAGCCTCCGTGAATCTCTGATTGATGGTAAGACGGCAGATTGATGTTTCCTAAATTACCATTAATAAACCCATGACAGGTTGTTGTTTGCATAGATGCGTAGTGTTGCGAGGATCTCCAGTATTCGGTGTACGGGTACTGATTGTGACTGACTTGAGACGACTGCAAAGCTTCCGTATTGTTCTCTTGCGTGTGTGTTACTCGAATAGGTCGTAGAGGTAAAGTCGCTTCCATTTCCCTAGTCGAGGAGACACCTCGATTAACAGCAGAACTTCTTTCATTCCGTCGAAATTTGGCGCGTCTGTTCTGAAACCATACCTGCGGGAAAGATTCATCGTCAGATAACCGAGTTAATGTTAGGAGAGAAAACGATCACGGGCACCTAATAGGTTGAAAGAATCGGAAGAGAACGTTGGTCGTTTCAGAGAGAACTCGGGCAAAGAGAGGATGAAGAAAAAGGGGTGCGGTTTGCAGAGACGGGACAACAGGCGTGCGCGGTTGCAGACAGCAGACAGACGGATAGACAGACGGATAGACAGACGGATAGACAGACGGATAGACAGACGGATCTATGGGTGACGAGAGAAATGCGAGATGTAGCAGTAGTAGAAGCAAAAATGCAGTGTTCTCTGCAGAGTGCGGAACCGCTTAAGAGTCGGCACACACGTGTGGAATACGCGTCGCGGCGCATCATACGCTACGCCGCATGCCAACCACAGATGCTGCTGGAGCGACGCAACTATCCCAGCAAGCTAATCATAGCTCCTTGCCCTGACAACCTGTCTCCTCTGATTTTCTGCCTAGCTATCCGCGACCTCCACCCTCCTTCGTTTCTCTCCCTTTTTGCCCTTCATCCTCTTCTCCCTTCGCTTGTCTCACTCCCTCCCTCCCTCCCTCTTCCCTTCTGCCGTTACTCATTAGAATCTTGAGAAACACGTGTGGACCTGGCCCACCAGTACCACGATACTTTTTCTGATGGACATTCTTGTTCTTCGCAAAACAGACGATCTTCTTCAAAAGACTACTGCATATGTACATCGAACAGACTATCGTCAGATTTCCGTTTTGTCAATCATGATCTTGCATGACAGAGTCGATATCGATATGTATCTTCTTTTCGATACAATCTGACTAACTTATTCCACCGAACCACATACACCGAACCACGTACACTCTACACGCTGGTTAAATACTTCAAGTTGGTATATCATGATGGTACCTGAACTCTAGCCTCTGATAAAGATACACGCGTTGCAAGCTCTTCCCGAACGAATGCGTCAGGATAATGCGTTCTCTCGAAAACTCTTTCCAAAGCAGCCAATTGATGCGCTGAAAAAGTCGTCCTGCTCCTTCTGGGTCTTCTACTCGCTGATGTCGAAGAACTCTCGTTACAACATTCTACAAATTACACGATATCATGATTCTACGAAACATTCGTACATTGTGCGTAAGCATGTAATGCTACTAATAAGCAAAAAGTAAAAAGCAGGAAGAGAAGATGCAACACAGACACAACTATTCTTCAATGACTCCACTGTGCTTGAGCATTCACTAAAGCGTTATAATGCGAACAGCGTGACTGGAAATGCGCGATTTCGATGAATTGAAACGCTTCGCAAACCGTGGATTAATCCCATTAAAACGATTTTTAATGGAATTTGCAAGCTGTTATCGAATTGACTTTCGTTTCTTACCTAACGAATGAGCCGGAGTTGATAAAAGGCGCGAGACTGTAAAGTTTTGAGGCGTATGAGAATTAGAGGATTGTGGAACTATCGCGCCGCTGTTTCCTTCCTCTTCTGAATTTCCACACAACATCCTTTTCAATTCAACGTCTAGTTCGTAGCGCAAATTATTCCCGCGTTTCCGAAAGAGTAGATTTTCGGATTATATTAGAAGTCGGAACAATTGTACGGTAATCTGGTGAACAAACTGTTCGACGAATCACATTTTCTGCGTCTTCGGTTTTAAGAACGAGCGCTTTGTAGATTCAACAGAGACGCCAAATTATTCATCCAGTAATGTTTTCGAAGGCTCAAGACGTGTAACAAGTTTTCACGCATGTGTAATTTCTACCTGAAAATGTTCACTGAAACATCGCCGAGTTGAAACGCATTAGAGCAACAGAGCTATCCCGCCACGTGTTCGTAAAATCCGACTCAATATCTTTTCCACCACCGCTGCCACCACCACCGCTACCACCAAAACCACCACCACCACCACCACTACCGAACAAATGTTCTACTGCTTTTATAAAATTAATATCAGATTCGTTGCGTATTCTGGTTGTCTTCAATTTCTTTTTCATTCAAAATAATTTCAATCTTTATCCATTAATGACAATGAACTTTTGCGATCGAAATATCAATCAGTGATCAATTACGATTCGTTTCAGTGTTATAGGTCCTTAGAGAAAGGGGTAATTCGAGGCAGCGCGCGCACCTCTACCCTTCGTGAGGATTGATTTACACGATCATCTTCTCTACGATCGTAAAGATATTCGAATGTGTCATTTACAATGTAACTGATCTCTTTCGATTCGATGAGTCGTAAAGGTTATTTCAATAGTAAAAATTGCGGACAACAGTCACTGAGCGAACAAGTACAGAGATCGCGGTAATGCTCCTCGTTTCACTCAAGTCGCCCGTATATCACAATTGATCAATTTCCACAAAACTGTTTTCGAACGAAGCCATCATATTAGTCGGTGCGGCGCGGCGGGATGCCAACTGACTTGGCCGACTTTAAATGTACTTGAAGATCTCCTTCTCAGCCTCTTCATTTGTCTCTCCTCTTCTTTGCTTCTCCCCCTCTCCTTCCTTCTTTCTCTATCTTCAACTGCCTTTTACGCAGAGAGACACGCACTCATGAGAGGAGAGAAACGAAGCATTTTAAGAGTAGGTGGAGATTTCCTCGTCAAGCTCCACCTTCATTAGAAGCTCATTGGTTTCTAAACAACACCACGAGTCTTTCGCGTTTTCTGGATCGAACCATTCACGATTAGACAGATTGAAATGCATGCTCTGTGTAGTTATCCAGAAATATTACTCTCTCGTCACGAAGGATAGCTATCTATTTCTTCGCATTCGTAGGTTCAATTTCTGCTACACAATTCTGAATAAAAAACAAAGCGACGCTAAGATTTGAAACGTCATGGTTTCGACTTTCAGAGATTCCCTGAACTACACTCTTTTATGTAGGCACGTAAGTATAGGTCCCGGAACATTGGTCTTCTTCATAGCTGCGGCTTGACTTTCGTTACACAAGGGTCTCGAGTAACAATTTCGCCTTAACGCGGCAACCCCGATCCATTCCTTTGCTTACCGAACGTTCCCTTTACTCTTCTCGAGACAAGTGCTTCTCAATTACAGCTTCTGATTCAAATAAACGGAAACGTAAACGAAACTGTTCGTTTGATGCTCTACCGCCGCGTCGCGCCGCATCGCGCCGCATCGCGCCGCATCGCGCCGCGTCACGCCGCGTCGCGCCGAATAGGCAACCCGTCTTATTTTCTTCTCCCCTTGTTTTAAGAAAAGGACAGTTTTATGTTTTATCAAGAGAATTGAAGGAAAATATATTAAGACTGGAGAACGAAGTGTCGACAGCGAACCGCGCCACTACTTCGCCGTGGAACGAACTTTGCTGGCTCTCGGCAACAATTATATTCCCGGCGATTTTATTTATACGAGGCTTTTACGAGCGCAGTCACTCTTGCTGTCAACCGTGCTGGCCCAATAAAACGCGGCTGTGCGCTCGTTCCTTCGCTGCCCACTTTCAACGCCCGCTTAGACCGAATTATTTTCCTTGGAATAAATAGAAAACCATCCAAAGCGCTAGATTGTCCCATCGCCGATGCAATTCTTTCCGCTGACAATGAATACCAATTAGATAGATTAGTAGTAAGCTTGTTGAATGTACAATTTCTTTTGTTCGTACAACAATTCATAAATCATCCAACAATCAGGTTCGACAAGGAACTATATAAATCACGATCGATGCGTTTCGCTGGGATTTCTAGTAAACGGTAGAATCTTTGCCTCGGAGGGCTGCAATAAAGCAACCAGAGTTTCGTTTTTGGTGTTCCAGTTGCGATGAGATGGACGGGAGCGTCGCGACGTTGTGACACGTACACGTCGCGTGTCGCTCGTCCTCCAAGGAAAGTTATGAGCCAAGCCTGGACACTTTACCCTGTCTTTGTCATCCCCTTTCTCTTCGCGAGAATTGCCGTGTCTCCGAGACATCGTATTCTCTCCTGTCACTTTTGTCCTCCGCTCTCTCGTCGTGTCTTTCTCCCTTATTCATTCCGTTTGCGTCCCCCGTTCCCCGTTCGCGTCTCGACAACCGTGATGAACTTTGCGGATTCAGTGAAGTTCTATGATAAATTACTCGAGAATATTCTTTCTTTGGCAAATTATTTTTCTTGCAACATCTGATTATGCTACCGAACCACAACAACTGTCTATGAACTAGATGTTCCTAAATTCCTTAGTCAATACCTAAGTATCTGAACTTAGAACGTTCAGATTTCACTTAAAATTGATGATAAATTATTTTTATGCATTTTCTTTTTTCTTATTATAAACTGTTTCCCATTTCGGAAATTTTGGTAGGAGAGAGCTCGTGTTATGTACACGTCAACAGTCAACGCTAATCAATGTCCAATGTTCTGTAATGCGAGGAAGGGTCTAATGCGAAGGGAAACCACAGTGTGATCGTTGCTCGACGATCTCTGGAATAGCCTCCACATGCCTCGCTTCTGGGAAATATCTTTTAAGCTATTTTTCATATATTTCCATATCCTCGACTGCCCATTTTTTAATGCGTCATGGTCTATCTTCTGCTGGCACTCCTGCGACACGATCGAATCATTTCTATCTGCATAGATTTCTTGAACACTTGGTCTTGCTGGAACACATGTTACGTAGATAGATGTCCCAACTGACAATGAGAAAGGGATAGAAAACTGACTTGATTTCTTATTGTACACATACTTTTCTTGTTCTTCTCATGTACATCGATTTTGATTCGTCGAAACAGATTAGATGAGATTAAGTGTTCGTTTCTGTTGCTGACTATTTATTGTTAATAGGAAAAACCAGTTTACCTCCCTTCATAACTAACGCGACACGCGCGATGCCTCGTTTTTGCTGACTTTCGTTTTTTTTTCTCATGGAGCAGCGTCAGCAAACTCGAAAGCGGGCCGTCGCTGACTTAGCGTACTCACTTGCAAGAAACGAGGCACGATTTCATCGTAATATGAAAGTCTACATAGAGCGTACGGTAGATTTGGAGAAATTTGTTCATCGTAAAATACGACTTTTGTCCGAAGCGCAATTCGGAAGAATTCGGAAGAATTCGGAAGAATTCGGATAGGAACACGATTGCTGCGATGAAAAAGCTTGTGAATTTACGATAGTTACCTAACGAGCAACTTCCGAATTCTTTCAAAAATTTGCCTCTCACCGTGTCGTCGCGTTCGGTGTCTGTGACAGTCGAAGGGTGTTGAACGGCAGCACTTAATGTCCCGTGACGCCTTAAATCTAACCGTGGAAGGAGAGACTCGTCGTATCGAGGAGAGAAACGACTCGTCCCCGTCTATGGATCGTAGGAAACTAGCAACGGTGGTCACTGGCCACCGTGAAGACATTTGATTAAGGGCTGTGAACAGAGATCCCGTGGTCTGTGGAATAGAGCTCGATCGTTTTCATCAAGCGACGGTTGTCCTTTTCTTCAGGATTTCGTCAAGCTGGACAAACTTCCAACTTTTTTCATCGTTAATTAAGGAGAAATCCGTTTCACGTATATGCGTTACATGATCCTGTGACACTAGGCTCAGCAAAACCAGAAGAAAGTAATTTGATAATGAGAAAAATTGTAAGGAAAACGAGGAAAGTTGAAAGACAGTTTGCGAGAGGAAGAAACATATCATCCTTCGGTTTCTTCGACTCATTCGAGCAATTACAAGGGTCGTGCGTCATTCTCGCCAATTAGCAGCGGAAGAAGCGACGTTAGAGCGGCTGGAAAACTCGCTTCGATATTTTTTCTCTCCCTCTCTCTTCCTCTCCCATCTTTTACCTTTTCTACTATTTTTCATCTTCGTTCTTGTTCAAAGACTGAAAAAGGATAATTTGACTCGTAGCACCTCTTGGTCTGGCTTAGGTCTGGGTTAGGTCGTCGTTTTTATTTCTTGGCACTAGTTGACACGCAAACAGCACATAGCTCACATTTCGATTGTTTCAGTGGCGTTAATGTTCCGTAGAAAAAGAACGTTTTTCAAATGAAATTCGTGAACGCAACGAGTAAGAATATTCCATGAAATGCAGCGAAAATATTCGAATTCCATACACGCATACTAGATAACCGTTGTCCATCCACGGTGGTATGAGAAGGTACGCACTCTCCAGTTACCCCTTCTCGATTAACAGAGCGTGAACCCCGTTACCCGTCGCGCCACCCCCTCGTCATCGTCCTGACCCATGACCACCGGCTTTCAAAGTGAATTATGTATTCACGCCGCGCTGTCCGTTCCACGTTTGCTTACGTTACTCATTGTAATACGCGTCAAGGGTTGACCACCTCGAGCAACATGGGGGTGTGTCTACAGAGCGAACGATCACGTCGACCACCACGGGTTCTAACGAAGATACGCGGATCCCTCTAGATTCGAGTTCTGCCCACCTACTTATAAGCTCTTATCACTGGCATTTATCCTGTCGTTATTATTACGATGCCGCACATTTATTCGCGGTGGCATACGCAGTCTATGGAGGGTAATTTTCGGAATGATAGAGATGCTAACGGTTCAAGGGAACAGAGGCAGCGCCTCTTTTCACTACAATCAATATATATATTTATTCGTAAACGTTAGCCAAGAAAGATTGCTGTTAGGGTGAAAGTGAATCAGAGCTCTATCGGTTGATAAGATACACGCTTCCTCTTCACACCTTTATCTTGGTCATTTTTCTATCGGTGAGGATAGACTTATTTGGAGCGTGAGATTGAATCGGTTGCCCCATTGATGATACAGCGCCATATGGTACAGTGAAATGAGATGTTGGCACGTGTTTCTGCTTGTTCATTTGTTCGTCAAGCTTGAATTTGTAGATTCGGAAACACGGCGAAGTAGATCGCTTCCCTCGGAGAGGGGAAGGTAGTAATATAGAAGAAGAAATGAACGGTAGGTACGTGGCTTATGCACATTTCTCCGTATTTTCTTCCTTTTTACGTCAACAGGACCCTGATTTACTTCCGTTTAGATGGTGGTCTTCGAATAGAACCGTAATAGCTTTTGGCAGCACAATCAAACACTTTCAGTTTTCTTATTTGTTCGAGAGGTGATACGGTTCACGGCGCTTCTCCCAGCCGTGCTTTATTTTAGTAACGGAAGCGGGATCTTCGTGTTCGTAGCTTGAGAGAAGCTCCCAAGGGAGGTAGCTTTTGCTAACCGTCTCCTTCGATATATCCCACGGCAGGGATAGACGCGCACGTGTGCATCTCTGCGAGCCAAATTTTTTTCTATCTTTTCCACGAATGAACTTTACTCGGACTAATGGAGCTAGTTTCAATAGTTTGCTTTTTCAGATCTCTACACCTGTCGTTTTCGAAATCTACCTAATACAGAAATCTCGAAGACGATCGAGTTTTCGGGATCGTTTTCGGGATCGTTTTCGGGATCGTTTTCGAAAATTAGTCCTCCACCGGTTGACTTTGAAAAGATTCTTCGATTCGCAACCCCTTTGATCGCGAACCGGGATACTACCTATTTCAAAACAACCCCCATTAACGATCTTTCGAGTCTCTTCAGCTTGCAGCCTTTGTGACCGCTTAGATGTACAAGACCATTTTACCGACAAATTCTGTTTCTAAGATTAGGGTCTCTGAGTATTAAAGGGGTTGCTGAAACGTGCAAACCTCTTTCAAGTTCGACAACCAGTTCCGCGATCAATCGAAAAATCAGTTCTCGATCTTTATATTAAGTTTAAGAATATAAATTGAAGAATTTTCAAATGAATGACAGTTCATTGAAATTATGTTTCAAAATGAAAATTCAATACTTAGCCTAGGGTAGTTATAGGATACTTGAATGGGAGGCAACAACTCATAGAGGTATTCAAGTTCTTTTAGATAGATCGTTCAAGTAGGAGGGGTTAACGAAACCACTCATTGTTTGAGGGGAAAAAAGTTAGCACTTACTCGCTGAAAGGATTGCAATCGCAACGCTTTACCGCAAAATGTCGACGATTCTTTTCAAACATAAGCCCCTGAACCGATTACGCGGCACGTTCTACCACCGTAAATAGTACGTACAACCCCCATTCATGATCGATACGACCGATAAGGGGGTTGAAACACCTCTGTGCATGAAATTTTAATCTCTAGATCGAACCAGACCAGTCACACTCGTTTTCCCTTTCAATCTGGTGGTTATCTGAAACCATTTAGCCAACCTACATCTATAATCTATAAATCTTGTACCGCTGTTGAAAACAGGGGAAAGACGAAAGGGAAAACATAGCTATATACATTTATATTTTCAATTTGACCAAGTTAAAAACTTTCGCTCCGAAAATAGGAGAATGCTACATGATGATTTTTTCTGGTTGCAGGCCTGTCTCCAAACTTCTCTTCACTGATACGCGGCGGTAAATGATCCTGTGAAATGATCCTGTGAAATGTTCGTGTAATTGGGCGATAGTGAGTAGAGATTAGGATCGATCGATTGTTGTCGCAGACCCGAGGGATTAACGAGGTTAATAGTGGAACGGGGTATGAATCAGGATTTACCACCTGCCAGGATTTATGACTGCGCGCATTGTTCCGTTACGCGCTACTTTTCGGTCAGAAGGAAAGAACCACGAATCAAGTCCGTGTATGAATATGCAATTTCATCGAGGACTGGTCACGGATTGAATCAAACCGCGTTATGCATCAAATGCATTTATGCTTCGTCGTTCGTATTATCATGGTGGACATTAGCATCCAACGATCGATTTGCCTCTTGATTTATTGCTTTAGACCTACAACGTTTCACAGAGAACTATCGCATGCCTATGGCGCTTCAAATATTTTTATTTCAAATGTTCAAGCTACGTTGTAAGTAACGTTCACTCCAATTCGTTCAACTCTTTTCTCTTCACGCAACTCTAAAGTTCATCGCCTACGAAGAAAGACAACCTTTATCCATTTAACGATCGATCAAAATTCTATCGTGCTATTATTACCACAAGCTAATAACTCTCTAGTGCAGCTGTCTTTATTTATAGGTACTGTCTGACTAAATTATGCACGCAGCTGTGTTATTAATTATCCTTGATTTTGCCGTAGTAATTTCCTGTTAACTGAACCATAAACAAGTTGCGTTATTCGCTTTCTAGAAGAATTTCGATTCGTTATTTGGGGAAAAACCAGCATTATCGAATTCGTCAGTAACTCATAAGAAATTGAGAAATGTTGTGTCATCGGTATTTGTGCAACACCGTAAGTCGGACGTATAATAGAGAAATATATGTCTGTTTTATGGACAGACGTTCCTTACAAAGATGTCAATCATATTTTCACCTTATCCCCAGGTCAGGGGAGGATTATATCAGCCTTTGAGAAGAAACTCCACGAACCCGAATGGACGTCTACGGATACACGTGCTATTATTTCCATAACGAGAGAGGCAAACAAGAGAGAGGCCAACTATTTTGCTCGTGTTCTGCGAAAATATTCTAACAAAGGGCGATGCATCGCCCAACGAATTATACGTAGATAGGTCCAAATCGATATGTGATAGACGTGGGAACTGAAAAACTTGAATTTCGAAGAGCTCGAGCCGCTGCTGGAGAACAGAGCGAGAGAAGTAAAGAAAATGAGGGGAAAATGACGAGGACGAATATAGAGAAGTTTTTCCTTTCCATTCTTCTTCCTCCTCTTCTTCAGCCCCCCATTCGGCAACTCTTGAAAAAATCTCTTAGAATCGTTTCCAGCCCCGCGATTCCGATCTAATTTACCAAACGTTCCCTTCGTCCCCGTAAGCCATCGGTACGCGTGCCCTTTTGCACACGTTTTTGGTTTTTTTAGAATGGGAGAGAGAAACAGATATTTTGTTCGAGACTAAGCTTCTTTTACCTTTCGTGCGAAAGAACAGTAACGAAGTCGTCTAATCACTGTTAGCGATCGATTAAGTAAACCTGAAGAAATGTCTATATTCTACACGAAAAGGCAAAACGGGTCCTTTTCGAAAGAAATCCATTTAATTATTCTTTGAATTATGAGTCAAGAGTTGTGCGGGTACACCCTGCGCTTCAGAAGTTCAGAGCATGCAAAACAATTGCCCCTAATTATAGTCGAAGATATGCGGGGCCTCGTGTTTCTACTGAAATCTGCTAGTAATAATGAAACCGCTTTTTCTAATATTCCCCAGGACAGGGATCCCATTCCGATATTCTTCCTCGAACAATTCGGAAAGTTCTGTACGTACCAGAGCGGGTACGAGTACCTACCTACCTCTAAACGCAGCTGTCCCGCATCTATAAAACTGTGAAACGGTCCTAACATTTATTTTAAAGTTACTCAACATTTATGTGTTTTGTTTGCAACATGCTTTCGCTTTAGAAAATATCTCGAGTCTGTTCTATTCAAATAATATATTTATGAATTATACTGAAAAAATGTCGATCTTCGAAGAAGACACCAGCTGTCTGCTCCAGATTTCTGAACGAAGAAGCGTCCGATCGATGAAACGATGGATCTTTCGAGAGGCTCGAGATCTGAAGAATGGACCGAAAGCGTTCAAGTAATTGAACTGTGTGCGCCTGAAGCAAGAGAAGGAAAAAAAGGCAGAACCAAGTCCTTTCTTGGCACGTGCGGGGGAGTGGACAAAAGAATCTGATCCCTGGCTGAGGAACTACACGTTCACTCGAAGGCCGGTTAACTTCTTTGACGAAGCAACGGCCGAAAAACTACTGCGTGCTCGTGAAAGATTAAACATTTTCTATCTTTTTCAATTTTCATTCATCGCGATTTCTATAGTTCGCAGCAAAATTAAACGATCACTAATTCTGGACCGAAAAATTCGAAAAATTCGAAAAATTCGAAAAATTCTGGACAGAAAAAATCGACGCTCCTTCATTGAATTTTCCTTAGAAGGATCTCCTGTTTTTGGCTGTGGGACGAGATATGGAGGGTGCAGCGTGGGCCGCGGGGCCGCGGGGCCGATGTGTACAATGGTTTAGACGAATAAAAAGGAATCCGACTTGAAGGTCTACGAAGAAAATAGCCACGAGAGTAGAAATTCGATAGTACAGGATACTTCGATTCGAAAAGGAAGCAAGTTTCGTTGCTAGGAAAGTTTCTATCGATAGAATTTCCCGTTATCGGTAAGCAACATTCCAATCGTCCGCAATCCTGCAACACCCACTAGCACTTTCGAGCGGCAGATCATCGAACGTCCAGCCGGGTCGAGTGGAGTGGCTGGCGTGGTCAGGTCACCGTTTTGGAGAGGGGATATATAGGTAGGTACAGCAAAGGTAGTATAGAGTAAGAGCGAGCCGGTCTCTCCTGTTTCGTAGCCTGATCTAGGGACCCTTTCCTACATAAGGCCCATGTCCTCACCCCTCCACGTCAGTAGAGAGCCAACCGTTGGAGCGCCACGTTTCGATACCTCTGCACCGTGCTGCACCTTTCATGCAATCGCGAGAACCGCGTTTTTCTTTGGCATAATCGCCAATTCAGATTATGTGCCGCGAAGTTGAGCGCTGTGATTGGAACAGTGACTGTTTCTAGTGCTGATTTTGGATGTACTAGCTGTATCTCGTTCATCTTCAAGGGCAAGCAGTGAGTAACTCCTTTTTTCAACCAGCTCAGGATCTTTCGAGAGGTACTGTCTTTCACAGCGTAGCCCAGGATCTTCGATGGAGCGGTCTATTCTAAACATTCGCTAACGACTAAATCCCTAGGAAATCTTTTTTCTTCGCGAGTTGCTCTTTAATCCTGCTTGCTTTTAGTACTGCAAGACATAAGCACTGTTGCTATAAAAACCTGCCTGCAACCTATTAGGTACTTGTCGATAGCTGCACCTGTCTTCTGCCAATTAATCAATTAGGTACTCGTCATCGCTCTTACTGCATTTTTCTTTTCTCGCATCGACAAATGCATTCAGACAAGATAGATATATGAACGCCTCAGTGGCGCTGAATGGTTGAAGAAAAGAAAAATGATAGAAAATAGAGAAACATAGGTTTTCTCTGAGCAAGCTCCATGTGAAACACAGCTGTAACTTTATTTCCATGAATGAGAATGTGCACCCAAGGGATTGTAGAAGAATTTGCTGTCATTGGTAGCAATATTACGTGAATACTGATGCAAAATTTCTGATGAAACGCATCTTTGTGCTTAAGCTACATAGGCACGTGCTATGGGTGCATCGAAACGATGGAGAAATATGTACTACTCGAAGTGAAAGAGAGGAGAAAGGCAAATATGTGAGATAGAAATACTTATGTATCTCATAGCACTGCGGCATTACCGTTTCGAAAGAGAGAAACGACGCCGCTCTGTTCGCGAATAAAAGCGTGGAAAAGAAAGGGTTGGGGGTACCTCGAAACGGCAGCGACGGTGGCTGAATTTGGTCGTTGGTCGAACAAAGGCAAGTGCCTCTTAAAAGTGATGTTAGAAGCTCGTCTAATTGTAAGCCTTCACACGATCCGGTAGCACGAGTCGTTGCTTGCGAGGCAAAACGACGACGAATGAGAGAAGAAAAGAAAAGTGAACGCGTGTGGCTCTAGTAAGTACTTTGGTACTACATCTGTCGAAAGAAGGAGAAAGAGGAGTAGAGAATCGAAGAAGGAGGACGAAAGGGAGAAGGATAAGAAGAAAAAGAGGGTAAAAATGAAAGGGACTGGTAACGAAGGAGCTAGCGAAACTAGTCGTGGGTCCTATACAAACTTTCCTATCGAAATTGGAAGGACCCCGCCGTGGGTCCACCTTGTGAGACCTTTTCTCGAGGATCCCTCCATTTAAATGACCAGGCGTTTGTTCGCCAGGACTCGTTTCGCTCCATTGTTCCTGTCTTATTTTCGAGGCGCGTCCTGAATATCTGCACCCTGGTTCAGCCAGTGGAGAAGGGGTAGGCAGCCAACCCCAAAACGTGCCCCTGACTTCCTTTATAATTCGCAAATTTCCAGTTTCATTTCAATCACCTTTTAACCGAATATTCTTTTCCCCTTAAACTGATTATATTTACATTTCATTCTTAGCTACCTACTTTCTGCATCCCATCGAGCCTGCTACGTATTCTTACATCAAATCGTCCATGAGAGATCATTCGCGTGATAGAGAGTACGATTTACGATAGGATGCGCGACGACAGGAGATACCGTATGGGAGAAAAAGATTATATGCATAGCAATAATTGCACGTGCGAGTTGGTGGTTTCGAGGAGAAAAATTGCCTCATGAGAATACAGAGGGACAGGTGTGCTCGAAATAGCGCAAGACTTTGGAGCCTGTCTTTGGGGCGCGTTTCCTCTCCAAGCTTCCTATCCCTAAAGAGGAAACGCGATTCCCCGAGCTCCCTTCTTTTGCTCCGACTCTCCGTCCCGCTCCATTGCCAAAAATCGAGCACATCAGACCCGTGAATGCGCGTTTGATTGTCCTCGACTGGCTCTCTTGTGAAATCCCCTTCGTCCCTCTGTTCGGCAGTCGCTCCTTTGCCGACTCGTGTGTCCGCTCGTCTCACCTTGCTCGTTTCACCCCTCCGCGTTGTACTCGACGAGACACGGGACCATTCCAAGAGAAACGCCACTAGCAAAAGGTGTGCCTGGGGTCAATCCAATATAAATCAGAACCGAGTCTCCGAGCTAAGCTGAGTGAGAGAAGAGCGCGCGGAAGGAGCCGAGAAAGGACGGCTTCGAGGGAAGGAATGGAAAGGAGAGGGAGTGGGGTTCGCTACGATGAATAGACTATTTTTAGGGACCGCGAGCGGTCTCCGCACAGCCCGTATACTTCTCGTACGTGTAGCTTTCGCGCGCGTGTATTTGCGACTACATTTTCAAAAGGGATTAGGTACGAGCTGCTCACCTGCCCTCCCTCCCTCCCTCCCTCCTCCTCCTCCTCCTCCTCCACCTCCTCCTCTTTTCTCTTCCTCTACGTATTACCTTCCGAGGACCACGACGACCTTTTTCCTCGAGAAAGTTGGACCCCTCCTTGGAAATGTCTACTCTTATCTCTCGAGAACGTCGCTACATCTCGAAGGACTCATTACACAAATCCAAGAAAGCATTTCGTCAGAGATCAGTAGAGATGATCTGCAAATGCGAGCTGCTGAGAAACTTCTCATTGAAATATCTACCGAAAGCTTTGCTTGCGAATCTTTCCCCTTAGGCACGAGAGAAGAGGGGGGGTTACTTGCGGTATTATTTCTTTTCTTTGGAGGCAGGTATGTATTCGAAGAAGCAACCCTTGAAAATGCAGATCGGAACCGTTAATAACTTCTTCTTGCTCGTCTTCGAACCGTGAATAATTCCATTGTGTTAGCGGTTTCCACGATGCCTGTGTTGCACGTTTCGCGCAAATTAATCGCGTAAAGGCGTAAGCAACTAATTTCACTGGCATCCGACCGACTTCCCTTTATTCTTACATCCACGCCTTCTATTCACATTGTCTCGGCCGCATGCTTCACTATTCAAAGAATATTTATGCGTGTTCGAATCATAGGTTCGATATAAGACATTAGAGGAAACGTTTGATACGAGCTAAAGTAAATTGAAAAGTTCCAAACGGGTTATTCTTTTGCATTCGAGCTAGATTGATGTCGAAACCTTCCTTCTAATGCCCAGTGCGTTAATGCTTATTCTCGACGAACGTTGTCAGCGAAGTCGTTACAAACAGCCTTCTCGGCATACATACATATTACATAGGAAAGGGTCTTGTCGGTTGTCGGGCGTGCTTGCAAGCATGTTAAGGTTTTTCAACCGTCGCTCTATTTTATTCCTTTCCTCGGTCGAAGAACTTGGTTCGATCCTGGCTCGTCCTTCGCGGGGCCTGGGTACCGGGTACAAGCAAGGGAGCGTGCACGTAAGGGAGCACAAAAATGGATTAAACCCGATCGAGGGGGCCAGACAGCCCCTTTTTGCATTTAGGAGCCGATCCCAAAGCGTATCCTGTATTTTCTGGGGTTCGCATGGATATTTTACAAGCCATAAACGTGACAGATATGGACTACGCCGCGTTTGAAGGCAAGGGACGAACATAGAGTACCTACATATTCTTACGAAAGCAACTGGAACAATTTAATGCCATCGTTTTGCACTTGCTGTCCAGCCCGTTCACATTTTTTCGAGGGATCAATTTACCGAGTTAAGCCCTTATAAACGTTTCACTTCAATTATCCCCATTATTCCCATAGGCGTTACAGGTTACGCGATTCACCCCACCTAATTAACTATATGCAAGTCAAATTAAACATGAATTACGCTGTACTTGGATAGAAAGGTCAGAGTAATCGAAAATATAATTTCACGTTTCTCATCGGACCCTTCTCTTCGCGTACTTGCTGTTTTCCTTACTTTTACGAAGCAAGCAGGTTCGAAAATAACTAGAGTCCCTCTCGGTTTTGCAGTGGTCATTCGATGGCTGATTATACCTGTACACTGAAGATCGTTAGATGAAGCGATAGCACCCACAGGTGAACTATAGATCCCCTTTCTAAACGCGCTGCCGGACGTACTCAAGATTCATCGTCGTCCAAATAACTATGGCATCGGAACCCCACAGCTGCGGTTCGCATCTAGATTGCTAAACTGACTCTGAACTCTCGCGTTCTGTACGAACAATGAAATCATTTCTCTTGACAATCAGAAATCAGAATTCTACACTTGAGCTACACTCGAATTCCACTTCTAGCAGGATAAATAGAGAAAGCGGACAGAAAGCGGACAGAAAGCGGACAGAAAGCGGACAGAAAGCGGACAGAAAGCGGAGTTAGGTAGCCGAAAGAACAGAATACGGTAAAAGTGGAAGCGGGGGGAAATAAAGTTAGATAGCGATCGTGTCGATGACGGTGCTTCGACACTGAGCGAGTTCTCGTGCTTTACGAGACCAGATGGAAAGCACCATATGGGCAGGTGCCCAGGTCGTTTTATAAGTTATCGTGTATACGCGTCCGTTCGCGACGCGACGCGACGCGTATGTAGAACTAAGTACCTACCTACTACCCACAGACTATAGGCGAATTCTTCAAAGTACGTGGACGCGCGTGAAGAAATGCGCGTTGCGGGACCAGAACGCATGCATGGCATGGCAACAGCCTGTATGTAAATGAATGCATTTTTAGACCTACTTCACAATACAGTGCACTCTCCCCTACATGAACCGTTAAAAGTGAAAACCTGTGGCTGCTGCTGCTGCTGCTTTCAATTTTCAACCTGTTTCTGACCTTGCACGAGATACGAATATTCCTCACCATTGAATCTTATTTTTATGCTTGAACATAATTCGAACTGAAAATCGTAGAGCGAAGAAGATGAAAGTAGTAATCTGGCTCGTATTCGTAGGACTGACAATGAGTTCTCATTTGTCGCTTAATCGAATGAACGGCGATTTCATTTTGCTTCCAGTTTCGTTTGGTTTTTTCTCACGGGCATGGCACGAGGAAATTGCACGAACAGTCGTAGTCCCGTTTAACTGTTCGTTAAGTCGAAGCAAGTGTTAACTCGTGAAACCGACTGACTCAGGTGTACGAGTTTCACCTGTTTCACTGTTTCCCGTATGCTGTGACAGGTGCACGCTTTAGCGTTTCGTCGCCGCCGCGGCATACCGTTTTTCTGTTATCCCCTTCATTCTCTACTCTTTTCTCGCTGCCTTTCTGACGCTTATTCCTGGCGGGCCGATAGAATAGGAGAAGCAATTCCGAAGATCGTGCGTTTCAGTTGTCTCGTACGAGTCGACTAGAATCGATGAAGTTTTTTCTGTTGAACGTTTCGCTTACTTCCTTCCCGACCGATATAGAACTGTACGTTCTGCCTCTAGAGATGCTGAAGTGGACGGTTTCGAGATCGTTGTCGGCGAACAGCTCGACGCCTCACGACCCACCTAGCTTGAACAACAAGGCACCCCGTCGGCCTTTTCGAGACTTGTCCAATACACCTCCCGCTGGTGGAAGAAAAACTCGAAATATACCTGCCGAAAGAGCCGAAAACGTTTCAGCGAGAGCGACGCCAGCGCCGGCGCCGGCGCCGGCACCGACACGTCGAAGACGATGCAGGAGTCATGGCAGCGACATGAGGACGTATTTTCAGGTATCGATCTCGTTTCTCGTTTCTCGTCTCTCGTCTCTCGTCTCTCTACTCTATACGCGCAGCCTGAAATTTCAAGGAAGCAACGACACCACCAACAACACTCTATCTATCCATTTGTTTTCAGGCAACGAAGCCTAATTCGCGAGTGAATAAGCGTCAGTCGATGTCACAGCAGCCGGAAAAGTCATCGGTCACGGAAAGCTTTTATCAAAGCACGCCAAGAGTTGATGCCGATATCGGTCCGTTAACGTTTCTTCCTGCTGGTAGCAAATGCTCGACAGCTTTGACCCTGCCAACGGATCCCGCGCTTTTCATGAAAACTAGAACAAAGAAGTTCGAGAGCGAGAACGAGCTGCCGCAGAATATCGTTAACGAAGCCAGAGCAAACCTGCAATCTCACGTCTCGGACTTTTTTCAACAAATCTCCATGGCCACGAGCCCTGAGGATGTGATGGAGGCTGGCTCCGTATCTCGGCCCAAGAACAGGCTCTATTCCCCGAGCGAAGAAATGAAGGGAAAATTCGCGGACTGCGCGAAGATAAGTTACCTGCCGAAACTGGCTAGGATCACCAAGATACACGGCCGATGTAAAACTCCGTATCATACTAAAGCTGTTACGGCTGCGAGTCCCGTCAAAGCCAAGAGTCACGGCCAGACGCCACTGGCTGGAAAATTGTCCAACTTGGCTATAGACCAGGACCTACCTAACTTCGAAAACATGGACAACACCGTCACGGAAGTTCTCAACAGGTGAGAGACTCTCCGTCACACCGCACGACTAATACGCTAAAGCTAATTCTTTCTGTTTAGGGAGCAAGAGATGAATTTTAGTGGAAAAACTGTTGCGGAAATTCTGCTCGGCGATGTGGAAGAAAGGAAGAAGGTTCTCGAGAGTACCTGCGAGGATCAAAATGCCACGAAATCTGATCACACGTACGAGACGATCGTGGAACGAGAGGAGATTATGGAAGAAGAAATGAGCTGTCACAACGACAGCTCCGTCTCTTCGGCGAGTCAACTGCTGGAAGATCCTTCACCGATGTCCTGGGCATTTTCGTCTCCACCTGACGACCTCGACGGTGAATTTACTTTAAAGAGGCAAAGGGGCATACGAAGGAAACGGCATCGGAAAGACACCGAAAAAATGTACGAAGAAAAACGAGCAAAGAGACGATCGACGAGCCATAGTCCGTCCACTAGCGCAAAACCGGAACAGCCACGGGACGTTTTGGTGGAAGCCGTCAATCCAAATGTGAAAAAACTCGCCTTGGAGACCGATCTGGATTCTACTTTAGACGAGAAGCGTGTATGTCCGCCGAAGGTGCTCTTCGAAGAGCTCGATTCTCGGAAGGAGGAAGAAATCGAAAGGAAAGTCAGTTCTTGGGATCTTGATAGTCCCAAGTCAACGCTGACGGATGATTTCCACAGCTCAAAATCATTCTTGAACTCGATGTCTAATACTCCGGAAGCACCATTGGTCGCAACGGTGAGAAGATGCTTGAAATTTAGTCCCGAGAGCGAGCCACCGAAGCCGAACTGTCATGGATCGATCGAGATCGAGTATTCCGTCGTCGGTGATCAGATACACGTTCGAGGTAACTACATCTCTTCTTTAATTCTCCAGTCCTTTCTGTTTCCTCTTCTTCCTCTTGTTTCCTCTTTTATTGATAGACACTGTTGCTAACTTTCTTCACTGTGTCACATTCTTCGCGTACGTTTTGGGCTACCGTTCGGCGGTAGCTCGAAATTGATCGTAGCGTTGAAAAATCAAAGTGAAAGGCGTTGTAGAAATGTAGATTTAACGAATCGAAATTCTGGAGGGTCTTCCCCAGAGGGAGACAGCCCTGAAAAGCTGATGTGAAAAGGCATGCGCCAGTTACGTGCCACGAGAGGGGATGTTTCAGTTGGCACCCCGCGATAGGCGACTGTGCCAGTAACCCACAGACTCTCCTGGCAATTCACTCCCGGTTAGTAGGCCTACCAACATTGATTCTTGGCGGTACATATATCCTTGCGTAAACAACCCTCGTAAATTCCTCGATATCTTCCTCGTTCACGTGTCACTTCTCTACCAAGGTAGAGGAAACGCATCGACCTTCCGTTCGGTCGAAACACCGAGCTCCTTCAGCATTTCGAATGCAGAAACGAGCAGGTCTCCGGTCGGTCGATCTTGTACGATAAGTAGAAGAGTGCCGCATTGGCCGGACGTGAACGGTACGAGTAGTAGTGCGTCTAGCGAAAGGGTCGAATACAATCGTTTAATCGTTTCCGAGCTTTCCTCCTTTTCTTTCCACACGTGTGCCGAAACTACCGAATCGCTATTCTGCTCTAGAGAAAGAAATGGCAGACTGAGGAGGCGGCAACGCGTTATCCTAGTAAACCGCTGCTCACAATTTCATGAGATTTCTACTTCTGTTTGGTGCAGTGATAAGGTGCAAGGACCTGAGGAGGGCGTACGAGGGTCCCATTCACGCTTACGTGAAGGTAAGCCTGAAAAATAGCAACGGTGAGGGTATCGTGAAGAGGACTGCGGTACATAGGGCAACGCCAAATCCCGTTTTCCACGAGACCTTGATACTGCCCTGCCCGGCGAACAACAATCACTGCACCAGCAAGCCCACGTCCCTGGATATCGCGGTCTGGCACAGGGACCGTCGTGCAAGGTGAGCATGCTCGAAAAACGAAGAAAAATTGGTAGGAGAGTAGCTCGTCGTTGGACGAGACGAGATGAAAATGAACTCGGGTCACGTAGTAAAGGAAAGCTCGTTCTACTCGGTCTCGAAGCGTGCTCGACCTCAATTGTCTAATACTCGACACGCTAAACCACCTCCTCCTCCTCCTCCTCCTCCTCCTCCACCCGTTACACTTTCCCGTTATCTTTAACGTTGCCTTGACTCCTAATCGGTACACGTTTAGATATCGCACTATTCAAACAATAGTCGGTTAACTGGGTAACGATAGCTTCGATATTAATCTCCCGCAAGCCACGTTTCCGTTCATCGTACCAATGTTTATTTGGAGGTATTGCTAAAGTTGTAAAGAAAATATGATAGCTACCAATTTGCTTATAATATCTCGAATACGAAATATTCCAGGGAAATATCGAGATTGTATAAAAGAACGTTAAAACGATTATTAGCGTATGATGAAGAAGCACAGAAGTAGGTGCTATCTCTAGGGAAGAGATATCGGGGTCAGGAACTGCGGCTGGGTTTCGTTAGTTCAAGTCGAACGAATTACACAGCGCTACTCCCACCCTCGCGTCGCGTCGCGTCGTGTCGCGTCGCGTCGCCTCGCGTCGGTATCTCGCGGTGCTCTTTGCAAATACATTTACAAGAGTTTACGCTAGCCTTCGAGTTCGATACGAAAACGAGATATAATGTTGATGCAAAGTAAACGCATTGATTTTTGTACGATCGAAGTTGACGACGACATGTACGTATATGTAGATTGAAACGATGATAGTATAATGTACCGGTCGATAACGGATTGTCTCGAATCGGGATAATTTGATGTCGGTTCTGGAGCAACGGCCCATCCGAATAACGAAACGAATTTCTGGGGTATACGCGTATTCCTTACGGTAGGAGGGGAATCGATTCTCTGGAAGCATGCGCAACGCTTCCACCACGTGCACTTGGTCGTATCGGAGCGTCTCTGCAACGGTGTTTACGGGAAACGACACCGAGTCTGTCTCTACGTTTCTTCTTTATGTAGAAATAGCTACACGTTCGTTTCTGTATCAGCGTGTCATCTATGTATACAACCGCGACACACTTCGACGTATGTACGTATATATTTTCCACAGACACGTACACGCATATACAGATGTATTCTTCCCCATCACACGCGCGCGCGCACACGTACATTTCGCATACAATTTATACACGCTTTCATTATTCGCGTTTCAGACGTAGCGAGCTGTTGGGCTGCATGACTCTACCTCTACCCCTATCCCAGGATAAGGTAAATTCTTCGAATTTCTTCACTTTTTAGTGTAGTTTATTCGAAAATTCTTTCTGGATTCCGTGGAACAGAGAGCTTTTATTTATCGCGTGACGATGCGAGCGAATTCGATGAGGAAGTTTGATAGTACACGACTAGACGTCAGCTGTTTGCTAGGATTCCTAAGTCTTCCTGGCTTAAGGTCAGGGTTAAGCTCGTTATGGGGCAACCAAGTGGAACGTTATCCGGCAAAGATTCACTTACATGTTGACCTCGTTAACAGTGACAGGTGTCGTCGACGCAATCTCGACTATCTCATCGAAATCTTTCGCCTATTTTCTTCCGCGTTCTGTGACAACGAAAATGATTGTGGTGGCTATTTATTGCGTGGTGTTTCTCGTGGTCGGAGTATTACTGAAGATTTTCATGTTCTGTTGAAACGATGGAAAGAGTACTCGCGAGAAGAGTTTCTCGTTCCGTTCGTTCCGTTCGTTTCGTTCAATTGACCAGCACGCGTCCAAAAGGTAAATGTTTAGGCCACGCTTGAATGACGCGCGTCAACGTCTGTTTCGAGAAAACGTTTTGTGCTCTGGAACAAGGAATCCTAAAAGCTTGTGGAAGTTTTCGATTGATAAGCAATGTTGCAGATACAAATGAAAGCTTCCAGGTAGATCGAATTGAAGGGTGGACAGTGAGAAATGGTGAAGACCGTTTAATCGAATAATTGGCAATTCTTAGGAAGCGACATGGCATCCTTTAGAAGCAGGAACCGGTCGGAATACGAGCACTCCTTACGCAGGCTTGCCTCAAGACTGCGGAGTGTCACCACCATTGTCCAAGGACGGGGAACCAGATAATAATAATTCAGGAGCGGAAAATTTAACGTATTTGAGACATCTCGAATTGGAACCCATCGATCCTTTGACCGGCCTGCCTCTGCATCCAGGTTTCACAGCCAGAGGCGGTAGAACACCTTGTACCATCACCAGGAGGCTGATAAGACAGACCACTGCTAATCAGGTTAGCTTTCACCTCACTCTTTTCGTCGTTAACGCGTGTCAACATGCTTTCAACATTTTGCGAGTTTTATACGTTTTATTGTTCGTGTCGCGTCGTCAATAATGGTTTCTCTCGGTCTGCTATCGATGTCGGTATTGGATTATACATCGATACGTTTCTTCAAATGTTCACGCAAACATGACTCGCGCGTTCAGAAGCCTTGACTAACGATACAATTGGTTTATGTATTGGTTTATGAGTTGTCAGAATAATGGTCGATAAAATGTAGAAGAAGCAGGCTGATGTGACTGCTCTGAAAGTGTCACAGCAGGTTCATTCGCAGTTGCAATTATGGATCCGAAATAGGGCCGATTGTTGATTTTGAAAAGTAGCTCTTCTCTTAAATCCCTTGTTAGAATTAGCAGCGGAGGGCCCCCTGCAGTAGCGATCTTCAGCCAGGGCCGCCCTCCTGCGGTGGAACACCTCGCACGAAGATTGTTACTCCGTTTGTGAATGGTCGAAATTGCTAACTCGACGTTTCTTCTCTGACAGATTCCATGGGGATTCTCGTTATCCTGGGGCCGACCACCCCGCGTGGAACGCGTCGATCCTGGCAGCCCAGCGGAACGATCCGGCCTGAGGCCAGGTGATCACGTGGTCTTTGTCGACATGACGAACGTCGTGACACGAGCACGGGAGGAGATTCTTGGACTGATTCAAGCGGCCACGAATCAATTGGTCTTGGAAGTTTACCGGAAAGGAGGAAACGTCCATTCGTCGATCCATCGACCGAACTCGATGAGCGTCAGCCTGCAACAACCAATCGGCGGCGGACAGCACGCGGTTGCGTTTACCGCCGAGGTCGGTACAGGGGTCTTAGTCTGACCGCTTAGCGAACCCTTTCTTCTTTCATTTAGTTCTTTAAGGAAATGAACGTAAGCTGCAAGAGAAAGCGCGACAACACTCCTCTGTAGCTTTGCATGTCTTGATTTTTTTTTCTTCTATTTCCTACGATTCGAAAGACCATCCAGTGAATCGCTCGAGCTTGACTTTTTCTGAATGTTTCACGAAATCGATGTACCTATGCGAAGTATCGTAGCGGTGCAGCAGCAGCAGCAGCAGCAGCAGCCTCCTCGCGTTCACTTTCACTACAGACACGTTTCGAAGTTAAAATCGATTCAACGCTCGCTTCGGAAGCAACTTCTTGCGAGTTACGACACGCTGCACGCGTTCTTCAGAGCTTATTTTACGTCTTTACGCCTTTACGTTTTTACGTTTCGCTGCATGGTAGATCGCGTGACTTCCTTGTACATTCTTCTTTCGCGATTCTATTGTACTTAATGTAACCACGTAGTGTATAGAACGTGTCCTTTTCTTCCATTGGGGCACGATTAAGTTATGATAATACAGTTATGTTTTGTAATTACGACGGCTGTCCTTTTTTTTGTTGTTCAACAAGTTCTGTTTCAAAGTATCCATTGCGTTTCGTTCATTTATTTCACCCTTGACCCTTAGTTTTAAGTGCGGACCATTACGAATTGCGGTCAGTTTCGATAGAGCATGCGTGTTGTAACGTTCGATAAACGAGATCCTATCCAAGAGTAATCCAAGAGTTCTCCAATCTAACTACATTTCGTGATCGGAATGGTATCATCCTGTATGTCTTGCCGCCATTTCCTAAATCTCCTCGACTTTCAACTGGAACGAGTGGACGCGTTCAGGTTTTCCCGAATCTTGCTCCGGACGCGCCGCCAGAAGAAGAGTTGTCCGTGAGAGAGACGCGGTACTGGGGCATCCTAAAGAGTGGGCACACGCGATTCATGGCACCTCTGGCCGAGCGACGAGACGTGCTCTCCGCCGCAGACTATCTCATTCTATTCCAAAATCTCGACGAGCTGCTCAAAATATCCGAGGAAATCCGAGACGAAGGTGGCGGAATCGACAGTTATCTTTGCAGAGTTCCTAGGATAACCGCTGCGTACAGAAGATACTTGAGCGGATTGCAAAGAGCTTGTTGCCTCCTGGTGGCTCTCAGACGAAATACGGCCTTTGCGAAGCTCGTCTGCGAGCCGGCTGTTCCGCACAAAAGACGTCCCGATCTAACGGGCGTTCTGCTCTCACCTCTCGAACACTACAGGTGCGCGCGTTCTCCTCTTTGGGACGAACTGCTGCTTTCCGGACCGTCTCTTGCATGCAACTGATGACTCTCTGAATCTGACCTTTCGCTCGTAGAGAGATGACGAGACTGTTGGGTCTAGCGTCGCCGAGAAACTGTCAGCAAGCCAGGGACCTGGCTCAGGGATACAGGGAGGCCACAGCCAATGCTGGGGTGATGGAACCGCCGCGCGATACTGGAAGGCCTCTGCTTAGTCTACAGGAAGTCGAATCCCGATTAGTTTTCGCGAGATGCAAGCCCTTCACTTTGGCAATGCCTGGGAGGCAATGGTCTGTCGAGAGTTTTACAACAGATAACCACGCGTCTCGATTGCTCCTCTCTCTATCTGTAGAACGTTTTAGGCTGTTCGGAGGTGCGCTCGCAAAAGTCGAAGGTCGAGCGCGTTTGCAACCGTCCTGGGCTCTGCTCCTTACCGACCTCCTAGTATTTGCCCGAGTATCCAGGGATCGTGTTCTCTTCGTCACCGAAGAACCTCTTCGTTTGTCGAATATCGCCGAAGCCTGCTTCACCGTTCGTAAAAGACCGACGGAATTTCGACTGCAGGTGTCCATTAATCCCAGCGGGAACGCGGAGAACGGTCACATCGAAGCGACTAACAGTGGGGGTTGCAGCCCTCACAGTCGCCCTAGAAGACGAGTTTTAGTCCTGCGAGCCCCCACGCCGGAATTAAAAGCCGTCTGGCACAATCTACTGCAGCGACAGATGTAAGTGTTGCGCTGCTTCTCTCTCTCTCTCTTTCTCTTTTCTCTCTCTCTCTCTCTCTCTCTCTCTCTCTCTCTCTCTCTCTCTCTCTCTCTCTCGACACAAGTTCCGTGGAATTCTGATCCGGTAGCAAACACATTGTCAGATATCTCGGGAATCTCGTCCCATCTGAACGATCGCTAGTTTCGTTTGTCTGCACTAATTCGTTATATTTTAGAATCTATGTGAATACAGGCTATGGGGGAACACCGAGTCAAGAGAGTCCAGGAGAGAGTCCGATCACCGGTAGCAATTTCACCGCCGTTAGGGAATCTACTGAAACTTCGCAGGTAAGACGAGAGTTCACGCAGCAAACCGGAGGAGCTCGTAACTAATCGTGCAGCGATCGATTCGCGCCTCGACAGATCATTAGAGAATCTGAAAAGCCGGACGAGGAGAAGGAGTCGCAGTCGGCCGAGAGCATCGACACGATTATCAAGAATTCGAGGGGGGATAATCATCTGGCGCAATGGGTGCGCAACTCTCATCAAATCCCGCCACCGGATCACGAGGAGGCTCCTATCGAGGAATGGACTCCGGAGGAACTGGCGGCACGAGCTCCCAAGGAAAACACCAGCGAAACTAACAGAGAGCAAGATATTCCAGCGGAAGAGATTGCCACGGAGATAGGAAATTCAGACGTGGAACAGCAAAGTACCGCGTCTAGCGCTAGTCTCAGCACTGTAAAGTCTAACAGCGTAACAACGAAGAAGAATGGTAGTCTAGCATCTTCCAAGGAAAATTCTAGCAGTTCAATTAACATTTGTAGAAGATGCCACAGGTAGGGTAAACTTTTCGACTCGCGATCAATTCTGAAGACTATTTCTTTAACGGATAACTTAACGATAACGATTGCACGTTCGTGATCTTAGATCAGGCTGTCCAACGCCGCCTTTAACAAGAGATCCGTTTTCGCCGTTGCCCCCGAGGATTTCGGTTCTACCGCCAACTCCCGATTTATGTACGAGACATAGATTAAGAAATGGTCTTCACGATAGCCCTGGTCGAAATAGTCCGAGCTATACTCCGGCCGATGGAAACACGGAAGACGGTAGCGAAGATGATCTCGACTGCGACGGTGAACCACCGTACAGGTAAACGATTAACGCGAGACGTCGCTGTTGAACAGCGTTTCGATAACTATGTAGATACATGTCTACCTATCTATCTATTTCATTGTCGCAGAGCATTGAGAAGATTCGGGACGATGAGCAGCTTAGATCAAGACGACGAGCTCGAAGAGCAAGCTGACGATGAGAATCGAGACACTGAATCTCCGCCTACAGGATTAAGAGCATGGACCGCTAGAGCTAGCAGCTATGTCGTCAGCAAAATGGTTCTGCTCGAACAGCTGGGCGAAGGCGTGGGTGGATACCTTCTTCAGCCACCGGTTCCGCCGGAGAGGACAGAGTACTCTTTGGATCCAAACGACGAGGAAGGAACCACGTCTGGGGCAACCTCGGGGGATGACATCTGGGGTACTCCAACTTCCGGTGGTCCTGACGACGAAAGCTTCACCGCGAACTCGGTAATCAGATAGACTAATTCCAATTGGTACGATACTTTGGCATTCGAAGGTACTGGCGTACACACGCTTCGACAACTTAATGCCGCGAACGATTGCCTATGCGCGTCTATTTTTTCTTCTTCAACAATTTAACACCTATATCTTTGATTGAATTCTCACGTTTGATAAAGCTTGCTTCTACACGATTCGTTATCGCAGATTATTACTGACACTCGTACCGTACGTTCGTCGCAAGTCGTCAAGGTAAGCTCATGGTCGAGAAACTACTCTCGAGCTTCGGTACGTTTCAAGCATTCGCATAAACGAGCCCTGCCAACACGTCCGTACTCCGTCCGTGCCTTCAGCGAGAGCAAAAGAGAATGAGCATGAAAGACAAAAGTTAGCCGATAAGCTTCGCACGCATCTGCATGACAACGCTTGCCCTTTGTTTGCAAAGAATCACTAGCCCGAGCTGTGCCTGACTTCCCTAGCCGCCGCCAAACGGTGCGGGCAACGCAGCGGTCTCCGGCGAGGACAACTACGGTTTAAATTTGTCGGTGGACGATGATGCCGACCAGGAATCCGAAAGCGAGGATTGCAATCTACCGGAGCTGAACATGGATCAGTTGCTGGGCAGTGGAAGCCTCAGCTCGTTAAGATGTTTCTTGGGCAGGAGACGGCTGGAGCCGCTCCCGGAAGAGGAAGACTCGCCTGGAAGTGGAAAGGATCAAGTGGGATGGTGGTGACAGAGGTTTCAAACGGCGACGTCCAAGAACGTCAGCTCCAGCTCTGATACGAACGAAAGAGATCGTATTTTCGCAAAGTTGAGCCAAGAAGATGAGGAGTTTCGCAGAAAAATAGTGAATCTACATAGAAAATTGTCGGATGTCGAGGATGGCTGTAGAACCGCGGAAACCGCGGAAACCGCCTCGTCGGATACTTTGAAAAGTTCTAAGGAGGCGGATCGACTGAAGGAACTCGAGTCAGTGGCACGAAGGGCAGAGGAGACTAACAGTAGAAATGCCGAAAGAATTGGAGCAGAAAGAGCGAGGAGAGAAGCGTATTCCTCCGCGGAATCTCTAGATTCGAAAGGTCGTAGATATAGAAAATTTGATGCGCAACACGAACGAAAACGGCAGATGGAATTGCTGCAACGAAAATCGAAGAGATTAGAAGAAGAAGAGGATGATCAGAATGACGATAGTCCAACTAGAACGACGGAAAAGAATTTTCTGAATCGACTGAGAATAAAGAGACGCAGCATGAAGCTATTGAGCTTTCTAAGCGGAAAAGCTGCGGACAGATCGCAAGAGGAACGTGCCGCGAGACTTCTCAGAATGTATATGCCCGAGAAAGGATCTAAAGCCCAAAATACTATTTCTATTCATCATACGTCCAGAGATCGACGATTCTGGAAACTTCGAAGTCGGAGGCGAACCAACTCCTCCTAAGCGAAAAGGATAGATCATCGTGAACACGCGAACGATAGAAGAATGGCCGTATCTTTCTTATTAGGATTTCCAGTATTCGCATTATCAAACTTTATTCGATTCTACTTAATCATGTACAAGATTATACTTCTTTTCATAGAATCTAGCTTAACTGAATGGAAATAGGTTTACGACTTCGAATCTAGACTAACTCCTTGTCCTGTAAACGGTTTCAAACTAAACAACTACATACTTCCGTCGTCAGAAACGATTAGCGGACTAAAAAGTTTCAGGATGTAACAGTTGCGTCCTGTATCGTAGCGCGCGCTTGCCAGACAAAACGGCCTCATCGAAAGGACATGCAAATCGGCCTAGTGGAATGTCTCCGAGATTTGTATTCAACAGGATGTTTCGTTTATCGCCTAAGACTGCTCCTCACAATTATAGTCTCGCTCATAAACATTTAGATACGAAATTTATTTCATTTTTCCGAAACACCATATTTAAGTAGGTCCGCACGACTGACCCAACGCGGCACTCATCTTTCACGATAGAATTTGCTCTAATATGTAAAACAATGAAATAATTATAAAGAAAAAACATTGAAATTTTATCATTACTGTTGGTAGGTTGCAACACAGCCATATGGCTGCAATCAACATAAAAAATAAAGTATATTATTTGTTCAATGGTTGCCTTTATACATATATATTTCCTATCTAAGCACGATAAATTACGATACAACAATTTTTAATAAAATCTTAAGTTCAGTATTTATTGCGTTATATAAGAAGCCCTTTTTCCCACTGCAGTCTAAGTTTCTCAGATATGGTACTATTTTGTAATCTTTTTATAGAATTTTGTGCCGATTCTGTGGCTTCCTTGCGATAAGGGTCCACTTTCCCACTAACGTAACAAGTTCCATCCTCGTGAAAGAAAAATTCAGTTGAATCGTCTAATTTCGATAGGTTCTCAGGTATTTTTACAGGAACAATTTTTACCAAATGTTTCACTCTCCAAAGTAAACCACACATCTCTGGAGTGTTTTTCACAAACACTGGCTCGTTTTTCTGCAAAATGTGTCTACGTGGAATACACTTACGATAGAAAAGATTATAATACAAAGAAAGTTTATAAGTCGAATCTCTCACTTTTTCCTCGAATCCTAATTGCGTAAGGACGTTTTTTTCCCACCAAGGATTACCTTTGAAAGGTTTTACTCTGTGAATCATGAGAACTTTCGACGGTACAATTGGAGGATCCATGTGATTCTCGACACTGAAATAATGCTCTTAATAGTACATGAAATACTGAATTGCTAATCAAATACAGCACAGCCTGTCTTACCGTGGATGATATTTAACACAATCGTATTGAACAGCATCTTTACGCCATACTCTTGGATATGCTTTATGAAAGCGTACAAACGTTAATAGTACATTCATACGATTTGCCATTTTTCATCAATCGAATCGTTGTCGAGTTAAATAAGGTTATGATACGCACTTTGCGAATTTACAATCATCAATTTTTCCTGTGTACTTATTCAATTCGATAACTATTAATTGAAAGATTAAATCTAACGAAAAGAAACTATCATCACAATAATACTCTGATATTATTCTTTCTAATTCATATCTTCTTCTTTAGGTTTCGAACTTTATATCACAGTCGATCATAACCACACTGATCGCAACGCATTTCATAGCACGACTTCAGCGTCATCTGAACTCTAAACTGCATTAACTGTATACGATACGGTGATAAACTCTATAGTGATTATTTGAACAATGCCATGTTTGAGAATAAACCACGTACGCCACCTGAGCGGAGACCAGTGATACTAAGGTTTTCCAACCTCTGCACATGACATATGATACGCACAGACTGGCACAGACACCGAATGGCCATCCTGACGATCCGGAGCTACCAAAGGACCCGCTGCGAGTCAGATACTCTGGGTCGGTATTCTATATCCTGTGACTAAAAGATGGGAACCAATGGCACAAATTCTTCCTATTATAAATGATTCTTTCGACTTTTCTACCGAACATTTTCTTTCTAACACTATTTAGTGAATTGAATATTTTAAAGCCGGCCGTTGCACTGGAAATAAGGAAGGAAGAGTTCCATTTTACCGTTTTTCCTATTTCACGAAATGGTCAACCTCACGTCGAACTTGAATTTCCATCGTACAGGGGGTGAATGTAATTGAATTGGCGGTAATGGACCGTGAGGGAAGTACCATCGGTAAGCTCGTTCCAGTGCCTATTATGTGTTGCATCGTGCAGCGATGCGCTGACGCGTACATTTTCACGTTGCATCATTCTACTCACTTACTCCGGGAACTTACATATAATAATTAATCAAGCATCGAGTGTCAATTCAAAATTGTAACGCGCGTTTTTCTCCTGCAAACGTCTCCATAAAGCTTTTCAATGGATCGTAACGTAACCTAACCCATTTCTTCGCATGCTTTTAGATCGAGATCGATAGAATCATTAGCCTACCGTGACGAACACCTAACTTTTTACATTCGAGTATTAAAGTTGTTGGTTCAGGCCAAAGGAGCGGAAAAGTTTCGCGATTCAATTTCACGCGAACCGCAAGTTGGATCTATGGTCGATGTGTCCGAGAATGTCAGGGATTTTGCAAGATTTGTGCGAAAACTCTTCTAGATTCCCCTCTTCTAGAAAGTTCCCCTAATATATTCATCCACGATAAAGGTACTCTTCAAAAGATACGGTAGGAGATGTATTCACAACGATTTATGCGCCGCGTCGTCGTAATGCATTTACTTTCGAAATAATCGTATTTCTTTGTTGGGACCCAAGCACAATTTTTCTTTCATAAAGGAGACAGATTATTAAGAAATTTGACGAGCACAAGCATTTCACTGTTTCCTGAAAAGTGTGAAACTGTGTTGTGCCAATATTCTTTGCGAAAAGCTCGTCGACACTCACGATTCGACAATTTGAAAGTTTCATATCCGCACGTAGGCCAACATTGACTTTTACTGCATAGCTTTGCTATTTTCTCACATAATTAATCTATAATGAACGCGGCTCGGCGCGTTGGTTACGTTTAGTGGAATATCGCGATTCGTGCCTAGTTCGTCGTACACGTTTCGTAGACAACTTTAATATTGAAATTTTGTCAAGGAGAATTTGAAGCAAGTCCAAGAGAAGCGGCAGTGGGTTCACCGTTGAGGAAATAATGAGCGGCTTAACTGAAGCGGCTTAAACTTTGCTCCTGCTGCCTCGAATGTCGGCTCCTCCTACGACTCGCTGACGGAAGACCGCGAATTTTAATCGAGGACCAAGTGGGAACTTTGGTCACCTTCAACTTTCGAGCACCTCTTCGCAGGACTTAACTTCCTACTCCCCGAATATATTATTTTCGGTGCACAGACTTGGTTACGTGAAAATTTATGCTACTCTCGCGATTATATTGTAAAACGTTGCGTTATCCTATATTTTCCTTCGATTTTTCGATTAATCGCGCAGCTGATTGTTGGAAAAAGTGAGACCGAAAGTGGGCAGAATGCACCAATGCTCGGTTCCTCTCGTAGAAGTCGATGTAGTGGGGATAAGTGGAAACGCGTATGAGTCTGGCCAAGAGAGAAGTAGCAAAGTCTGGCCGAGTAAGAGGCAGAGTTCGGAGACGGTTCGTCGTATACGAGTTCGTTCTTTCACGCACTACGTAGTGTCTTCCTGGTGTCAATCGAGTTAGTAACGTGCTGGTTAGTGATCGATAGAACCAACTACAAGTACTACAAAATATCCTCAGCATGCCATTCTTTAAGAAGTTCAAGAGATTCTCCAGGCACAAAAGTGAGTTCGTTCTTCGTACTCAATCTATCTACGTATTTATTTTTATTCCTTTCAATTGCATTATTCCAGTAGCAAAATTATTCGATTGAATAGTGAAGAAAATTGAAATTTTCTTTATCATAAATATTTGTAGAAAAAGAAGAATTGCAAGAACGATGCAATCGTGGTCATTGAAGGTGAAAAAGTTGCTAGACAGTTACAGGGCGGAAAAAGATTTCTCAAGGTGGTCCCAAAGTTCGAACTCGTTTCGAGAGTAATTACATTTTCGTAAGATAGCGCATCGTCCCTGGCTGAGCTCCGCGTAATGGAATTCCGACACCGAGGGAAATCTCCTGGGGAAGAAGTTGCTCGAGCAGTTCGAGCTCTTGCTCGATTCGACTCTCCTTCTTAACGTAGTTTCCAACTACATAGTCTCGACGTTCTGTTTTCTTCGAAACGAATCGGCATTCGTCTATCGCTCTAAGTACCCTGTGAAACGGCATTAAAGCGATACGATTTTCTTCCTTTTCCCACAGACTTCGTATCCAATTACGTTTGCGATCGGGACGCGAGGCATCTTTAGAAATAAAACTACCTTCCTTTTATTCTACTAGACGTTTTAACAAGAAAACGCAATCTTATAGAAAGAAATTATATCTCCTTATCCGATCGGTCGATTTACGAGATTGGACGCTGTCTCGTTCACCAACAACGGAGTACAGATTACTTCTGGTTTGTACAAATGAACGAAATCATTGACAAATATGCTTCTTTCTTTCATTTTTCATTTGCAACAAGAATTTACAGAATACGTACTAATGTAGAAATTGACCGGTTTCGTCGAAAATTTCGTCGTTTTGTAGCGACATAGCGAAACACTGAGGAGAACCAGCTTAATTAAACTCGTATATTAGATATGCATGTACTTTAAATTGTCGAGAACATAAGCGTATTTAAATTACGTAATTACGTAAATGTCTTTTCGTCTAACCAAGCATGTCGATCACGCTGTGGGATGCTTATTTCTCAGTTTTGCCTTTCTTAATTATATCTTTGTCCAACATTCTGTTGGATTTCCTTTCACTCGTGATCACTAACCACTGTGTTCTACGCCGATTATTTGGCGCCAGTAATTGCCTCTCGATGGAATTTTCAACATAACTCAACATTTGCATTTTCTTACGCAAGTTGATCCTTCTATTTGTCGATCGCGAGGATTGAAAGCAATCGAATCAACTCATTTTCACTATTTTCACCGATTACCTACGCGTATCGTGAACGAAGCAAAGTTCCGAGTATCACTGAACTTTTCACGCTTTATCCCGATGGTATGGTAGCTAGAAATAAAGCAACCAACCAACACACGTTCTTTCACCACAAACTTTCATCACTATTTTCATCTATTTTAACGAATATTTAACATTTATCCGAGTTATTTCTCTTCGAGCAAACGCGAAAACCTTTGGTCACTGGCTAAACGTCTGAGATTACGTTCTATAGATACATTTAATGAGAAAACTTCGCTAAATAACAATTCCATGTAACTATACTGCGAATTAATGCAACTAACGCTGCGATATTACCGATTTAGATAGGCAACGTCGGCGATTGCAATACTCCAGTCCACATTAATTCTTAATCTATGCTCGTTATTCCACACGTTCAAGCCAGTTGCGGGTATCGTGTTTTCGATATGAGATATAGATGCTTGTCACTCAATAGGGATAGAAGAAACATCAGTAAAATAGGACTTGCAAAAATGCAGCATATGTTACCGGTGTATCTGGGTTCCTATATTTACACTTGACCATCCTCCTCGTTCGATAATGATTTATTTCTAGAGTTCAAAGCGTTAGGAAGATGATCGCGCACTTTGTATCGATGTCACGACGTTATGCAATTTATTTCGATGATTCGTATGCACCACTCATGTTGTGCGTTTGGATTGATCTTTGCTCGGTTTCAAGCATCGACCATATCAAACGCGCAATATCCAATAGCGGACTACCGAACAGGATTTTCCGATTTCGGTGTCAAGTTCAGAATATAAAGTTTTCAGAACTTGTTTCTTCTACGATTTTAAAAGGTCGGCACGACGCGAACGTGGTGCGTTAAGAAATTTATCGTTAGGTATAAGTCCTACACATTTCACGGTCTTACACTTTACTCGACCAAACGATCGTTGTTGTAATCTTCAACTTTATAACGGATTACAAAGTTATCGCTCGTCAATATAACAAGGAACAAGTTTCAACTCGAGGTTGTAATGTACTTTCTCGTGGAGCATTACCCATGTGAAAGTGCATTTTCTCGACATCGTCTCTAAGCACTCGATACCAGTAACAGAAAATCGATAGAGGAAAATCGAGGATGTGGTCGCAAAGAGACGGCCGCGACACAGAAGAGCATATCGCGAAGCGGTTTTCGCGTTGCAAAAGCGAATTTAATTCGCACTCGACACGTTCGTGGTGTTGAGTTGAAATGCATGAATGGACGCTGAGAACTCCCTTGTTTTAGGAAGAAGAAATAGACGGTGTCAGTCCTTATGCTGAAAAGTCAATGAAAAAGTGAGAATAAGACGTGTGCAATAAAAGGCAAAAAAACAGAACAAGGAAAATATACTCAGCAATAAAATTAAGCCAAAAATGTAGCCATGTGACTTTCGCGAAAGTAGCATAGTTTTATTTTCCTTTTCTTTTATTCAGGAAATAAAGTTCTAGGTCGGTAAAATGAAGCTAATACGTCTTGTCGCGTACAAATGTACGAAGAAGAAGAAGAAAAGGATGCCTGACTGGATTACAAATCGCGCACCATCTTCGCCACATTTCTTCCAACATCTAACAAGTTTCCGTAAAATGATTTTCCTGCAGAACCCGAGCATCCATCTCTGTATCGCATTTCTCATGAATTCACATTTTAGTGGTCCTCTGACGTCAATAAAGTCTCGGTGTGGGTTCGCGCGACGAAACGATGAGGAGCCTGCAAGTAACACTGATTGACGACTACTTATCCGTTTCGTTTCAAGGAAAAGGAAGCATGTATTGGAAACTCGACCTCGTTTCGTAGCGACAACGATGAAACGACGATCAACATTCTAGTTACTATATATGTATTTCGTCTTTCGGACGAAATTACAAATTGTTTCCTTTGCGTAATATACCAAGTATACCCTTCTATTTACTTCGTGGCACATTTATTTTCGAAATTCGTCAAGTTAGTGTCGAGATTAAAATGAATTTATCAAGAAGGTAATTCACTCGTGGCAGGCGCGTCAAGCGTCTACGCGACGCGTACATTGAAATACGCTGCGCTGGTGAAGTAAGGAAGAGAAATGACACGAGAACACGAATATCGAATTTAGAGAGCTGGCAGGAAGCGCGTGGAATATCAATTATGTAAATTTTGCATAGAAACGGGGTTGAATGATAAAGAACGCGGTGAACCACATTGTTCGTAGACTTGTGCTACTATTTAGCGAAACTTACGTCGCGATTGCAAATCGTGGGTCCTCGGTTGCAATATTAGATCGTTCACAGCAATGATTATGAGTGAATATATAATAAACGAGGAAAAGATAACGCTGCTAACCGTGCCAATGCTTGTAGTTCATCGAGCAATTACGCAATTTTCATGCTCAGTATCTCCTCCTTTTCTAATTCTTCGTTCGTTATCTATTACGCCAAGGAAAGCGTTTTTTTGCGCGATATTAGAATCTTTCCTAGCTGCTTGCGATGCATATAGATCGAGAGATTCACGAAACAAAGAGGAACGCGCAGCGCAATGATTCTTCCGTTTCATTGTCACCTCGTCACGTCGTTTTTTCGTTTATGTCTCGTAAGAATGATGAACCCGTCTACGTTGAGAAAAGAGATAAACCGTTGCGCAAATGATCGATAATCGATTACTCGAATCGTTTCGCGAGAATGTTCCAGCGAGAGTTGCGGAATTGAATTTGTTCGGGTTGCCGATTGCGAACCTCAAAAGAGGCATAGGAGGATCGCTGAGGCTGAAAAGAGGTGTCAAACGACGTCTCTTGCGGCATGACTTATCGAGAGGTAACACCGTATTGCACAGGTTGAACAACTCCTCCCAAGGAGGAGAGGCGTCGAAGCGTAGTTGCGATTCATTCGGGAGGAGCGTGTAGCGGTCGACTGTGAAGGTCGAAAGTGAAGCAGCGCGCGGCTGCCCTCCGAAGATAAGAATAATTCCTCGGGTTCCTTCCGAGATGTATTTCCTTCTCGGAAATGCGTGCCAGATACTCGATTGTTGCATCAGCCGACCGAGTCGCACTCGCATTCAGCCCAATTACATACTCCTTCCACGCTCGCCGCTCTCCTTCCATCCGCCAACTTGCTCCTCTCTCCTTCTTTCCCCCGCTTCCTCTTTCTCATTCCTTCTCAGAGGCTCGCCTTCCAGAGGCCTTCCAGACAAGACACGACGCGACGCGACGCCGGCGACTCGTTATACTTACACACTTTCAACCCTGAATTCTTTCACGTGCCTTTCCATCGCGAGAGACTGCATCGAACTTGCATCAGCCAGGCTCCTCCAGTCTCGAGGAGCCAACTCCACCTGCAGCCAGCTAACGGTTCAATTTTTCTTATTTCGTCGGCCAACCTCTTCTTTCCCCTTGCACGATTATGAAATCCTCGAGATTCGTCATTCGAGACGCAACGCGACGGTTTCGCAATACGTTTAATCGCTTTTGGCAATCACGTCTGTTAAAAGATCGATTGATTTCGATTGATTTCGATTGATTTCGATCGATTTCGATCGATCGCAAAAAGAAATGGCGGCGTTGCTTCAAATGGAGAAATGGTTGGCATTAATTCCATCGCGTTACGTGCTGTCAGGATCTAAGTACGTACCTACGTATGTAGACACAATGTACTTACATACGTATACAATGTATACGACGGACATGCGCGCCTTTCGACTCTCTCGCTCGATTTTCCTTGTCGTCGGAGTACGTACGCCGAGTTTCTACGCAAGGACGAGGGGGTAGCGAAATATCAAATCCTATTGCGATTGCAAGCAGCTAAAATTTCGTTCATTTGTCGTAACTTCGCTTACCATCGAGCCTTCCAACAGAGGAGGTCCTCTAACGTTTATGAAAGTTCGAATATGGGAAAGAACGTCGAGGTGGGACCTTCTTCCTCGTCTACAGGATCTTCGCTGGTCATTTCTCGCAGGTTTCAGATTCATGCAACTTGGAAGGAAGATAGTTGGCGAAAAAGCTAAAAAAAAGCAAAACGAATGAATAACCGGGCTAACTCGTGAAGAAAGATACACGAAACGAAGACGAAGATCAAGGCGTATGGTAGAAAAAGAAGAATGGAAGAGAGGTGGAAGAGAGCTCGGACAGTTAGCGAAAAAGAAGAAAAATGATTGCATCGACAGGGAAGAACCAACACTGGCACAAAAGAAAAAACCGCAACAGAGGATGAGACAGCGCGAGAGAGGACCAGGCGAAGAATAAGGACGATAGGAAGCTTGGTCATAAGAGACGGTCTTCTTCGATCTGCGACGCTTACACGCTTTCGCTCAAACGACGCGACGTTTCCAATACTAATACACATCGCTACCTTTACGTATGATTTCTCCGATTCACTGTGATACGTTTTGCTCCTTAGAAATATTCCGTCTAGACCTATCGTTAAACGATTCATTTTCTTCATTTCTCGGTAAAAATGAAGAAACATGTTCATGGAAATAGTAAAAAGCATACACTCTTTTCGAAGTAGTTCGACCTGTTCTTTCAATTTTTCAATCTGCGCTGTGGCTCGAAGCGGTCGGGGTAGTTAGTATATGTCTAGGTAGTATATAGGATGGTTCGGCAGAAACTATCGATCGCCATGCTAACAAGATTATATTGTATCACCTGTAGAATGGGCGACAGAACTGCTCTTACCCGCGAGAGTACTCGTAATTTCGTTTGCTCGAGGAAAGCATTTCCATGCCAAGTTCGTTTCCGATTAACGATAGAAACTTAATCAGGTCGACAGGGGAACGAGATATTCGTCGAAATAAATGGAAAATGTTTTTCAGGAACTGTTCATGGCGCGAACGTATCCTGTGTCAAAAGCAAATACTACCAAACAGTTCGTGCAAAGCAATTTTTCTTTGGCATTAGCTTTTAATTACAATCACAAAGGCGAAAGTTTGTTTCTTAGCGAAAATCGTACTAAACAAGTACTAAAAGTGCCTAGAATCAGCGGATAAATGTGTAAATAGTGACAACGCTAAAGTGGAAAAACTAGCTTCTTCATGAAAATTCGACAAGATTTCGGTACCTATCGATCGAATGGATATCGGAAGAGGATCGACAACGTGATAACGCCACGATAGAAATATTCAAGACAAAGATATCAGTCAGGATGCAAACTAGCTTTAGTCGGCATTACGGTCTATCCGGGAAGATACGTTGGCTCGTGATTCATGTGTCGCAAATGAGGCAAATTCCTCATTCCTCGTAGTTTTCCACTTCCCTCGTAGGTAGGCAATTTCCTAATTTTCTCGCGTCACACCTTTATCAAAATCTTCGGTCATTTCAATTGTATCGTTCGTCAGACCGAAGGCAAGATAACTGAAATTATTGACAATTTACGCGTGTGCCGATCGCTGCGCTTTCGAGTATTCAGCCAAGCGAGTCCATACAATTTCTATTCGAGATTGTACTGCCATCTATCGCGTTGCTTGTAGTTATTTTAGAGGAAAATGCGCCAATAATGCACATCTAGATTTAAACATGAATTTTTAGCGAAAATTAGGCAACGGTTTGTTTACGCAATAAGAGAAGAAACGAAGGCTAGAGGAAGTTGGAAGGAACGTGATCGGTAAAAGAAATGCTTGATAAAAAGCACAAACGATAATGGTAAAGCGTGGCGAGGCGAGGCGAGGCGAGGCTAGACGAGGCAAGGCGAGGCGAGGCGAGGCCAGGCGAGGCGAGGCGAGGCGAGGCGAGGCGACGCGACGCGAACCGCGAATGCGTGAAAATAATCTTTATCCTTTCGGCGGGGATCCGGTTCGGAAGCGGAACCGGAATCTGGGAAGCGGGAAGTGGGAAGCAGGACGGAGATGAGAACGGGACAGAGATGGAGATGGGGATGGGGATGCGCATGTACGCGACAGGGGAGCGGAATAAACTCCGGGGGTGGACGCGCTCACATCGCGGCGCACTCTCTGTCCGATAGCACGTTTCCTCGCGACTCTGCTCCAGGACCAGAAAATCCTTTATTCCCGTCTTCGATTTTCTACCTAGAACCACGTTTCCCTCGCTTGCTGTGCCGAAATGCTAACTGCCTCGAACGTCTACCGTTCTCGAGACAGCTTCGCGACCTGCCCAGCGTAACAACATTCCGTGCAATAGTGAGCCGTCACATGTCACCGAAATTGAGGTTCGTGGCGCGTTTCGCGAGTGGAAAACTTTGAAATAGTCATCGAGAACGTTTTGGATCTGCCCAAGTTTGTGCTGCGTTTGCAACCCAGGATGTCATTCTTCAGAGGCCTATGGAAAAGCAGCTCGAAACACAAAAGTGAGTTCCTCCCCAATCCTTTTCTCGTATTTTCCTATTTATGTACCAGTTGCTCGTCTAGTCTGTCCCCGTATACTCGCGCTGACATACACTTCCCTATAATATCTAACGATTCTAACAAGTTTACATCTACCTTCTGACCAGTTTCCCAGTATTGTTGAACAAAAATACAAAAGTAGAAGAATCCAGTTACGGAAAAATAATGATCGATCCATAAAGCAATTTATTCAAACTGACGGCTAAAGTTTGTAGAACAAAAGTATCGTCGTTGAATGAAATCTTTCGTAAAATATGAAGCTTTTCTTCCTTCCAATACGTCATTTTCTTCGCGCGAGACCTTCGTGCAATTACATCTTAACGGTTGCTATTAAGATTGAACGAGAATCCCTGCGATTCCATTCCAAGGACTGCATAGGAAATTTATTCGACAAACAGGATTGATGTGGCTTCAAATAAGAGAGCATTCGTGTAATTGAAATTCTAGTCGAACTTGATAATCGACGAAATTGCACCTTCTCGGCTAGTAGATCATGGAAGCTTATTTATCAAGCGTTGTTAGTCGCTCGGAAGATTAACGATAATACAGTGCAGCTGTAAAACGTCGGAAAGCGTTACCAGAGATGAGGCAGAGGCAGAGGCAGAGGCAGAGGCAGAGGCTGCGGGGTAGCAGCAGCAACGCGGCAGTTAACGCGATTATTTGCAATAAGCGGCGTAATAGAGAACCGCGGTTAAGATTATGGTAATGCTTGCCGGGTCGTGTTATAGGCACAATGTGACCTCCTTCAGAGTACTGATTATTGATCATAAAATTTGCATAATCTCATGGCACAGACCGCATCTCGATGCGCCGATCAAAGAACGCCAAGTCTGCGACCAACTTTCAGACGAATCTTTATGTCTGGTCCTATACGTCTGCGTTTGTTTCGCCGAAGAATATGTATCTAGAGTACCTAAATCTACAATTGCTTTCATCCTAACTTCAGAGCAAACTCAAAGGAAATAATGAAGGGGTGGAAAACATAAAGCAAATGAGACGTAAGACTTGTACACCCTTGCTACAATATCTACGGTTGAGAGTCTAAAGTTTTTGTGTCTCCCGATGGAAACGTTATCAAAATAGTAGAAGAGACTTCCAGTCACAAGTAAATCCCAATAGTACAATCCAGTTGATTGTGTTTTTCACAGCTTAGACTTGTTTCTACGGATAACCATCTCTTCTACGTTACATCTTTCTCTCTGAATATAACAGGATAGATTACAGACAATACTGCGATTTTCGCAATCCCCTTGATACTTGGTACTACCGAACAATTTCACGACATGATCAAAAGTGGGAATTTGTACGAAACGATTCTCTCCAGCGGAACCATACGGGAGAAGATTTTTGGTCACCTTGGTTTTAGTAAGATTCGTCTAGAGATTTAAGAAAGACCCTGCTAAGACTGTGCGACAAGCTGAGATTCGAAGACTAGTATTTCACTAGCGAACTGACAATTGCAAAGAGATTTTCATAGATTCGGACGGCTTGTATTGTACAAGAAAGTTTAACCGTTCATGCACTATCGAGGATTCGTCGAAATTGGCGAAAAGTTGTATCGGAGTGGCAGGTGGGTTTCGATGTTGAACTAACATCGAGCGTGGCGGATACTCATATCCGCGTCAGCCTATTTATTCTCATTTCTCTGGGAGATATGGAGCCAGTGGCAGAAGGGCTGGGGGGGGGGGAACCATTTTTCGTTCAAATTGTTGCAATTGTCTTTGAAATGTTCGACGTTTCGATAATTCGATAATCTTCTCGCCATTCATTCGACCAAGTTCACTGGATGAAGTTCGCTTGACGATCCTATCGACAAAATTACGCAGAGTCATTGAACCGAAATGAATCAGCCCGAACTGTAACGAAACATGAACCGAGAATTTGACATCTGCCGGGACGAACCGTTTTAGGCTTCGCATTAAGCTCTATTAAATTTCATCTGTCTCGCAAATTAATCTTCATTAACGATGCCTTCTTCTCGGTACTAATACAGTTGCGCAAAAGCCTAAGGGCCTAAAGGGGATGAATCGACGATAATAATCATCGTTCCACCTTCTACACAGTCTCTTCGATGGTTGCCTTTGATCCGTCTAATTCTATTCACTTTTTAAAAGCAGTGAAATTAAAAAAAGTATCTAAATCTCGACTTGATGTTTGCTGAGCCAACGACCTAACAGATGCATCCGTATCGTTACTCGATTCAAGCGCCTAAGTTCCATTCGGGCGTGCATGCGTTCGTTTCTTCGTCAATGCATCACCGACAGCCCCTCGATAATGAGTGCGTAGAAGCGAAAAAAGGAAAGGTTTCATCTCGGTTGGATATTCCGTCAAAGGACGTATTTACTTAGTTGCGTCTATTAATCGATGCACGATTATTCCAGGGTGAACGAACACGCGTCGAATGTAGACTTTGGCTTCTCGCCAAGTCCTCGCATTCGTTCATTTCCTGTCAGCTCCCTGCATTTCCAATGCAAACTTTCTCACTTCTTCGCTTCTCCCACCTTTTCACGTTCGCGTCTGCATCGGAGAAACTGTCCACAACTTGATCCGCGCTTTCATCTCGAAACCTTTTTATCGTAAATTCGATTGTACGACTCGACATTTTACATTCAACGTTAAATTCAATTTAACATTTCAACTGTTCCTTTAAAATTTCGAACAAAAATTTTACTCTCGAACATTCTTCGAGATGGAACAGTGTTCATTGTATTGTGCCTCATTTCGAACATAATTGCGTTAGAAATCATTCCATTCAGGAGGTATGCGTTTTTCTCGGTACCTCAGAATATTCTTCTGTTGGTATGCATTGTCGGCTCACGGAATAGAAAACTTTTCACAGGGAAATGAATTTCACAAGTTTGAAATAGGAGAATCGGGAGAGACAAAGACAATGGAAAAATCGAATGAAAGATGGCAATCGTGCAGAGGAAGATTCTGAATTCAGCCGAAACGCATAGAGGTGATTTACGATCGAAATTACAATCGGGAGACATGTTTAACCGCTGTCAGTAAGAGCAAACATGCTGTGCGAGGGCTTTAATTTCGTTAAAGGAAGTTAGTTTCAGGTTTAAGCGTATCCTTTTGTTCCTACACTTGTGACATAGGTACATTCTGTCTGGTTTCAATTACATTTTCCGTGAATACTAGCAAAAGTTTACGATCCGTAACAATTTCAAATAATCGATGCTTTAACATATCCAGACCGAGAGAAATGTTTTCAATGCTTATTCAAGAATTAATCAAGCTTGTAACATCGATTTGTAGCAGACAATAGAACTAAAGACTAATTAACGACTGTCAGGCCCATTGTAACTGAATCGGTAAAGTGCATTACCTATCGAGTCAAAAATAAATTCGTGATAAAGAAAAGAGCATGAGAAATGGATAACCGTGTTGCGAATAAGAAGTGGATGGAAAAAATTCGTAATTCGGAGTTGAAGCTCTTAAATATTTGTACTTGCATTTATCACGTTACGAAATCCATTCCACGGGCTCAAGCTCTAGTAAATTTTCTGAATTTACAGTCTGACTTGCGAAGAGAATGCGCCGTCCGTGTCGCGGGAGGAAAGTTAGACGCAAAGGGAGAAAAATAACGGACCATATAAACGTTTTTACGAGTAGCTAGGTCGACTTAAGAGATGGTTTCCGTATCATGTTGTGGTTCTGGCGTCGCTTTGGCCAACCAGCCGCGCCAGTTCAATGGAACCTATAAGCAAAAATTTTTCGACTAGAAAACCACTCGCTTGTCCGTATTTTATTCTATGAAGGAAGTTAGTGCAACAATTTTCTACCAAAGAAACGAAACGTAGTAAATCGGCTCGTCTCATTAGCTTCGTTTACGTAGGTAATTCAGGGAATTTGGTTCAGAGCTAATTAAGAACGATCGATGCTATACCAATGATGCGCGAACACACGGATGTAGGTACCTACAATCGTACACACATGTGTACATGAATAAATTACAATGGGTTTCATTCGATACTATGGGGATGAACGTTACCATTGCAAGCTTTATTCAACGCTAATGAACTACCAGAAAATAACCAGCGATTTACGAATGTCCCTCGATTAATTTCATAATACTTCGCGTATAAGTTATACCATCTGGTAAGAAAAAAATAGAAGAGAAAGATGAAGTAGCACTGTTTCTCCGATAAACTAGAAATATTTATTGAATGTATCAGACTAGTGGCAAATGAGATAAATGTTAAATCCAAGGGGTAAAAGACCTCCGGGGAGATTTCGTTTGCGGTTTGCCACTCACTCACAATCAGTGGCAGACCAGGGGAAAACCTCGAGTCGCTATTTTTCACCTTTGTCGTTTTCTTTTTTTTTTTTTTTTCAACAAGAATTTATAGACAAAAATGAACTTTGCGATGCTGAATCGAAATTCGGTTTGTAACCCGCCTCTAAGGAGATCATTTTAACAAATTCTTTTCTTTGATTTCTAATACTGTAGGATAAAATGCGACAAATTGTTTGCGTTAACGGTTAAGTAAATTAGACTCGCGCGAGATGAAGTGTCTCAGTAGCCTCGACCCTAAGAGCAGCTTATTTACTTTTCTTTGCTGGAAGGTGCACCATACCAACAGCGCGTAGCCTGATTGCTGAAAAATTACAGTAATTGCTTTCAATTCTTTCGAGTGCGCGGCAGGGATGAGAAAACTCGGCATGTTACACGACATCTTTAACTCGGAATGTTCCAATTAAAAGCTTTCTTCTCAAATTAAAAGCAAGTACGACGGCATGTCGGCATTTCCTCGTGACAGAAAACTAATAAACTTGTTGGTCTTTGCATTGAATATAGAAACAATTGCTAAGTAGTTTTATTCATTCCAATTGTTTCTTGTTGAAATGCCAAGTGAAATGTTTCAAACGAAATAACTATATCTACGTTTTTTTGTTAATTAGCTGTTGAAATAGAAATCTTAAACGTAAAATATTTCGTCAAAGAGAGCACCACGAAGTCGCTCCAATCGGCATTTCGTCTTCTTTATAAATATTCGGAAGAATAAAGGATATCGTTCGACATCGAAATAATCGTTTGTTCGTTTAATTGGATCGTGGACACAGGAAAGCTGTGCAAGAGACTTAATTGAAGTGACGTCGTCGCGTCGCGCGTCATTGAGATCGAAACGACGTTGAAGGATGTAATTACCGAACGGAAGAAAATTCGAGTGGTTAAGGTATGCAATGAAAAAGTGAAAATTTGTCGAACGTCGGTCAAGGAACGTCTCGATGGCTTCTTCCTTTTCCCGCTTCGACGATAATCGAGGCTGAAGAAAAATTTGTCCAACGTATCACGCCTCGTTGACTCTTTTACGAAAGTTTCTATCTACAGAAGGAATACCGCACCGTTGATGCTGAAAGTATCGCACGGAAAGGCCGCGATGTTGTTTGGAATAATCAGAGTTACTCAAACTGAATCAAAAGAGAATGTCCTAGACTACTGAATAACGAAAAGAAATGAGTCGATCGTATGGCGTGAGCTAATAGTCGACAACATTGAGCACTAGCTAACGGTGAACACTGTGGGATGAATTTCAATATGGTTGACGTTAATTTCCAGAATTGTGCGAGGAATGGGCTTTGGCGAACAGTCGCGAATGCGTAGAGGGTAGCGGTTCTGCAAGTACGATGCAGGAGGAGTCTGAGGATACATCGGAAGCCAGGTTCACCCTCAAATATTTGGGCAGTACCCTCGTCGAGACGCCCTCGAGCGAGGAAGCGACGGCAGAGGCCATCAAGACCGTTATTACGATGGTACGTTCTAAAATACATACATTATTCCAAGTGTTCCCTATATTTCACTCTTACCACTTTTACCAAGAACCCTTGCATTCGACAATTTCAGTACATACAACATACCTACTATTTACGTACTCGTTGCTTTAAAAAATGAATACAAGTGATGATACACGCATACGATAACTTAATTTTTAGTTGTTTTTCATCGGGAAAGTATGGAAAAGAAACAGACACAAACGGTTTTTCATTTCCCCAAAAGTTCACTGTGTATAACAAATTCCAGATAGCGCTCGAAAAACTTTCATGTCGCATATCTAATTCTAGTGGTGTAAAATTGCGATATATCACCGGGTTCAATAAGTAGAGAGGGAAGAGCGTGCAATATTACAAGGAAAATCGCTTTACAGTTGATCGATTGAGGGTATCGTGACGTGTATCCAATTTTGCACGTTACTAGAAAATGAAAATCGCTCGTCGAGAAAAATTGCTTTCCTACGAAACCCGATCTAAATGGTGCCGAAAAAAAATAACTGACGACTGTTATAAAATAACATAAATCTTTCCTAATCCGATCCTAGTTAGCTCATTAATTTTTCGGGCAAATAAACGAGCACGGCACTAAATAGCATTTAGTCTCGTCAGGAAAATTCTACTAATATATTGCTAGATAATATATTCGTAAATGTCTAATATGAAATAAAAGTATCTATTAGCGGCTTAATTCCGTAAACGCAAAGAAAGTGACCAAGATCTGTATAATTAAATTTCATCTAGCTAATAAAAAGGGGTGGATTGGTTTGCATAGATTTAGCAGCGCAGACAGAATAGTTACGCTAAAATGCTTTCACCGCTAAGGGGATGTTTTAACACCCGGAAGCGTTTTTCACAGCACAGCTACTTCCGTAACTCCTAAAAAGCTTGAGCGTCACGTCTCGAGTGCTTCGTTCTGACAGAATACCTTCTATTCCGCATGTACTGCACATATGTACATACATTTCGTAAAGCGATTCTAAGCATGCGTTTGCACGACGCGTATCACTGCGAAATTTCTTCTTGCCGAATTGAACAATAAAAGATAAAAGATTGAGAGTGTTTATGCAGTTGGATGAATATACCGATAGCGAGCATCAAGAGGACAATTTTGAAAGGTTTTAATATCGATGATTTGCTTGGTACTGTAGGCTAAAGCAAGCGGTAAAAAACTGCAGAGAGTTTCGTTGGCTGTGAGCTTAAGAGGTATCAGAATGACAGACCTTGCCACGGAAGAGGATCAACTTCAGGTCTCTATATACAGGTACGTGCAGAACGAAACATATTTCAGAAATTGATGGTATATGCACGTTTGTTACGATTCAAGTTGTATCAGTTGTATGTAATCCGACAAAATCAAATTTGTTATTTCTACCTTGCCATACATATACCACCGTGACAGGCAACATAATATGCAACCCAGCTAGAGACTAGAATGAATTCGAAATTTGCGTACGTAATAACGGCAACGAGCAAACGTGTTCGGTAATTCGACTTTGATCACTGAAATTTTCATCATTCTCTCTGTGATAACAGCATCATGATCTATCGAATAGATGTTTCCTTTTCCACTGAATAATAAATGGAAGATTTTAACCAATGGACTAAATTTACTGAGAAAAACTTTCCACGATTTATGGAGTTTCTTTCGAACTAGCTACTGTCGAAATATTTTTCAGAATCTCTTACTGCTCGGCTGACGCGACCCACGACCACGTGTTCGCATTTATCGCGACGAATTTGAACGAAACGATGGAGTGCCATGCATTCCTTTGCCCTAAGAGAAAAATGGCGCAAACTGTGACGCTAACGGTGGCCCAGGCCTTTAACACAGCTTACGAGGCTTGGCAGCTGTCCCAGACCGATTCTAGGATACATCACGCTCAAGATAAGAGTCCCTCGTTAAGCGACGACAGAAACGGTAGGTGTATGAAATTTCACTAGTTGACAAATAATTCTTCACTTACATTCGGTCCTGTTAATATTCAACCCCGTATAAGACACTGAAACACTGTGGATAACAATTGCAGTACGGTACAGTGCACACAGAATAATCACTTATAGTATTATCGTATAAGTATCCGTTACACGTCCGGTCCGCGCCACTGCTAATCAAAGACTGGCCCATACCGTCAACCCTTATTACCTGCTCCCACTCCTATTCCGCTGCAGTCTGCGATAACATTTTATTGCTCGAAAGTATCCTACGACTGTCAATCACTTTCTACAGTTTTGTCTTTATTTTTTAGAAAACGAGAAAAAAGAGAAAGACGAAGACCTGAAAAGGATGGACAATGTTAACCAGCAAAATAAATATAGCGAGCAACGTTGCAATGCTAATGATGGTCAGAAAAACCTTCTAATTGATTTGTCAAATGACGATACTGAAGCCACAGGAAATTCATGGGTAAGCGAAAAAACTAAAGAAGATTGTTTCTAAAGAAAAATTAATGGTACGAGGATATTTTCAGGTTTGCTTCGAAGATGACTCTGGACAAGACGGTAAAAAGATCCAGAAGAGAAACAATGCCAGCAGTATTCCCATGACGACTTTAAGGCATACGACAACACCAACGTCTCATCACGTGGTGCCCAGGCCAACAACGGGTTTCAAAATACAAAATGCTTGGGGCGAATCGAGATCAGTGGATTTAATGTGCTCGTAGCAGGCATAGCAATCGGCCGATAGCTTTCGAGATGTGCCATTAATCACTGGCCTCTGGAAGCACTTGTCGAACAACGGCCCACCGAAGAAAATCAACCAATAGGTTAATTACTATCGGCCAAATCTGATGCGCTTTGGAAGCTCCTTCGAAAAATTCGTAATGACCGATAGAATAGTTGAAGCGAGTGTCGAGATATACGTACTAGTCGATCCCTTTTACTCTAAAAAGTTGAAAATACTCGACTAAACATCGATACGAGTATGACGATACATACTTCCCTTTCGCATAGAAACTTGATATTTTCCAAGCATCGTGGAATCGACGACAGAATATTCGATGCGATAGCCGATGAATACATGTACGTGTCTTGCGATCTTTTTCACGCGTTTTTGTCCTCAAAAACGACCGATATCGAGCAGTGCTCGAGAGGACCAACGAAAACGGAAAGAAAATTTTAGTTTCAGGTCAGGAAGCGGGAACAATTTTCACAACCATTTTATATAATGGACGTATCCGTGCCAATTCTTTCACACATATCGTATACAAGTTCGTCTTATCATATCGTATCAAGCTTACACACTGTACTTTTAATCAAGTGACAAACTTTTCCGAAAGATTTTACCGAACTTTCGAAACGATGTTCAGTCGTTTAATCGTCCACGCCGGAAGAAGTAAATATACTTCTTCTTACTTTTAAGCAAACTTTACTTGTCATTAAATAGCTGGGCTATTTTTTTAGTTGGACATTTTTAAACTCGTCTCTATGCAAAAAGAAACATTGAAAACGTAGATTTATGGTTACATGTTAGCCTAAAATATACTAGAAGTACGTTTAACGTTAGAATATAGCTTCTTACCCTGTAAATTTTAAGGGACAACCAAATTAGCTATATTGTTCGTTCTTTTCTGTGGGTGACGAACAACGGATATCAATCCTTTCTCAATAAATTTTGATAGATATCTAATATCAAAAATGCGATCTTTATCAAATTAGAGAAATTTGTTGATGTAGATATAAGTTATTAAATCATGTACGCGTTCATGCATAGAATATTATTCATTATTACGATTCAAATGTAACTTACCTCGTATGTACTTTTGTTGCGAGTATGAACAACGTATGTATTATTCAAGCATCACGATTTATAATTGATGCAGAAATAATACATACAATATGCATACCTGTAACGATAAAAATATCGTTCACTCAATTCTTTTATCCTTAAGTCAAAAGCTCTGTTTCAATTTTGTATAAAATATGTATATTAATATTTTTCTCATGCTATATCATTATATTACGTTGTTTCCATTTCTTTCATACACGTTCTTATGCTTTATACAAGATTCTAAAAGACTAGTAAAATGCCAGTGGTTGAAATACAATCCTCATTGTATAAAAAAAACCATGAAGCAGTATCGAAATAATTTGATCGATACTTTAATGGTAACAATCAATAATAATTTTCTACCATAACAATTTAGTTGACGCGACAAATTTTCGCAAAATGGATGTGCAGTTTCGCCTAATACCCATAAGTGTTAGAACGTAAGAAGTAAATGTTAAATACACAGATGCACAGTATATATCTAAGCTGTTGTTTCATTATCAGATGAATTTTTCGTTAAAATCAATCTCGACAATTACATAATTTTCTACTGACCAAGATCAAACCGAGAGTTCTATGCGTATTTGTAAATACTCTTTATTGATTTTTATACTCCATAGTAATGTTTATGTCTTTTCGTAGACTTTAAAGATGGCGACAGCTAACAGCTCCAGAAAGAATATATTAACCAGTCAATTGGCTGGCAACGTGGTACAGAATAGTCAGTAGATGTATCATCCTATGAGAGTTAAAATCATATCACAGATAAGAAATTCTTGTTCAGATGATTATTTTACGGAAAGTATCAATTGTTCGCAAAAATATTGTTCGTTAGATCAATCTCGAAATTCCTACCACTCGAAGAACTTTTCTGATTGGTTCCCTTTCTCCCCCGAGACAGTACAAATACGCCTGCAGAAGCAGCAGTGTATCACTCGCCGCGGGTCCTCCAGCGGATGCGAATCCTCTTCGGGATCCACTGGAGGGACTCTTAAAACTAATATCGATTGCCTAGGTCTCGCTACGTGTGAGTTGCTGGGAATATGAAGGCCCAGTCTTACTTCATCGTATCGACCCGGGTTTTATGTAAAACTAATTCTTTACAACCTTCTCGTACTTATTTGCAAAATAATTATTCCGATCACTTTGAAAATAAGTAGCAGAAAAGCTTTTTTCTACATACCTAGCCAGAAAAACTAGACAATTTATTCTAAATTAACAAAATACATCTAAATTGACATTAGATATATTTCGGTACACACCTATATCTTAATTTAACTTAACAGTATACTAAAACTTGGGTCATTTATTTCTTTCTGTATCATTGCATGGTGAAATTCATCGATCGATAAAAAATTGATCAATAACAATTAAATAAAAATATAAATGAAAAGTACTAAAAAAAATACCTGTATACTTCTTTTCTCTTAGCAAAAATCCAAATTCTACCAATCCGAGAAAATTCGTTCGACGCGAGCATTAACTGTCATGGCGTCAGCTTTGCTTTGGCGCCATTCTCTGTCACTTTGATCTCGACTAAAGATCTGTAACAGAAAAGGAATGTACAAATATAACAAATATAATGAAATAAATAGTAGTGTATTTCGATGAAATTATAATTGAATCCAAAAAGTATCGTAAAATCTCATAAATCGATGTATGAACTACTACTTAACACGACATAAAGAAGAAAGAAAAGACACAGAAGCGGTTAATGTATTTTCACGTTGATAAATAAATGACACGTACCTAAATATTTAGAAAATCCTTAAATCGTGCGAACGGTTGAACAATCGAAAAAGAAATGGTGTCCTTCCCTCTGAAATTCTCAATTCGCCGGCTAACAAAGTAGCTGCTACGAGGCGGGAGGGGGTACGCTAGCAATCGCAGAGATATTACAATACACATACACATCCCGAGAAAACAGGCTACGATTTCTATGATTTCAATACACACGCGCGCGAGTTAGATGAAGTAGCAAGGAAATACGTAAAACCCAGAACCATTTCAAGCAACTATCTAACTTGTTTCTCTATGCACGCTACTAACGTAATATTTTTCTACCATTGCGTGCACGCATATGATATAAATATATCTGAATGTAGTTCGGTAATACTTACCGAATCGTCGAGCGATGGAAATCTGTCAGGGTGCAACACTCCTCTTGAAATTGATGCATCTTTTGACACGCGGTTCGAACAGCAACGAAAAGGGCAAAAGGGACCTTCTTGCAAGAACGAGGCCAGCGAAAAGGTTGAAAGTTGGTAACGCTCGAGAGATGGCAGTAGTAGTGCGTCCGAGAGAACAGTTCAATATGGCGGTTGTGAAAGGTACGGGCGAGGGCCGAGGAGCAAAGTTCCCAGCGCTGCCGCATGCAGGCGCTGCTACTCGCCGTGTCCGAGAATATTTTCTCGAGGATGTTCTCGGTAAAGATCTTTGCTTTTTGCGCCCCTCGATGTTTCCCGCGAGAGTTTCGACCAGTTTCGACTATTTCGAGTGATTCTAGCTGGCACCGATCGTTAAGCAATCGCGTTGCTCTTTCGTTCGTGCCGTGTCGTGTGTTATCTCGTAAGGACAGTGTCTGTTTTACCGTGCGATCGTGCTTTCGGGAGAATAAATAGAGAGAGCGTGCTCCTGCTGCGAGCTGTCCAGAGCTGTCTAGCGAGTGTGGCGAGTGTGGCGAGTGTGTAGCGAGTCGGACGGTTCTCCTTGAGACGTTAGGCAAGAGGTGCGTACCGATCTGTCGTCGTTTTCTCGTTCACCGCTTCGTAGACCGAAGAAAAACTGGATGCTGATCGATTGACAACGTTGCATAAGACTAAAAGCAACGTTGAGATTCGTTCGCGACGAAACGTTCGTGTCCGTGTGAGTGACTAGTGGAATCTGACACGAATCGCGGAAGCTGTGTGCCTACTTATTCGAGCTGAAAGGAAAACAGAGCGATTCCAGGTAGTCGCCGACGCGACCGTGAGTCTTTTCCCCATTACGTAGAAATTAGAAAGCCAAGGCATGTAGAAAGATGTGGCCTACCAGCTTCGATCGTTCTCTTTCGCTTGCTTCATATTTTTTCCATTCCTGTACTCACGTGACAGCTGACAACTCTGACAACAGTGAGAACAGTGACAACGGTGACAACGGTGACAACGGTGACAACTGAGGGTCTGTCACCATGCCATCGAAATATCTACACAATATCGTTTCAATTGCGAACCTTGATGACAACGCGTAACACGATATTCGTTTGTCCTCGTCAGAGGTATAACGGCAAACCACATTCTTTCCATTATTTTCTTCGACATTTCAGTTACCGCTAATAATGGAAAGGAATGCCTGTTTCTAGAAGCAAAATTCAATCAAATAATCACTAGCAAACAATTATACGTATGGAATATTTCTTTAGCATCGACTTTCTAAAAAACTTTTCGCATTAATATTGAGGATAGGAGAAGGGGCTGTGATCAATCGTAGACACATGGGACACCGAATGGAGACTAATGAGCATAATCGTTCGTCAGACAAATAACGTCGCATTCTTTGTCCTTGTCTTTATCAGCGACGTGTCTTCAATGTGATCATTGTTTTCGCGCCGCTATTGTATTCTTCAGACGTCGTTTAGCCAGATTTATTTCAACGCAATTAACTAGAATTTCATTTTGCGGTAACAGTGAGTCACTATCGCTCTTTTTTTCCTCTAGTTGATTGATCTAGTGTATCTGAAATTCCAAAGGATCCTACTCTCGTTACGATCAAGCAGAAGAAACTGAGGTGCGTGCAACGACCTAAATACGCGATAGTCCGCTTTTAATTCACGGGGATAGCACGCTCGCATCGATAAATGCTAGCCTGTCCCAACTAACAGGCTGCCACGAATTCTCCTGCCCTTCTCTTTGCGTTCTTACCTGCTCTAAGATCAACGAACACAAAACCAACAGTTTAAATGTACTATCGAGTTCGATACATGATACGTTCGACCAGTTTCCTCCGTTCAGTTTACGTAACGGTGTAGACAATTTGTATGAAAAAACTTTTTAAAAGGATACAAGAACAACTATCTTGTTTGTTGATCTGGCTATGTCGTAACAACATGAACCACTTTGCACTACAAGTTCCTGACTTCAAAAGCGTGCATAAAAGCCACCACGCAGAGGACATTCAAGTTGCAGCGCAACGCAGCGCAACGCAGCGCAACGCAGCGCAACGCAGCGCAACGCAGCGCAACGCAACGTAACGCGCTAATTATGTAACTTATCATGAAATTGAAATAGAGATTTTTGAAACGGCTTTGCAATTGAAATTATATGAAGTTAAAGTCGCGAAAGTTGTAGCTTGCAGATAAAGCCAAAGAATTTCTCGTTTTTGCAAAATCATCCATGGATGATGAAATTCTAATTACCAAGTATCGTACCCCAGAGTTCAGGTTTGTATGGAAGGAAATTCGTTGAAAAAGAGTGAGCTTAATTGCTGCACCGATGTAATTGCAGTATGCTTCAAGACATTTCATCGCGACGCGGTAATTAAGGAATTTCTGCTCTTCGTCTGGACTGTAGAATCTCAACGTTTTACCGCTATACATATATTTTCATTTCTCGTGAAATATGCTTCTTCTCACGTTTGTTAAAGTTTCTTTAGCGCATGTATTGCGCTTGCATCGAAACACGTAATGGGAATTCACCTGTCGTTATAACACCGGACGTAACATGAAATGCTTTCGACTACAAGCAGCTTTTCAGTAGCTGTTATCGTTAAATGCATAATGGTCGATCAACGTTTCCGTGATAAAAGGAGAGCAATGAGTCGCGGCAAGTGTCATTGTGTACAGTTTCTTGATACGCACCACCCGTCGATCATCAATTTCTGTATCTACTATTATATGTTAATCTTGCAAGGTAGACGTCGGCGTGTATCTATAACGTTGCTAACAGATCGTAGAATAAGACTAATTCAACATTCAAAACTGTATCTTTCATTTTCGTGATACGTATTCATTGCTAGAGGCTAGAATCCGTAATTCCTAACTCTTACCTCGATACTCGACTTATGAAACGTTCATGAAAATGTATCGATTTCTAAGAAACAAGTGTGCCTTTCTGCCTTTATACATAGATATAGAAAATAATTGAACGAGTCCAACACTGTTTCTTCTTCTGTTTCTCCTACCTTTTTCCTCTTACAATACTTAGCTTGTGCATTTATCTACATATGTAACTTTATCAAACAGTGCCTTCCTTTATGGTGGTTAGAAGCCACAATGAGTAAGGAAAACGATTATCGAAGAAAATCACTCGTATGCGCGTTCTAGTATGCACGTTTTAGTATGCACGTTCACGAAGCTAATCAGCATCGCGTAATAATACAGATACATTCTATTAACGCGTTTACAGCTCCGAACGTGACTCCCAGTTTAATTAAAGCGTGCACGATAAAGTATGTTTCTTGTCCAGAGAATCGTTGCTCTTGAAAAATGAAAGATCGAATAGTGGAAGGAAAAATAGTTGTAAAGAAGACAGAGGAGAGCTCTGATGAGTTATGAAGCTCATAGTTCGTTTATTGTTGCAACGGCAGGGTTAATCATGCTCCGTCTAACGATTTCCTTGTTAAACCCTCGGCTGCTGACGACGCCAGGATTCCTGCTATTTCACGGTATGCACTTTCTACGGCCAAGTTACTCAATATTTTTGTCCAGCCAATTTTTCTTGCGTGCCATAGTCGTAGAAACAGGAAGGATACAGGGACATGTGAAAATGATGTTCGAAATATTCACATTTGTTACGTTTGCTTTACGCGAGCTAGTAACCAACACATCAGAAAATAATTTAGTAGGTTTCCTCGCATTATAATGTATTATTTCTATTATATGATCTTTCGCGGTTGTTTCGCGGTTGTTTCGCGGAAGTTTCTATTTGATGGAATCGATAATCATTCTTTGTTCGCGCTTATAACCACGCAGCTGACTTATTATTTTTCATCTAAAAGCTATACATGCTAATTCATCATCATTTCCTCGCCGTAATTACACTTTCCTGGATTCTGTGTGTTCGCTTATTTATAACTCGTTAACGGTTTATCGTTTAATCGAGGTCCTGCAGCTAATTAGCTGGCCTACAGCCTAAAATTACATTTAAACTCGTTAGTTATTCGTTCGCAAATTACCATACGGCTTTTAAAATAATTTAGACGAATTTGTATCCTTTAAAGACGACTGGCATTCATATGTGAATACGTAATTCAGGTAGGTGGGCTGCTTTTTCTAAGAAAAAGAAAGAGATTATTCGGTTCCGTTCTTATCTGACTATCTAAGGAAAGAGAGGGGTGTAAATTGGCTGATCTCCAAAATACCTCGTCAGCATTAGGAAGCTTGAGACAGCGGAAAAGGGTATAGAAGGCGAGGTGGCGAGGCGAGTCGAGGCGAGGCGAGGCGAGGCGAGTCAAGTGGGAATATATATTTTCCTTATCAGCTTTTGCATGGAGAGCCGAAATAGCCGCGGTTCGGCGCAGTTTCCGCGAGCAGCCGTAGATCGGTGTGCCGGCCAAATTTCGAGCCCGTATTACAGATCAGTGAGTCGGATCAGTGAGACGTTTCACGAGAAAGAATGAAAGAATGACAGAATGAAAGAATGAAAGAATAAAACAGTTTCGCAAACGGACTTCCTTGTCGTCGGAAATGCATGAATTCGAGCGATCGCGATTAGACGAAAGAGATCTGTCGAAAAGACACGTACTGGGAACGTTTCGGGAAATCGTTTCTAACGTCTTTCCTCAAAGAGAGTACGAAATGAATGAAGGCCTACTGGAGAATACTGTAGAGAGTCGAAAAGCTGGATCCGCGTTAAGGTAATATAGTTTACTCGTTAAACATCCCGTGGCTTTGAGGGAGCTCGTGGTAACGGAATATTCTATGAAACCGCTTAAGTTCGTTTCAGAATTATTGGGAGAACGAGGACACGGTACGTTAACCAATTACGTTAGGTATACATCTAATGGCCATTAGAGACGTTACGACGTGAAAACTGGTATGGACGCAAACGGAAGCAAGGTGATTGAATACAGCAGCAGCAGCAGCAGCAGCAGCACCAGGTTCATTCAGGGTGACGGATGTTAGATTCGATTGTCTTCCGAACAGATAAACGAGGGACGACCTCTGATGCATCTCACGCTCGCGACAAGAAAATTCTTCTACCTTTCCTTTTCATACTTAACATCTAAGTCATGCATAATACAACGTGCACGCACATAGTGTCCGAAGAACGCGCAGAGGACGCAAACTACATAGCGTATGCGTTGACATTGCCGTGAGAATGCAGCGGACGCTCGGCAGGAAAGTTCGTGCGAAACTTAGGTCTTGCTAAAAGATAAGTACAACCGTTTAACTGCGTTAATTAGACCAGAAATATAATTGCGTGGTAAAAGAGATTAGATTCGAACCGATAGGCGCACGCAACTGTGGGAAAAATTATGTATGTGCTTACTCGCAGCTGCGTACCTCTTTCCATTTCCTTGAGAAAAATACGTTTCGCTTGGATTTAAAGACTTATCGTAGAAATGACGCAAACCGATTCACCAAGTAGTCTTTACTATGCGTTCGAAAATATAGACGCAGAAATGGCAAACGCTATAAATACTCGCGGAGTCACAGGCGCGGACGAGAAATACGCGAACGCCTGCACCGAATATGGCTATTAATTTGCTCTTTAACTAATATTAACTAATAACGAATATATATCTGTACAGCATGTCTTTTTGCCTACACAACCGGCAATGTACATTACCTTTGAGTAAGCTCACACTTTTATGCCTTTCATAGTTAGCATTCTAGCTAACTTGAGCGTTTGAATATTGCATAGGAAACGCAGGGATATGCACTAGACCGATGATATCGCATATTTACACTGATTTGAATTCGATTACTGCGACGAGAAACATACCGTGGACAGCTTACTCATCGAGTCGGTCGAGTCAGTGGGCAGAATTCGCCATTCGTTTCTCCTGAATTTCGCTTTATCGAGTACGTACTATCGAGCCACTTTCGATGCACCAGGCGAAACAAAGTTATCGCAAAAAAACAAACACTTTCCCCGCTCACTGTTATCCTCGGCTAAATCACGTCTAATCTCGCAGTAATTAAGATTAGAACGATTCAAGCTTTTTGCGCATAATTTCTCGTTAAATTTTCTTGTCAGGCAAGTAGTTCGGAAGAAACGTGTTGGTCTACCCCGTGGTCTAGCGAAAGCAAGAGCTTTGGTTGACTTGGTTGGCATCGACTCACGAGCAGCGACTGTCTTCGTCAAGACGCCACACGCTTAGAGTTCGATTCTCCTATCTCGTATCTCGCTTCTCGAAAAGAAAAAATCGCTTCGCTTTGCATGGCACGCGAAGCGAATGGATGCATGATTTCCAGTTTGTACAGAAGTGAAGGTCCTACGCACTCGCTCCTTCTTTTCTGTGGTACGATCGACAAGCTCGAATCCTTCCTACCGACGCGATAGAGTAGCTGGGTAAAGGATCGAGACTGTAACGTGCAGTGGTGCGCGCGGTGAATGTCAGTCAAGTGAATGGTGACGAGATCGCGAAACGATCAAACGACAAGGGGGAGGGGGCACGTGAAAACCGGTTGCGTTGAGAAGGTCAGTTAGTGGATCGGTGTCAGGCTGTCAGGAAACTCTCGTTCGGTTGCTCGTAAGGGCTAATTCGCGTCTTCTTACTCGACAGATCTCGCGTTTCGAACATCAAAGGCCAAGGTTGTCGATTCCGCGCGGCTGCTTCAGTCGAGTTCAGTCGAGTTCAGTCGAGTTCAGTCGATAGACGAAGAAAAAAGGGAAGAGGGCAGAGCAAGTATCTAGCACGTGGTCGAGCACGGAAGACCACCAATCGGCCTTCCTCGGTGACAGAAAGAGCAGAGAGAAAGTGGGAAAAGGTGTTACGTAACACCGTCCGCGGCATATGCCGATTCAAGGGGAACTGGTATTACCTCTTTTCTTTTCTTCTATCGAACACCTGCCTGGAATAAACTCGTTTTGCTTCATCGCTGCTCCTTCTTTCACCCTCTTATACTATTCATCTTCTATCAACTTTTTATATCAATATTATTCTTCCAAACTTCCCATTTTACCTACTCCGAATTACAATAATAACTCACTAATAACGATTTCGATATTGAGGGAGAGGAACAGGATGCTGATGGATTCCACGTAGATACCAATATCGGAGGATCTTTTGATATCGAAGTATCCGTATATAGTCCGTTTTCATCAAACGGAAATGTAAAGAATGTAATAGTTGGAGATCGTAACGTCATCATTGACTTTCGTTGCGGTAACTGTTAACTGACGATAAGTCGAAATGTCATAAATCGTAACGCCCCCAAGAAATGTCAGAGCACGACGACATTGTGCAACGTGTATGTTTGATTTTGATACGGGTATTCGTGCTTACGTTACGCGATAGTAACGTGCTACGGCTACGATAGAAACAATTTATGTATGTTTATTTCAATTGCTCCTTATCACCGGGAAAAACTCCACAGATGTCAGCACTGGATATACATTCGAACAGTCTAAGTAAATTAGTGAACTGAACGAGATTAGTTTATAGAAACGTGAGTAGGTACAAACTCCTGGTATATCTACCGTCTACCTAATTCAAATGATCGATAAATGTCAATTTAATGAAAACGAAATCCTATTTAGCGGTTTGCGTAATTGTTTTAACGTGCATTATATTCTATCGTATTACCTAACCCTAACCCATTTCCCCATGAGCAATCGGTGCTGTTGCTGAACGACCTTGTCGTACATACATCGAATGTAGAATTCGATGCTTTCTAGACATTTAGAGAAGGAGAAATTCGCAACGAAACGACTCCCGATAGCGGACCGATACTCCGCCCGTTTTATTGTCCAGCAAAGAAAGCACGAGTATACATCCGCTTGGTCCAAAGGTCGATTGATTTTCAGCTTGGATTTACTCCAAATTCGGGTTACCGTGAAATCGCTTCTACTGCCTTATACGTATATCCGTGTATGCATATATGTATGTTTACATTATCAACTATCTGCATTAATTTCACTATCTTCGACGAAGCAACTTCCAGCCTTCAATTTCTCGCATAGGAAAAATAGCTTCCATGGATAATGGAATGGTCGATAAAATAGTTGATTTGAATAGTTGAATTGAAAGTTAGCTCGCGTCGTGTGTGAGTAACGAGTTGCGCGCTTGTCGTTGCTAGTATATATTTCTTATTACAATCGACGCTTTTCTTTAATTTAATAGTACTTCACCTTTGGTATTATCCACTTCATATCCGGTACATTATGCCGCATATCCTGCAGCACGCAGTTTCATATAACAGCTACATAGAGTGTAGTGTAGCTCAATATCAGTGCATAAAAGCCTCTTCCTCCTGCCTCTTCAATTCCCCTCGCCCGTCCATAGAGCAAGGGGCAAGCAATTATACAGATTCGAAATCGTGTCATGAATTCTAACGATTGCGCGCCAGTAATTGTTACTTAAGTTCAAATACACGATCACGAAGAAATTGTTACTTAAGTTTTTATCGCGCGTGGTGTAACAAGCTTACCTTTGCTTTTAACGTTCTTATCATTTCTCATCACATCTCGCAATTATCGACTGTCTTTTTTCTGTTCCAGGTGCATTCAGTACTTATACCTTCTTAATTCGACTACGCCAACATTGCTTACTAATCGTAAGTCTTATCTTGACTCTTCAATTCTATGCGAATATTTTTGTTTCTTCCACTCGAAAGTCAGCAGTCATGCTTATTCACATTATTAACGCGTGTAGAATTATCGTGACTTGATTCGCAGGATACGTGTAATTTACGATAATGTCGCAGTTTCTGTCTCCGTCTAATTCAAATTCCTTATACGATTGTTATCGCGTCACGCTTCACGAATATACGATGGGAAATGTACGTATTCCCAAGTTCACGTGATACATCTCTCACTGTCAACATACCTACTTACATGACCGCTCCCTTTATATGTAGTTAATTAATAGGTACCTACTTGAGTATACTTCTCTTTTTTTCTTTTTTACGTCTATTCCCTTTCTTTTCTTCTCCTAACTTATGCATGTAACCTACCACTGTCGGCCAGTAGATGCAAACTTTATACGTATCACCATTCGAGAGAAACTCAATTACGTTAATTAGCTGGGTGATAAAGACGACGTTGCTTTATCGTCGTTACAGTTTCTTGATTTCCGCTTTAATACAGTAGTAGGCACGCAAGTAATTCGATAGAAGCGTGCTTAGTTATTTTACCGACGAGCTAAATCTTTTCCATTCATACTGCTTTTATTTTCCCAGAGGCGGTACCGCCTCTAACGAACTCATATTTATTCGACGATGTTAAAAGCCTGTGCAGTGGAACCAGTCGCTCAACAGTAATTATCTTTCTATTCGGGGAATTGGATGTTAAGGTCATTATTTTCGAGCCGTGTCCTGCGTAGATAGGTGGGTGGATGGGTGGGTGGTCACGAATGCTTACTTGATAAATTCGTTTTGTTGGAACTAAACACGCCCCCCGAAAAAGTATCTTATCGACTGTACCTAAAGGCCATAGCGTCGCGCGTGAAAAATTCGAGTATAATATTATTAATACTATTCGAGAGAAGGTTTTTAAGGAAGAAAAAAAGAAAGGACGAGGCTATCGTCACAAGTCGAGACTTTGCTTTTCACTCTGAAATACACACTAGAGATCGTTGCCTACAACGTAAGCGAAAATCGCGCGAAAATAATGTATTCAGGCTCCGTGCAAAGTGTAGCGAGTCGGACTACGTTCACCCCCACGCGCATTTACGATATTTCTTCGCAATTAGGGAAATCTTAGTAGTAACTAATTGTAACTTGACCGTCGCGCGCCGCTACCTACCTACCTATCTCACCTACCATTCGAATACCTTCGATATTATGTTTATTTTGTAGGAAAACGAACTCTGTGTATAAAATGAAGAAGTAGTATCGAAACGATAAAACGATGAAACGATGTTAGGACAGTAACTAGAGTAAACCACAAACGTGGTGCTCGGAGCAATCGTAAACTCTGAAAAGGGTAGCCTTGAAAGGGGCTAGACGAGTAGAAATACTGATTTATCGACCGTAGCATCCGAGCTTTCCGAGCCAGTTCAGCTAAGTACTCATATACACGCAAATAGGCATTTCAACCCGGAAGAATATAAATGGAGGGCAAGGATGTTGAATGGAAGCGCTTAGAGGGAAAGCACGAGGAATCTCAATTACTCGAAAGAGAATAGAACGAGACAGATCTTTTCAACTGTCTCTCTTCTTCGACTCTGTTATTTTTCAGCCTCGGATCAGCCTTGATTCGTGCGTCAGAGTCCGCAGGAAAAGGCAGCTCGCGAAGAAAGGGTTGCGGCTGACAGTGGAACACGGAGAGAATCTGAACCCCTGGTCCAAGGGGAGGAAACGTCGTGCATTTTAATTCGCCCCCCTCCCCTCGTTTCCACTTCTCGACTCTCGTAGCCCTTCGTTACTTCGTTCTATATCCTCTTTAGGTTTCCTGGCCCTTTGAGAAGAAGTTTACAAAACGAGTGCTGGTAGAACCCTCGAGCTACCCATTCTCTCGCCGTTATCTACACTTCTTTTGCCTCCTGCCACGCTCTTATTCTTATTTTCAACTCCTTATGCCTCTTCTATGCCTCTTCTATGCCTCTTCTATGCCTCTTCTATGCCTCTTCTATGCCTCTTCTATGCCTCTTTTATCTCAGCCCTATTTTTCTAATTCTTCCTTCTCATACTTCCTCGGTCATCAGACGCTTCTACGCACATTTTTTCCTTCTGTTAGCAATTGTACTTTTTTTATCGTGAAATTCGATCGAAAGAAAACACCACAGCTTTATTCGTAAAAATCAATTACTTCTGTTTCACACACCTGTCCAAACATGTACAGTAAGGTAGCAAATATACATTATCTTTTGTCTAGGAACGTTAATGATTTTTTATTGAATGCTAATGACATCTTGTTGACCCAACTGTTCGAATAAATTTAAGCAAGCGTACTTATATACTCAACGTGCGGACGTACAGTTACTCGTTTTAATATTCGGACACTATGGCTTTTGCGAAATTAAAGCTTTACGTACTTACTTGAAATGTGGTTATCCAATTTTCTGGTCCGTAATTTGTTGAAGCACATATTCTAGTTTACAAATATGTAAAATTAATTACTTTAGTTTTTATTGTTTTCCACATAATAAATCATAAACGAAATTAGACCCAATACTGGTGTCGAAAAAATATTCGGACACTTAACATTACATAACGTTTTTTCCTATTTAGAAATACATAAGAACAAAATTATAATAATTTTAGTATTTTGTGGGATATCCCTGTTGTCTAATAACATGTTGCAACCGTGCCGGCATATTTGAAATTACTTTACTTAAGTAATTTTGAGTAATGCGTCTCCACTCTTCTCTCAGTCGTATTTTTAATTCTTCTTTTGTTTTTATAGGCGTTGTCGTAATATTACGATCCAATAAGTCCCACAAATTCTCAATTGGATTTAAATCCGGTGATTGTGGTGGAGGATGTAGCACTTTCGGACAAGCATACAATAAATATTCCTGAACTATTCTCGATTTGTGTTTCGGATCGTTGTCCTGGTAGAACTTGAAACTGTCGCGTATACCCATATTCGTTGCACTTTTTAATAAATTTTGCTTTAATAAGTCTAAATATTTGTTCTTATCCATAATACCTTCAATGAAAACTAACTCTCCTACTCCAGCAGTTGAAATACAGCCCCATACCATCAAGCCTCCGCCACCGTGTTTCACCGTCGGTATCATATTCTTTATTTTTAATTGTTCATTTGGTTTACGCCACACTAATTTTCGTCTACTACACCCAGAAACATGAAATTGACTTTCGTCCGCAAAAATCACATCATTCCACCATGATTGTGTTTTAGAAATAAATTCTTTAGCGAATGTTATGCGTTTCTTTCGATTGATCTCGTTTATGTATGGTTTTCTACGAGCCACTCTACCATTATAATCAGCATCTTTTAAAACATTGCGAACTGTATACATGTGCACTTTCTTTCCAGTTTCCGCAGCCAATTCTGCTGTTAAATTAGGGGCACTTAATCCTGGATTGATCTTTATTTTTCGAATAATTACACGCTTATCACGATTGTCAAGAAGACGTGGGCGTCCCTTTTGAGGAATAGATTCAATGCGATCTTCATGTTTATATCTTCTTATAATATCCACGACGGTACTTTTACTTAAATTTAACAACTTCCCAATTTCCCGGTATGATTTCCCTTTTTCGCGGTGAAATATAACAAGTTGTCGAATGTTGAATGAGGTATTTTTACTTTTGCGACCCATTTTCACAAATGCGTGTAGAAACGATGGAATCTATTATGAAACTGACTACCAGAAGCTAACCGAATTGCTGCACACTCTTGGTGTTTACAAACAATCATAACGAATTTACAAACGGACCTTCTAAAGCGAATAAACGGCGAAATATACTAGATGTCCGAATATTTTTTCGACACCAATATTGAGTCTAATTTCGTTTATGATTTATTATGTGGAAAACAATAAAAAATAAAGTAATTAATTTTACATATTTGTAAACTAGAATATGTGCTTCAACAAATTACGGACCAGAAAATTCGATAACCAAATTTTAAGTAAATACGTAAAGCTTTAATTTCGCAAAAACCATAGTGTCCGAATATTAAAACGAGTAACTGTAACTGTACTCTTAGTACGATCTTAGACTACAGTTGACTACACTATAATTGAACCTGGCCGGTGAGTTGAAACTACTAGTTCACTTCAACTGTTTACTATTTCTTACTATTTTCAAGTATTTTCTTTGACAATTTCAATATATCCGAAAACTTCTCGTATTGATCGAAAAGCGATCAATGATTTCGTAAAAGTTCTGCCGCAACGTTCTTCTTTTTGAAGCTCTTCTTGGAAAGTTCTTCAACTATATTCTTCTCTTCTCATGAATTTAAAGAGATCTCGACCGCATTTGGGACGCGCTTTATACGTGCTTTATACGCGCTTTATACGCGCGTGTAATCTTCTCGTGGGTGAATCGACCGATCCAGTGCATCTTCCAGATGACACTCCTTTTTATGTACGAATAACTTGCATAAATATAAGAACGTCTTTCTCTACACATCCCACTTCGAGGCCTAAGTGGCAAAATATTTGTTCGATTTGAGGAAAACTAGAATTTTCTAGGATCCAAGTTGGCGTATTGCGAAACCGGAAGAGAGTAGGAGAGCTGCTGGAGTAAGAACTAGTTGATGCTATGGTCGCCATGACGATGGTTATCGATCCCCGCGTTTCACAACTGCTGCATCTTCTCTCTCCCTCCCCCTTCCCTCATCTCTCTCTCCCCACTACTTCTTTCCTTTTTGTTTTCTACCCTATTGCCTTTCCCCATATTCCTCTACTTCCTGTTTCTTCGTTTCATTCCTTCATTCATTTTCTTTCACGGAACACTTTCGAATAGTAGAAAACGGTGGTTTGGCTGTTCGATATTTGCGAGTTTCCTCTTTTTTCCAATTAGCTTCTCGCTCGATGCATTAAACAACAATTTGATAATCGAGGATGATAGATACCCTTCTTCCTAATATGTTCAACAACCATTCGACTCGAAGGGATGACCTATATCGAAAATAGCATTCTCGATCGCTCATGGCGATAATAGTGGTATTCCACGATGACAGTATGAAAGATAATAAATTGCAAGATTTGCCCGATCCTTATTACTTTCAAGAAATAATTGTTACCGAGCTGAAAGTGAAGCGAGAAGATGCCACAACATTTTAGTTAAGTATAGGTACTTCATTTGTTCATTTTCTTTTTAATGAAATATCATTTTCTTGACGAAAGAAAGCGACCGTTCATTCATAGGTACACGACAATGGTTATTAATAGACACGCGCAAACATTCGCTTAATTGACTTCTAAAGAGGATGCAATTAACTCACCCTACAATAGACCGTAGCTAGGTCGCGGCCAATTGTCTCCATCACCAAATAACAACTCTAACAAATCTTTGAGCCGCGGCACGCCGCGGCGACGCTAATTCATATCGTATTATAATTTATTTGCCAAAGGATAAGAAAGGGTGAGAAGAAGTTGAGGGAACGAAACGGTATGACATAATTAGAGCTACCGTCGCAGCCGCGTGATACCTCGATGTCACGATAACTATCGTAATTGTAGATTTTACAGTAAATTGCATGAGCGCCGATGCATGCAAGAACACTCGTACGCCTCCCCCCCTTCGCCAAACCGATCGTTATCTATCCTACCTCGTGCATCCATTTTATTACGTGGAAAATAAATGCAAACACCGAGAAAGCTAACTGTGATATTACGTAGAAAATTCGAACTTGCGATTAGAGGATGCATTATCGCGGTTCCTTCGTAGTTACTGCAATTATCGAACATGTTCCGAAATGTATATTCTATCACGGAAATCAGATGTCGACCGTTAACGAGCGGATATGCTATCTAATCTCTTCTCCGAGCATATGTATATGACCTTGCTCCAAATCGTCCACGTGGTCCTTCAAATGTAGGTGTAACACCGTTTTCCTTCGCGAATATCAGAAATTGAACTTACTTGAGGAGAAAACGAGTAAACCGTGTAATGCAAATACTTGCGCAATGGTTGACCAGGAAGAAAAGGTGGTTTATTCTGCGGGCGGTTGGTTAATGGGTAGTTTGTCGTTTACGAAGTCGTCGCCTTGTAATTGATGTTCGTGTTCAAAGCTGCCATGAAATCCAGAAATTGTTCGTTGCCGAGTTGTCTGAAACTGAGAGGGAATTGATGTTTGTGTTTCCTGGTTCCCAGACTAGCAAAAAGGTGTCTCCGTGGCTAGCACGCTCCTCCTGGAGGGTAATGCGCTTGGTGGCTCTTTCTTTCTAACGAGAGTGCGGCAACAGAAGCTCGGAGGTCTCTTAATCTCGAAGAAAATGGAAGAGTTGCGAATGTAGGTGCGGGAAAAGCAAAGGCAACGGCAACGGCAACTACACCAGCCAGCAGAGAGCGCCTCGTCCAGGACGGCGCTCTTCTAACGGCGACGACAGGGAGTTATGGTGTCTCGCACATGCGATGACTGCGGCCGCAGCCGTGGTACTGTGGCATCGTGCCCACCTTTACAAGGCGCTCGTCTGTGTTGTTCTTGCCCTCATCGCCATTCAGTATTTACTTAGCGGCGTCTTTGATCGCCGCTCCATAGAGACGATATTTACTATTAACGCTACCAGGTACGTATACCTTACCTTTCCTACCGTACAACTTTTTTTTTATCGTACCATCAACTGAAACGCGAAAATCCGATGGTCTACGTCGTATCGAAGTGAATTTCTGGGAAAAGTCCTTCGGCCAAGCTAGCGCGTACATTCTAGAAGCGTACGTGATCTCGTTACTCTCGTTACTTCGTTAACGGTCATTTCAATTGCTCGTTTGCGGAAGTACTTGGCTAACCCTCGGATTCTTTGTTGCATTGCGTTACTCGAAATTCTCTAGCCTGCTTGTATACGAAGCGTTGTAAAATTCATGAAAAAGCAGGTGATTTGAAGAAATCACTTGATTTGCGTAAGCTGTGGCCCTATATGTCGTCAAAGAAATCGTGTCTCTGGAGTCTGGAACTGAACTCCTTATAGCGCCGTTGAATGCGATAACGACTACTGAAATTTCGTTGCTGCTGATAATATAACTATAAAAAAGTCGTTCCGCGTGATATCTAATTCGATGGAAATGAAGCTTAGAAGAGCAGCGCACTCGAGCAGGCTATCGAAATGAAGACTGGCCGCTGTTTGCACATGCGGCACGCGTGTATCCTGTACGCGTCGCGTTGCATACGTACGAGGATAATTATTTATCGATGATTTCATCCAGCCGTGAAAAGGATTCCACGTACGCGGCTGATACATGCTAGCGAGAAATTCCTATCGATGCTTTTTTCCACTGATAGCTTGATATCGTAGCGAACAGGGTTTAAACGCATATGCGTTTATGCGTTTATGCGTTTATGCGTTTATGCGTTTCCAGATATGCTGATCGCACCTACAGGCATCATCCACGAGGCCTTATCATATACGGGCCTGTAACGGTATCTAGTATACTGGGTAGCAACAATGTCACATCGACGACTGTGCCCTGGGCCGGTAAAGCTCATTCTAACATTTCCAAGGTGGAAGCCGGGTTTCCCACTCGGAACACGTACGTCGTTGGAAGCTCGCAGGAAGCTTCGCCGACCAATTCGAGCAATTCGAGCAATTCGAGCAATTCGAGCAATTCGACGAGTTCGACGAACAGCACGATGTTGCAGCGATGCCCACTCATCCCTCCGAATCTTGGTGAGTTTTCGCTCATTTCACCAATTACGAAAGCGTCAAGAAAAATGATGCTGATTAATTGCTTGCAGTTGGACCACTTGTCGTTAACAAGTCGCCTCCAGAATTGTCGGTGATAGAAAAGATGTTCGTGGACGTGAAGCCGGGCGGTAGAGGATATCCAACCGATTGCGTCGCCAGACATCGCGTCGCTATTATCGTTCCGTTTCGCGATCGACCGCAGCACCTCCAAGCGTTACTTTATAATCTTCATCCTATGCTACTACGTCAGCAGATCGACTATCAAATATTTGTGGTGGAACAAGAAGGTGAGCTTACCTACACTTCCTCGAACGCGATAACTTGCGTTCTAACCTACAGAAATATATTAACTTCTGCGAACTCTCTGCTAAAAATCAGATTGAAACGTTCGAAAAATTCCTTTCAGTAGATATTTCTTCGTACTTTGCAACAACTCTCCGTTTGCTTCTCCGATACGATCGCTTGAACGCTTCGAACCAACTTCTCTCGAACAATGTGTATCTTTCATCCTCTTTGAGCTCGTTTCGAACTCTAACGCAATTTTTAATTCAATTTACCTCCATCCGATCGAATGCTTCGACTATGCTTCTCCCCTGCTTCCTCTCTGTTACGTAAACAACGAGCATCGAATAGTATGCCGTCGCATCGCGTCGCGTCGGATTTCAATCAAGCACGCGAGCCTTCGATCCAACGCAGTTCATCGAAATTCATTTTTCCATGTATGCAAACAATTAATGGAACACACTTTAAACACGTAAACATGGCGAGCGTAAGGTTCAGAAACGATGTGGACATATCGGTCAGTGTCAAGGTTTTCGCGATGTAGTAAGCAACCCTTACGTAAGTCGTACCAAAGCATAACTTGATCGCAAAGACAGCAGAGCAGCGAAGATAGCCGTTGCATCTACCGCAATGCGGTATCGATGTGTGCGAGTGACCGTTTCACGAGCCTCTACATTTAACCGACAGTTCGGTACCTTGCGAATTTCCTTCTCTTTCTCCCATACCCTCTACAGATTCCCCCTCTTTCCATCCTCTTTCCATCCTCTTTCCATCCTCTTTCCATCCTCTTTCCATCCTCTTTCCATCCTCTTTTTCAAACATTTATTGGGCCGCGTGAAGAGTGGAATCGGTGCTTTCGTCTCGATGCATCGTCGACGTCGATCGTTATCGGAACGAGTAAATTAGATTGATCGTGTTTCAATAATTCCTCTACTGCAAGGTTTCAGGAAGACTTCCCCTGCGAAAGGTCTGTTACGAACGCGCTTAAAAGATGGAAATGTCTGCATAAAATATGGCCGTAAAGAGTTTGCATTGCGAATCGTTCGACATCGTTCGACAGCGTTCGAAGTCAGAAGTAACGGTGCGCGCGTATCGTAGCTCCAGGGAAGCATCAAAGCGGAAGGCGCGAAGACGCGACGCAATTAGTTGCAGCTGTCGTAGATTCATCGCGGTACCGTTAATATCGTTTCGATGCATTTGTTCGGAACGTCGGGGAACGTTAGTTCAACTCGTTATTACCGTAAGTGTACGGGAACGTTCCCTCGTAATCGGTCGCCGTCGGTCGTCGTACCTTCTAGTTAACGGGAAACACGGGAAACACGGGAAAGTGTCGTTAACGCGCGATTCACTCGATCGATTTGATTACCCGCAACGATAACGCAGCAGCCAGCCGCGCCTCAGCCTCGACGAGAAACCGTACGGTTCCTTTCGAGATGAACAACTGCGCCATATACACTTTCCATCGTAGAGAAATCGAAATGTCGTGTCGCTAGGACGTGTCTCTCGTTATCGTTTTCCAGGCAGCGAGGCCTTCAACCGCGCGATGCTCATGAACGTGGGATACGTCGAGGCCTTGAAGGAGCGACCTTTCGATTGTTTCATTTTTCACGACGTTGACCTACTCCCGGAAGATGATAGAAATCTCTACACCTGCCCCGAGCAGCCTAGACACATGTCGGTTGCTGTCGACAAGTTCAAATACAGGTATCTATCGCGTTTGAAATGTCGGTGAATTCCTCTGGAAACGCTGCTTCACGATGTCTCTATTGTCCTCAGATTACCGTACGCTGATCTATTCGGTGGCGTGTCAGCGATGTCGCGCGATCAATTTCGCCTCCTGAACGGGTTCAGTAACGTGTTCTGGGGTTGGGGTGCCGAGGATGACGATATGGCGAATCGAATAAAAGCGCACGACCTACACATCTCCCGCTACCCGGCGAACGTGGCGCGCTACAAGATGCTTACGCACAAGAAAGAAAAAGCCAACCCTAAGAGGTGAGCAGTCGAATATTTCTTATATTTTTCATACTTCTGCTTAGTGCTGAACTCGTTGTTTCCGTTGAAATGACAGGTACGAGTACCTGAAAACGGGGAAGAAGAGATTCGCCACAGACGGACTGAGCAATCTTCAGTACGAACTAGTCGATAAACAGAGGCCCAAACTGTACACGTGGCTTCTGGTGAAATTGACACCACCTCAGCCCAGCTGATGGCTATCTTGGATCGGATAATGGCTTAGTAAAGTTCATTCTACGATTGAGCGAACGAAACCGATGCATCACGTGGAACGGAGCGGCTTGAACGAAACCGCAAAGAACAAAGGGGGAAGATATGTGTACATATGTATAGTTTGCTGCCGATGTGTGTTGCAATCGATTCGATTCACGGTCGAAGGTTAAACGAGGAGAACGAGAGTGTGACGAGCATTTTCCCGGAACCCAGAATCAACAGAGACATTACGAAATTCGCTGGGAAACTTGGACGCTGCGATTGCTTCGGATCTTCTCGAGTTGTTTCTCTCGTCGCTAAGTCGTGTCAGCGACTCGATTGAGAGAAGCGTTGTTACGTGATATATTTTTATTCCTCATATTTTTTTATCGCAACGATAGGCTAAAGAGCAAGTAGAATGTAGCGTACGTATGGGAGCTAACGTGCCAAAGGAGAATTTGTGTGCGTGCGTGCGTGCGTGCGAGATAGTCGGTGTTTTCATAGCTTCTCCACGTTTCGAAAGAATTCGATAAAAAAAGGATAAACGCGCGCGCGACAACGAAGCTGCGGTAAATTCAAGCCAATCCACGTGTCCTTCTCTGAATCGAGGTAAGTTTCACTCGTTCAAACTTCGCGAACGCCACGGGCAACGCTCCCGTGTCGAGTAAGAGGAAAACTATTTTTTTAACGTTAATAAGATGATTGATTAAACAAGCTTCGTCGATTAGGTTGCGAAAGAAGGTTTATTTGAACGTAAAATGCACGGCGGAAACGGTACTTAATCGCGTAACTACGCGAACAAGCGATACATATTCGGGACGTTGCGCTGGCGTATTCGAGACCATTGTCGTTAGACGACGTCTACGCCTTTTATACATATTCCCGTGAAACTTGTACACTTGCGTTCACACATACACTACACATGCATGCACACACTTTGCACGGTGGCTGGAGTTATTCGCGCGGCGCGCTCAAATATTCGGAAGAGTGTTCCGAGTTTGAACGCGTCGGAATAGCTTGAAAAACGTGAATAGCGTGAGAAATTTCCAAAATAAGAAGATCAAGGATACGTTTCGGTCAAGCTTAGAACACAACGCAAGACATATCACGTGTATGATAAAGAAAACGCGTGGTGACACGTGCCGCGTTACGTTTCATCGTTTCGAATCAATACTTAAATAGTTAAGGGTGAGAGTATGGGCTGTGAATAATGCAACTTCCTTACGGCGACTGAAGTCGCGCGAAATCGAAGAGGAGCACGAGCACTATAAGATTAGAGCGGTTTCTTTTACGCGAAAACGTGCGGTAGCCAATCCGATCACTGACTCCCAGACTCTTTGAATCGCTTCAAACGTTACACGTCTTACTTCCAGACATTTTTCAAATCCTCTTTCTTTCAACGCACGGTGATGCTGATGATGATCGTTTTTCAAAATCTTCGAAAACAGTTAAGCGACGTTTAAAGAACTTTTAAAGGTATCCAGGATACGGAAACTATATCATACCGATAAGGGGAGGCAGTAACCGAGCCTTAACCGCCGCGTCTGCACTTTTTATTATCGTTCCTATCAGGCGAGGCGAAACGATCCGTTAGGATACTGCCGCGAGTATCCGCGGCATTTCCGCAAACGGATTATGTACATTCAAACAAGAACAATACGATTTTCCTTTATTTCAAGAATACCGTAATGTATCAACAATGTATACAACCATTATCGAATAATCGATAATAGCTTAGAGGTAATCGAGATACGTAAACGAGCAACAGATCCAGAGACGTCGGGACTGTTATGTCTTTCAGGGAAGTTATCATCCACTATCTACAATCTTATAATTAGATTTCCTTTACTTTAAGCCCAACTTCTTTTCTGTCGAACATTTCTATTCCCACTTGATTACACGTAACGTACGTAATACCTTGAAGAAATGTTATTCAGGTATTTCTCTTCTTCGACTGTTCGCGCTTAGTTTCTATCGATTCGTGCCCATCTCAGGCGTCACGCTATACGCGTAGTTGTTACAGATTTCGACAGAGAGGCGATATAGCGATCGAAATAAGGTGCGTAGAATAAAGAGACCATAAGTATTTATACGACGATTGTACGATGATTGTACGATGATTATCCGATAGTCCAATACTTCTGTACTATTGTATAAGCGTGGCCGTGTAAATGGAGTGCATAATGGTGCACGCGATAATAAATTAGAAACGGTCATTTTCGTGAAAGCATTAAGCCGTTCGCGAACAAGAGACTAATACGAGTAGTGTTTGTTCGATATGCCAACCGTTCGCGTTACGAAACAACGACATTTCGTAAACCGTTCATTTCTGCATTGCAAACAAAATCGAAAGAAAAAGAAAAAGAAAAAGAAAAAGAAACATATGCATCCTCCTGTACGTAGAATAAAGTATCTTCAAAACTCACCTGAAAGATCATTTCTCAGAAGTAACACATGCGTGATGTATGAAAAAAATAAATCCAGATTCAGACTTAATCAGATTTCACGTTCTCCCTTGCCCTTAAAATTTCCTCAATGATATTTTTCATACTTTTTAGGGTAAACTTATTAGTGCTGTTTAACAATTGTTTCATAAAATTGTGATTTAATAGCCGATGAGCTAGGACCAGATTTTTCTCGTCGTTAAGATCGTCATCCTTCAATTCCTGATAAATCGAAATCAAACTATCGCGAAGATTCTTTGACGTTCGAAGAAGTTGCTGGTTCAAGTCGTGATACGGTAATGCTGCAGCCAGTACTGCCTGAAATAATATCTACTAATGAAATTATTTATTAAGAAATTGTTCGATCAAAATTTCAACTTTCCGAAAATAATCTTACGAGAGTAACGTCAAGAGGCAACCAGTAAATAATGAATTCTTGATCCGCCTTTGGATATTTCGTCCGTTCTTCGCCACTGAACGAGCTACTGATTAACGAGATTCTTTCGTGGCCTATTTCTTCGCTGAACGACGAGAAGACTTTAGAAAGTGTCAGGTGGTGCAGCTCGTTGACATTCTCTAACGTTTCTTCATCGATCGCTCTTTCAACTCTATCTATCAGATGTCTAACAGTTTCCGTCACCACCTGAAACGCATCGGTTCGTTGCGTTCGTTGGGCGTTATGAAAAACGCGAGGAAATGTAGGACCATACCTGGAGAGTTTCAAGATGAGGGATTGTTCGCAAGTATCGCGCCTCCCTGGCTAAACGCTTTTGCTCGTACAGTTCCTCGACATATTTTTTCCCCTGTTCGGGGTCGGTGCACACTCTGTTTCCTAAGGCGAGCGCGAGCGCTTTCGCGAAACCTTCGCGCGGATTTTCGTCCTTGCAGAAAGCTAATAGTAACGCGGTGTAATTAACCGTGTGTCGACTGATCATATACATACGACAAAGCAGCTCCTTAGCCAGTATTAGCCTGAGCCTGTCTTCGGAGGTTTGGTAGTTCGTTGTTAGGTCGATAGTCGTGGCTTCTTCCATCCGTTCGTTCAACTTGTCGCAATTGAAATGATAAAGCTCCTCCGTGTAGAGCTCTTCGATATTTCTTTGGAAATCGTCACGAAGAAATTGATTCGAATCGGGGAAAATGTCTGTGTAATCGAGGAACCACAACGGCGTTCGAAGGAACTGCGCGCAAGTCACGATTTCCTTCAACGCCGGATCCTGAATTCGAAATCGATCTCGCGCGATTAAGATTTCTCGGTGAGAGGGCATCGGGAGGTCCAACGCGTAAATGATCAGCTCCCGCCAGTCGACGAAATCTGCGGATCCGAAGAGGTCTTGAACGAGATTGGAAATGTCCGTTGATCGCAACCGATACCAGCAACAAGGAAGCGAGATCGATTCTCCCTCCTCAAACCCATGACTCGCTAGATCCTGAAGAATATAAACCAGTGTACGCTCGGCCATCACTCCGTACGGCGCAACTCGTCTCAGTATTTCCATCAGCCGATTCAGTTGTGCTACTCGGAATCGCGAACTTGACTCCGTTTCCTTCGTCATCGTTGCCTTTTTCAATTCCACTTCCATCACGTACACGTTCGATCGAACGATGAAACGATCCTCGTCCAGTAACATCTCCCTCTTCAACGGTACCGCTTCCTCGATCGCGAAGCAAAATACATTCGCCATCTCGTTCACGCTCCTCATCTCCCGCCAGTACCTATGCGTTCAGACCCGACAGAGTTCGTTGAAAAGTTCCGATAAGTCCGTAGCTGGTGAGAAAAAAATGATCGAGAAAATGTCGAGACGTTAACCTGTCCACGATGGAGTCGTAAATCTGATGAAAAGTCCTTTGCATCGTTTCCAAGAGAAAACCGATGTCCGATCGAGACGCGGCGACTAACGAGTCGAGTCTCAAACGAACGCGCTCGATCTCATACGCCATCGCGTATCTCCATTCGAGTAGCAAATCTTGTATCCTCGATGCTAATTGCTTTCCTAAGATAGGATCGACGATATCCATGAGCTCGTCTTTGCGCTTCGAACCCGTCGCTTCTTCTTTTTTCAGAAGCTCGTTGGCCAGCGCACCGATCCCATCTACGATGCCTCTCGCGTAACGAACATTCTCGACGATCGTTTTGTAGATGCACACGCCCTCTGTATCGTTCAAAGGTTTGCTCCTGTCGAACAAGAAATCGTCGATTTCTTTTTCGAGCACAGCGTATTCGACTGCAAGAGGAGGAACGGCTGGCGGTAGAGAGGCAGCAGATTTCGATGATCCACCCTTCGTTTTAGACCGATCGTGCACCTCCTTTCGCCCCTTTTCACCTTTTTCCACTGCTTTCAAAGATTCGGACGTTTCGCGATCGAGCTTTGCAAATTCGATATCATCAATTTCCATTCTGTGCAGCAGAACTTTTGAAAATCGTAATTCCTGCAACGGTTTCTTCAGCATTCCTAAATAGTAATCTTGAAGCAAACGTATCGTGTCGATGCATCGATCCATTTCGATTTGAATAATTCCGACGTAAACGTTGAACAAGACCCTCGCCTCGAACACGGTCCAGTGATCGTCAATGAATCGCCTTCGTTCCTCCTCTGCCTCGAGCCTTCTTTTGTCGCAAATCTCCCACAATTGTGCCTGAAAGTCGGCTACTCGACGATGCAGCTCGCATTTCACATCGACGTCGTTTCGAGCATCCTCGTCTACGTCGTTGAAGGCTTTATGAAAGTCGTGCAACAAATCTTGCATGTTGTGTGGCCTATCGATGAATTCTGTCGCGGCGGTCGTTACGAAGGTTCTGTACGACACGATTCCCGACGAGTGAACGCTCTTTAAGAACAACAGTTCCTTCAGAGCCTCTGCGTAGACGTTTTCCAAACCCTCCCAAAGGTTTGCCAAGTACTCCGCGAGCGTAGGGGGCAAAGGAAATTCGAGCCACTCCCAATTTTTCTCGGCCGGCCTAGCTAGTCGCAGGTCAAACTCTATCGTCTGATAGTCGTCACGCTCAAAGTTTCGTTCTTCTTCTTCTTCTTCCCTTTCCATGGATTCCTCCTCGAACTCTGGTTCGATCGGTTCGGCTAACAGACGCCGAACAACCGGCGCCCTCGATCCTTCGCTACGTTCCTTCGGATGTTCAAAGCTTTCCAGAACATTTCCAAACAATTCTTCGGATAGTTGCCTTTCGAACGGCTGTCCTATCACGAGCCTCGCCAATCTCTTCAACGTTGTCAAATCCAACCTGGAGTAGTAGAGAACGTACGCGATATTTCGCGAAGCGTAGAATTTGTCGATCGACGGGCTGTCCGGGTTCAACGGTTCGTACGATGGTTCCTCGATGTCGAAATTTTTCGCTTTCTGCGCCACTCTCACGAACAGAGTGGCAAACGTATCCCTCGGCTTGTCCTCGATTCGCTTCGTCGGATCTGGTACGAGTTTCGAGTGTCTGCAATTGCAACGCGAGAAACTATGTAGTTAAGATCAGCAGCCGTTATACGCGTATCTAGATAAACATTCGTCTTTCATTGCCTGTACAACGTGGACGAGTCAACTGGTTCTTCGAAAATTATTCTCGGCGACACAGGCTCGACGTCTTCTATGATAACATCCTCGAACTGAAGAGAATCGGGATTCGGTGGTAACTTGCACCCCGTCAAAGCCTCTTCCAGGACAGACATTTCTTCGTACGTGTTTGGGTAATCTATTAAAGCGCAGCCCGTCGCATTCGACAGACTTCTCAAGTATTCGACTAGAATTTTCGCCGCAAGTTCGTTCGTGATCGGTTCGCCCAGCGTCAGGTACTCGTAAGCCCATTTACCTAAATGTATCGACAGCAATCTTTCGATGTTGCGTACCAAGAGAAGCTTGAGGAAGGGAGGCAGGGTTTTTTGAAAAGAAACGTCTCTGCCTTCGAAACGAGATCTCAATGCAAAAATTCATTTGGAATTTTTTTCCGCTTCCCTTCCTCTCATACGAACAACCTATTTTGGATAGGACTGAAACGAATGGAATACCAATAAATGCGGAATCGGTCAAAACGGGATCCATATCGTCGTAAGGAATATTCCTCGGAGTTTGAGTTTCTTTCTCTTGCGTTGTCGGATCCTGCTCTTCCCCATTCTTGCTCGATCTCTCAGATTTCCTCGTCATCGTCATCGTCGTCGTCGCTGTCGTCGTCGTCTTCTTCTTCTTCTTCTTCTTCTTCTCTTCTCGACTTTTGCTCGTCTTGGACGATTTGTTAGGCCGCGACGAACCTCCGTCCGACTGGGGACCGTCAACCATTCCAGCAGACTTCAGCCGACGATTGTACTTCTCGAGCTCCTTCACAGTCTCGTCGGTTGCGGTGATCACGTTCAAGTCGATATACTCCACGTCCGCCATCTCGTTTTTATACCGTTCGAGGCAGAAATTAATCGCCTCTTCCATTCGCACCAGGCGAATTTGGCTTCTTTCGAGCAACGCTCGGACCGTCTCGTGCACCGTGGGACTCGTCAGACCTACGATTATCGCTACGGGATTCAACTTCGGCAATAGAGCTCGCGCGCGATCCGCTGGGTCCGAACGGAAATAGTTGAGGAGACGATGAACAATGTAACCGAGCACCATGCGACCCAGCTCGAACATGTCCCGCGTATCTTCCGCGAGCATCGGAAAATATTCGTTCCAGGGTGAGTTCACCTCGCAATAATCATCGAAAAGGGCCTCCTGCAACGCCTCCATCTTCTCGATTCTCGCACGAGATGCTTCTTCGAACATATCTTGTTTATCCTCTTCTTCCATGTCGTCTCCGATTTCGAGCGATACATCTTTGTCGAAAATCGGTTGACATTTGAGAAACAGCGTCTCCCACTCGCGCAGAGTCGCCCGTGGAACGTGTCCGTCATTCTCTTTTCGATAGATCGCGATCCTCGTCGCTAGATCTATCAAATCTTCGGCGGCTTCGCGGCAAATTTTCCAGTGTTTCTGTTTCATCCTTTCGATTTTCTCCGCGCGAAGTCTTTGCCGAAGTTCGCACATTCTCTGACACTCGATTTCAACGTCCTTGTTCATCTTGGATTCGAGGTCTTTCTGTCGCTCGATACTCGCGCGATACTCGGCCTCGTTCGTCTCCAAAGTCATATTCTCGAGGATCCTTTGATTCTCAGCCATGATGTTCTTCTGCTCGCGCACCTCGCACAGCTTCGTCACGATCTGTTTCTCGTACCTGGACTGATCCAAAACTCGACTAGCGATCGCTCGATCGAACGTTTCTTCTTGCTTCTCCGCGATTCGTTTCCAAAGGTCCGACAACAATGCCTTTTGCATCTTCGTTTTTAGGGCGGTCATGGTTGCCGCGCGTTTGCTACGACTCTTTAACCACTCGACGTATGCAGTGGCCATCTTCGGATCCTCCTGCACTCTCGCCGCTAATTCTTCTTCCACCATCGCCGTCTTTTCTTCGTATTCGTCAAACGATCTCGTTTTGAGTCGATGCTTGCGAGCGAATCGATCCAACTCTTCGCTCACTTCCTTTCTACTGTCCATTGGCTCCGGTTTCTAGAGAAGGGAGAGAAGGGAGAGAAAGCGCGAAAGGTATCGTTATCGTGTTGCGGGTAAAACTCGCGAGGATAAAGTCGCGCTGAAACGCTACCTCGTAGATGTACCTCGGCAACGTCGTGCTCGACGGGCTCCACGATGGAATACGGTTTACAGTCTTCGAGCATCTCTCTATCCTGCCTAAGTTTTCGAAGTAGCATGGGGAAGTTGGAGCGATGCCAATCGATAGTATCCTTTCCCTCGATGAGTTTTCTACAGAACGGATGCTCGGGAGGTTGATACGGAGGTGGCTCCTCGGAAAGTCTCGTCACCTCAAACTTTTTCGAGTTGGGCACAAATTTTTCCCTCTCCTTTTGTAGCGTGATGAAGTGCAACCTATCCTTCGACTCGAGACACAAATAAACTTTGTAGAAGAGTCGCAGGGCCGTGGTACCCTTGCCGCAGGAAACTTCCTCGACGGTTTCATCCTTGCATTCGACTCCCAAAAACCGTAACCAAATCCTCAAATGCTTCAGATTCACTCGACACAGAGCTGGATCCTGCGTATCGATCAACGTGTCCAATTGGTCGCGAGTTATTATATCGTAGCTATGCAGGATTTCCGCCAAAAGTTTCCCATCTTTAGTGTAGTATCCAAAAACCTCGGGAGTCAAATCGATCATAATGCCTAGGCGTGCTTGTATCCAATTTTGCAGAATTTCACCCATTGCGATTACGTTCGCGTGAACCAGCTTCTCTATCGCTAATTTTCTATTTCATCCGTCGTCTTATTTTTACCAACAAAACATCCTCCATGGATTTGGCTTGAAGGTGGCAAACGATTGTTCGATATCGCGGCAGTCACGGCGCGTTGCCAGCGCGCCGCCAGCGCGCCGCCAGCGCCTCGTCTCTTCCAAACGAAATCGTTTGCGTACGATAGATTTATCGAGTCGAAGGATGCGATGCTAGAGGCGAGGTGACGCGACTGAAAAAGAAGTTACGAATGAAATCAGAATTGAAAATTGTAAGTTGTAAGTATAGAAAAAGTGTGTGCTCTTTATTCCCTTTATACTCTACTGCACATACACGACGTTACAGACCCCTATACGTTGTATGTAGGTACAAGATGGGTAAAGAAAATCGTGGTTTCTCTCAGCTTTCTTTTTATTCACTTTAAACCAACAGCATCGTTTGAGCATTGGTTCGGTTCTGCCAATAAATAACGATAGGATGTTCGTTTGCGCCTAAAAACGTGACTTCGAACTTCGAAGGTAACCCGAATATTCGCGCGACGACGTCTCTCTTGAAGACGGTAAGCGTTAAGAATATGTAGGAGCTATTTGTCGTTCGCCGATTACACGAGTCAAAAGAAAGGGGGATCTTTCGTGAAAAACGAAACTCAGAAGGATAATAGAAATATTGCAACGTACGAGGATGCCCCGACGCGCGTTCATATATTCGTAGAAAGTTAGCATCCACCGCGTATATCTATCCATCATTTTTCGCAATAAACCTATTAATCGGTAATTGTAATAATAAGAATAATAATCACAATAATAATAATAATAATAATAATAATAATAATAATAATAGTAATAATAATAATAATAATAATAATCACAATAGAACCACTGTAAGAAAGTGCAACGATAATAATCGTGGTAGCGCGACAGCACTTAATCGAAATTACCGTGATCCTCGTCGGACTAACATATGCAAATGTTGCACGATATTTCTACGATGGCGCAAATCGTTCCGTTCCATCGTATCACCGCGATCATGTAATTACATTACGTTCGCGCTCTCGCGTTTATCCATGCAACCGAATCGTTCTTGTTATCGGTATCGTCGTCGCAAACGCACAATAGGTACGAATCGTCGTTCTTGCCGATGCCTGCTATCGTTTACGGCGATTGGAAATCGTTATTGTTGCCGTTTAACTGTATGTACAGAAGAGGTATATATTCGATAATATCAATGCATTAATATTTATAATAATTTATGTGTACGCTTCACGTGACTACAATGGGCACGGTATTCTGTAGTATTCGCTCTCGCATTTTACAAATTCCATATTTCTTTCCTCTCGACTCAGCGACATTTTCCGGTGCTTTCGTCCCCCCTTTCTCTATCGATTATTCTTATTCATACCCTCGTTCACGCGTTCGCGCGTTCGCGCGTTCGCGCGTTCGCGCCACTCTCCTTTCACATTCGATCTCCAACGTTCACGCGTCTCTGTTTGCCCGCAGGAAAGATCGACGACAAAAGGATCGTCCTCTAAATGTACAAAATCAATTCGTTAGGTTTAATTGCGCTCTTCTCGTCGACTTCGGCCCAAGGCTCTTGATCGCAAACTGCGAACGAGAACGAGAAACCAAAGACGAGTCGAAAGCGTATCGATGATCGATGGCCGCGCTTCTCGTTTAAATACACCTCTTCCCGTTCGGTGGAATCGAAAGGAATCGTGATTCGAGCAAAAGATTTCTCTCTACTTATTGTGAATGGCTAGGTACGGTCCACGTGTCTCGTTTCGAGGCGTCGCGTCACGTCGCGTCGGCCATCTCTATGGCTAGAATCTAGATATGAATCTAACACGAAGGAACGGGCTCGATAATTTCACCTAAAAACCTATATTCTAACGTCTCAATCTACATCTACTGTGTGTCTCGTACGCGGCAACGTACATGAACGTATGTGTGCTGTGTGCGTGCGCGTGTGTACGTGTCTTTCTTTCTCTAATCTTCGTTTCTTTCGCTCGATTGCACGCATTCATCTCTCCCTCGATGCGCGTACATATGTAGTATATTTGCGCGCACGCATGCTCGTGCATAAACTGAGAATTGTACCTGGTTGTATGTGATATTTCGAATCCACGCGCGTACATTAGGCATGCACGTGTGCCACGCCATCTTCTTCTCACACTCGCTCCAACATTGTCTGCCTTTGCCTCTACTCCACACCTAACCCAAACCTATCCCCCCTTCCTCCCTCCCTGTCACACGCTCATTCACACTCTCTCGCATATTAAAGATTAATTTAAACTAAGACGTCGCTATACGCAAACTACTTCACTTCTAATATATAGCAACATGGACATTATTAGTTTCTCCTTTTATTTCTCTTTATCTTTCCCTAACCCCGACCCGGTCCTCTCGATAGAGTCGTTCAAAATATTCTTCGTTTTTCTATTTCCCTCGTTTGGCGTGTTAAGAAAAGGATTACCGTTGATTCGGTCGTTAAACGATCGCCATTTCATTTACCGTTAGCTATCCCCTCGGTCTTCGATTCTCGATCCTCGCGCGTCCCTCACCTCCCGATGTTTCTTCACCTGTTGACGCAACAACGCTTCTGTCGTTAACTATTCTGTACAGGTTTGGCGAAAATCGAAACGCGACGCAACCCGTCCGCGATCACCGTTCATCGACGGCCCTCTGTGATTCCTCGTATCTTCCTTCTATCTTCCTTCTATCTTCCTTCTATCTTCCTTGAAACGCGCAATACGGACACGGAAACGTCTCCGCGAGCAAGTCGAGGGCTAACGACGAACCGATCGTTTGCTTCGAAGAGTCTCAAAGGCACGTCACTTTGAAGGTATCCGGTTAATTTATGCTTCGTTTTCCCTTCAC